>NC_090278.1:31036603-31366960 GCF_040414725.1 Anabrus simplex
CTGAAGTGATGCAAGAAATTGGACTAGCATATAAGTTATCTAACCATCAGGGACCTGTGGGTGTCGAGTGAACACCAGAGAGCGAGTACAGATTCATTGGTTGTACCCCTCTTAGTAGCCTCTTACGACATGAAGGAGTGAGGATAAAGAATGCATCTTCGATAGCTGCAGTCGCTTAAGTGCGGCCAGTATCCAGTAATCGGGAGATTGTGGGTTCGAGCCCAACTGTCGGCAGCCCTGAAGATGGTTTTCCGTGGTTTCCCATTTTCACACCAGGCAAATGCCGGGGCTGTACCTTAATTAAGGCCACGGCCGCTTCCTTCCAATTCCTAGGCCTTTCCTATCCCATCGTCGCCATAAGACATATCTGTGTTGGTGCGACGTAAAGCAAATAGCAAAAAAGGAAAAAGAATGTATCTTTTCTTTTATTCCACCCACAGGGGTTACAGAGTTTAGATAAATCGAAATAAATAATTAATTTCCTCTTCCTTCCGCAGGGTTCAGGATTTCAATTAATTTCCCGTAAAAATTGTTTGCCATTGCTTTGTTTAATGCCTCTCTCTACAGGTCTAATACGTCCAGGCATGCTTTTCCGTCCACCAAAATGGCGTCGTTCTTTCTTCCATATGGCGAACACTGGTTGCCGGTTAGGTTTCGCTAATTCCAGATGGAACCCCAGCCCAAAAACGTATCGATTTTAAAAGCTCTTAGCAGCTCTTGTACAACAGCCGCTCCTTGTCCCTCACACATTTCTATTGTAGTGCTCAACGCCTTGAGCTGCCTTGGCTCGTATCTTCACTGGGCTGTAGATCATCTTCTCTCCCTCCTTTGTGTCCAGTTAATACTACAGCTCATCCTGATGAAACAGTCTTCTTGGAATCCCTTCGTATGTTAGTGTATTTCAGCCAGTTTTCGCTAGTTTTCTGGACATTCCACGCCTTCATTGCTGCCCTCTTCTGCTCTTCCTGATACATCCATATCCAAGTCAGTTTTTTTCATGTACCGTTGTCTGCATTTTTTGACTCCCTGTGCTGACTCTATCAGTCAATGGAAGTCCTGATGAAGTCTGTTAGAGAACTGAACCGATAGCGAAGTAAAACACCGCTGATGCGTGTGAACAGTCACCACGGCCGCTCAATTCAAGTGCGTTGATACGGAACTGACATTGAACGGACATGGTAATGATGTATGAGAATGGCGCGCTCTATTCGCATTGAGTGGTCGATAGTTCACTCAGTGACCAAAGCTAGTTGTCGCAATGCCCTTCCTATTTACCTAATTCTCTTGTTAGTGACAACTCACCGCTGGACAGGATTACCTGTTCGTGTTTAATTCCTTTCCTTTTTGCTGTTTTAATCTTGTCGGTTACGCTGAACTTTATTTGTGGAAGAGCGCAGAAAAAACAAGGTCAACACAGTCTGCCAAAGCATGTTACTTACAATAATAATAATAATAATAATAATAATAATAATAATAATAATAATAATAATAATAATAATGAGAGGAAAATTCTCAGAAAAATCCTAGGACCAAAGTTCGAAAATGGAATTTGGATGAAAAAGAAACCACACGAAATTTTTCAATTCACAGAAAAAATCACGGATACCATCAGAAAGAGACGACTAAAATTCTACGGACACCTACACAGAATGGATAACAACAGGCTGACAAAGAAAATTCTAAATCTAGCTCTAACCCTGAAAATCCGCAACAATTGGTTAGCAGAAATTCATGAAGATCTACAAGAAATGGGTATTGAGGATGAAACCATTCAAGATAGAATGAAATTTAGAAGCTTAGTAAACAAACATAAATTTGCAGAGAAACCAACAAGAAAAAATACAGGCTGGACAGAAACACGCAGCAAGGAACACAGTGAAAAAATGAAGAGATATTGGGAAGAAAAGAAGAAGAAACATTGTGCAAAATAAGTTCAAACGCGCTCCACAGCTGGGCACAACGAATCAAATAATAATAATAATAATAATAATAATAATAATAATAATAATAATAATAATAATAATAATAATAGCAAGGTATCCGGAAAAGAGAAAGGATAATTCTACGAAGAAATCCAGGCTCAAATGTAAAAATTGGAATGAAGAGAGGCAAATCTAACCAATAATTGTATGAAGAACATAAAATTGATGAGTAGAGCATGGATTTACATGCACTATCAAATCTCAAAATACGCATGCATTTATGCACCATCATATGTCAAAGCATGCAAAATAACTGGAAAATATGCACTATCAAAATTCATTTCCTTTTGAAATCAAAGTTGAAACCAACAAAAACTTATTTCTCCAAATTGTCTTCATTTAAGCTCGTCCGTTTAACTATCAGCCCATTCTTAAGCACAGAAAATGAACTTTATAGCTATTTGCTTTACGTCGCACCGACACAGACAGGTATTATTGCGACGATGGGACAGGAAAGGGCTGGGAGTGCGAAGGAAGCGGCTGTGGCCTTAATTAAGGTACAGCCCCAGCATTTGCCTGGTGTGAAAATGAGAAACCACGAAAACCATCTTCAGGGCTGCCGACAGTGGGGTTCGAACCCACTATCTCCCGAATACTGGATACTGGCCGCACTTAAGCGACTGCAGCTATCGAGCTCGGTAAAATGACCTTTCTAAGTTACAAGAAGATACAGGTGCATGCTTAAATAAAGAGATTTGGAACAAAGTAAGGTCAAATTATACGTCTTTGCATTTTCAACAAAATACATCTTTTATAAGCTTGACGAATTCAAAATCAGGTTCTGAACGTATCATTTTGTTCAGCTTATCTCTAGCTGCTGCAGCTACTTCTCCGTGTGATGATTGCAGATGATGTCTTCAATAACTGCTGAATATTGAAGTTGCGATAACAAAGACGTGTGACGAGTGAGGGTTCCGGATAGGAAATTCCTGAATAACAACGAAAGGTTCAATGCAAAACCGAGGTTTGTAAGCTGCTATGTCAATAACGTAGGGTTATGTGCCAGAAGTGACCGTGCCGGATGCGACCCGGCCATTGTCGTGCCAATAGCGACCGAGTGGATAAGCATCGTGCCGCATGCGACCCATCAACCACAATTGATCTGGCTGTCACCTGGTGGCAGATTGCTTATCAGTTACTAACTTAGTATTTTCTAAAATAAAGGTCTGACGCCGTGGTTAGCCGGTTCGAATGTCGTTGGACGAAAAAATAATTATAATAAAGTTTCTGGTTTTAGGAGACGCCGAGGTACCAAAAATTAGTCCCGCAGGAGTTATTTTACGTGCCAGTGAATCCACCGACACGAAGCTGACGTATTTGAGTATCTTCAAACATCAACCGGACTGAGCCAGGATCGAACCTGCCAAGTTGGAGTCGGAAGAGCAGCACCTCAACCGTCTGAACCACTTGCCTGGATGAAAATAATTTTCACCATGAGAATGTAGGCCAGCAGGGTGGGAAAGTTGGTGGTATACAATTTGTAATCACTAGATTGCGTGCCAAAAGCCTGGATTCAAATCCAAACCTCTTCGGATTGTTGTAATGGAGTGAGGGAATATGATGCTGTTGATGGTGATTCGTCCGTCGGATGACGACGTAAAGCTTTGAACATACCCCTTGGTGTTATTCGAGAGGAGTAGGTTACGTGCCGACACCGGGTTTCACACTCTCCCTACCTCATTATCATAATCTCACATCCAGAAGCGCAGGCCGCCCATGGGAGTCAGGTAGAAAGACCTGCACCAGGCGAGCCGAACACGTCCTCGGACACTCCTGGCACTAGTAGGACACGATAAGTAAGCAGGCATAAGTCATAAATAATTTAAGAGAATTAGGAAATTTATTGAACATCTCCGTTGGTAAATTATTCCACTCCCTAACTCCTCGTCCTATAAATGAATATTTTTCCCAATTTGTCCTCTTGAATTCTAACTTTACCTTCATATTGTAATCTTTCCTACTTTTAAAAACACCACTCAAACTTATTCGTTTACTAATGCCATTCTACGCCATCTCTCTCTGAACATCCCGCTTAGTCGAGCAGCTCGTCTTCTTACTTCTAAGTCTTCCCAGCCCAAGATTTGCAACATTTTCGCAACGCTACTCGTGTGTTTTGTTAGCAAACATTATCGATTGTTTTCTGAAAGGGTTTCAACCTTAATTTCGGAATCCCCGGTACAGCGTAATTAGATTCTGAAACAAATTTAGATATGACTAGCTGATGTGCTCATGCTTTGCTACGGAATCCTACATTGTATTCAGAATTCTAGATTAAGTACTCTACACGTTGTAAGATTATATTAAATTGCATAGTTCTTAAAGTTACCCAGAAAAGCAACGGGAAAGTCACCATACGTCTTTTCTCACGTGAAGACTGGGTTAGGGAATTATAATGGCAGGTCCTCTTGCCTACTATCGGTCACAATGAACTTGGGGAATTTTCATTACGATGGCAGGCCCACTTCCTACTGCCAGTCAGTCGAGTTGGGCAGTTTGATGATAATGGCAGACAATATCACTCCACCTGCCTTTTTACATCCTCAGAAAGGCTGTCTTTGTGGTTTTCCCAATTGAAATCAGCATAGGTCATTACAATGAAGTCAGTAGGAATGTAACGATCACAAGCTATATTATCATATGAAATAATCAAATACAAAACCGCACATTTTCTCATTTTAATGAACAGTGCTATGCTGCCGATCTAACAATACAAAGTACTCGACCTGGAGTGACCAGACCGCAGACGGCCGCGAACACTCCTCTGCCATTATTCCAATCAGCATCTCAGAGTAGGGATCAAATGCGTGAAATACTATGATAAACCAGTGCGTTACGTACCAGTAGTATCAGACAATCGAAGAACCAGAGGAATGTCATGCTAAAGAACCAAGTTATCCAACTCCATATCCCTCTGTGGGTGGGGGCAATAGAATAACATCCAGGGTATTCCCTGCCTATCGTAAGAGACTCTCAACTTGGGAGCGTGGGTTGGCGACCACAGGGCACTGAGTTGAGTCCTGGCACTGCTCCCACTTACTTGTACCAGGCTCCTCACTTTCATCTATTCTATCCCATCTCCCTTGGTTAACTCTTGTTCTTTCCCGAACCCGACGGTATTGCAACTTTCTAGGCCTAGGGAGTCTTTCTTTCTTTCGCTGATATTTTCATTTTTCGCAGTGTCGTATGCCTTCCATTTTTTCTCTCTGATAATCACCACCACCACATTAACACATAACAGTTCTCCTCTAATGGTTGGCGTCAAGAAAAACATTCAGCCGTAATAGTCTGCCAAATCTGCTACAAACCCTGACCCGCAGTAAAAATCGGATAAAGTGGGAAGTAATAGAAACGAGCCCAGTGGTATCACTGCTCGCTTCTCATCAAGGCGGTCCGGGTTTGATTCCCGGCCAATACGTGTGGGATTTACGAAATGAAATGCAACGTCCTATGAGTCGGATTCTACATAAAAATGGAGGTCCTGTGCCTTATGATCACGAAAGTACATTCACCTAAACTCTAAGCGTATTTACTTTTTAATAGAAAAACAGTAAAACAACGACAAAGCGTTTATGTACCTTTTAGAGAATACCACAGATTGGCCGTGGGGGAATGATTTTCATTGTTACAGCAGTATTCGAAAACACCATTGGCGGCAATGCATGCTCGGCAACTTCGGAGAAAATTCTCTTGAGCCCGCCTCAATACCTCGTTGTTTTGACTGATGTCCTGAGCAGCTTCCAAGACACATTCCCGGAACTCTTGCAGAGTTTCCACTTCTCGGCGGTAAACTTTAGATTTCATGAACCCCCAAAAGGAGTAATCTAAGGGGTTTTGATCGGGACTTCTTGACGGCCGATCCATCGCTGCGGATAGACGGCGTCCAGGTGACAGCGCACTGCGTTGGTGAAGTGCGGGGGTGCTCCATCATGTTGTAACCACAGATGTCGTGGAGTAAAACATCCACTAGTAGTAGTAGTGGTAGAGTGCCTTCTAGAAACTGTAGATAAGATACGTTAGCCATTCTATGAAGTACTATCACAGATCCTCTGATAACGCTCCTCAAAATCCCTGTCCAAAAATTAATGGGAAAACCGAATCTGGTGGTGAGAATGTCTCATAGCATGGGTCTTGTTCTCCGACTACACATGCGTGTTGTCAAAACTGAAGTAAACGAGACTTCATTTGTGAACAAAATATGATTCATGAAGTCTTTGGTATGAGGATGGACCTATTCATAGAAGGCCATCTGCGGTGCATAAATTTCTTTCCAATCGTGCTGAACACACTGCAAATGATACTGATGTTTCCCGTCTCCCCGTTATGTTCGTAGGACGGTCCACTCCTACCACTGCCGCGATTTGGCGAGTATTCCTGCTGGGGGTCCTCTGCAGTAAATTCTAATATGCGGTCCTCTGTACGAAGACCCACCAGCTTCACGCATGGGCATGGCGTTTCCAATGTCTGCTATTCTCTGTAGGGCCTATACCTGCTACAACACTCCTCACTAGAAGACACAACAAATCATTCATTGATTAACATTTTATTTTTTAGCATCTGGCTTTTAGTACCAGGAGTGTCCGAGAATGTATGCTGTGTGAGGGTGTTGCCTGTGAGTGTAATTGCACGGGCTAGAAATTGGAGGAAGGTGCCATCAAGGCATTTTCCTGAAGATGAAAATGGGAAACCTCGAGAAAACATTTTCGAGGATGGCCAACGGGGTATTCGAACCCAGCAGCCTACCGAAGTAGCTGTAACTAGTGGCGCTGCAACGCACTGCTTGGTCAGCAGCTGCTTATAGGACTTGTTGAAATGACATTGCACTCCGTAGTGGTACTTCAAAGGAATGTTCTTGAAGAGGAAGTGAAGAAGATGCTGCTCTGCATATCTGTTTCCCGAAAATCCAGGGACTGGTCCTGATGATCCCCAAGAGCTGTACTTACAGATCAGTTAACTGTAAAACAAATAATCCTTGTTAAAATATAACCGAACTTGTGTTATTCTAGTATTCAGCAGAAGATTACTGGTTGTACATTTCCCCCAATTTTTTTTGATTTTGTCCTTGAAATATCTCTTGCGTTATGTCTATTTATGACCCATCTATGTTTTCTTTGGGGAAGGAATACCTCGGTTTATGGCATTCCAAATTGTACATTACACTGGCATATTTCAACGAGTTCTTGAATTGGGTTTAGATATTACTTGTGTGTGTGTGTGTGTGTGAAGTAATGCATGTTTTATTTAAACTTTCGTAAGAAATGTACTCATTCATTATTTGTGAGCCTTTCATGCAATCGTTCGAATTATAATCTGTAAAAAGCTGTATAGATTGTATTTCCCGATGACTAATTCAGTGTACATTAATGTTGTGCACAGTTTGCGGTTTAGTAGTCGAACAGAACAAAGACTGTTTTCATTCCCTACCCCGTAAGCAGTGTTCTCAATTTTTGGCAATTTTTCTACTTTATCTGGTTCTGATTTAGCTTACCTTATCTTGGGTGATGACAAAGCTTATGAAATGATAATTTGCTTGTCAACGCCGGTCGCATCTGGCACGCCACCTAACGTGGCGTCAAAGAAGTGTGATACAAGTTCTTTTTGTTCGTCTAAAATGGAAGGAAAAATTAGCCGTGATTTAGTAATGCACAATTTACGGTTTAATTTATAACTGGAACACCTTATTCCTAAGAATTACAGAGATCGACTTGGGGCCTTTCGGCTTACTTCATGTTTACTCAAAGAACAGATAAGAAAGTGCTTTGTTAATTGGTTTATAGGATCTCTACCGAATGTACTAACATTGGTTGTCAGATACGATGCCAGGAATATATTCTCTCCGTCTCTCAATAACAGACATATGTACTGTATAGGTACTGTATAACGTGAAAAAAAAATGGTCCAAATTTTGCAAACCATCATTCATAAAAGCACTGTGTTGCAAGCTAACATTATATATGCGCCGAAGTCAGAAGAAAAGTAATATTATGCAACGTCCAAATATTGGCTATTAAATCCAAAATCTTCAAAATACGCATTATGCATGATTTTTATCCTAAGAAGGCAAAAAATGGAAACATGCAAGGAAAAAACTGTTGTTTGTAATCATTAAGTCATAAAACGAATATTTGCAAAGTTTGTGAAGTGTAATTACTTTATTTAAAAACATGCATTTGCATGAAAATCCGGACCCTGTTGATGAGCAGGAGAAGGTTACAGTTTATGGACAGTAGCAGACTAATGAAGAGAATCTCTGAATTCTTCAGGAAGAAGAAAAGAGAGCTGATCATTTTTCGAGAAGTGTGGTTGGACTTGACGAAATTGGGGGTTCCGGAAGATTACATCATGGACAGAAATTAATTTAGACAATTCATCAAAACCTTCCGTGGTTTCCAGGAGACTCGGAAAATACTAGCGAGAAAAAGGGATATCCAATACAGAAGAACAGAAGAAATCCACAGCCGCAGATTTTTGGCGACCAAGGTCTACGTTAACGTCACTTCCGACACACACTTTGTCGCATCACGTTATACAAATTTTCGGATAAGACACATTCATGTCACAATCGAACAAGATTGTGCTGGAGCTTTGTGGTAGAAAACGTACCACGTGATAGATATTGTTGACTTCAAGTATATGCTCAGTACATTTTTGTAACATTACTCTTTACATTTCATGCTAATTTTAAACAAATTCACACAAATTCAATATTATGAGTTTCAAATAATTTTCCAGCATCGGTGCTGTGGATGTGATCGGATGTGATTCCATTACCGTGGACCTGACTTCAGGACGCTCGGCCGACGTGACTTTGACACGCTTCCAAAAATACTTTTGGCGCTAGGCAATTGGTGTTTTTGGACTTCCTGGAAATCTGACAAGCAATTGAGGAAGGAGTTAGTGAGGACTGCAGTTTGTCCCCACTCATTTTCAGTGTATATATAAACCAGGCGGTAAAAGAAATCAAGGAGGAATTTGTAAAGGTAATCGCAGTCCAAGGAGAAGGTTGGTTCGAAGTGTTGAACAATGAAAGTGACAAAGGGCTGAGATCCAGGCTGTAGATGTGTTACTGCGAAGCATGAGAAATGCCCGCTTGGAGCGTCTGAGAAATGAATATGTAAGAAGAGGGAATGATGCGGTAGAACCGGTTACGGATAATGTTGATGCTCGAGTACGGAGATGGTGTGGACTTCCCCGACGGATTGGGGGAAAAGAGACGGCTGGCCATGCTGGTTGCTCAACTGGTCTACACCAGGGAGAATATATGTCGAGAGAGACCAAAATCAACCCTGATGTTAACAGCGAACGCTATGGAGAGGAGAGATCTTGCATGACGACTGCAAAAGAAAAAGTAAGACATCTGACTACAGCTGCGGTTGGAAGAAAATAACTATTGATCAATATAGAAAGAGGGAAGAAATGAAATGAGAAAGTCATGGTAGAAGTAAGAAGAAGCTCTGGAAGATGTAAGTGGAGTCTCATGGCCTTTATTTAAACATACATGACTTTTGAGATGGTAAAATACCACTTAACGTGACCTTAAGGTTTCTCAGTCTGTCGAGAACACTAACTTTAAAACATATAACACTTTAACACACCTGTAAACGATGCACATTATCATAATAATAATAATGATGTTATTTGTTTTACGTCCCACTAACTACTCTTTTTCGGTTTTCGGAGACACCGAGGTGCCGGAATTTAGTCCCGCAGGAGTTCTTTTACGTGCCAGTAAACCTACCGACACGAGGCTGACGTATTTGAGCACCTTCAAATACCACCGGACTGAGCCAGGATCGAACCTGCCACGTTGGGGTCAGAAGGCCAGCGCCTTAACCGTCTGAGCCACTCAGCCCGGCATGCACATTATCAAACAAAGAATGGCATGCTTCGTTCTACAAGAATATCCTTAGATTCTATCAACTCTCCTTAAATCATGCGTATATATGTACGGTATTGTTTACGTTGAATGAAATTGTCAAATGATTGCGAGTTGGTAATACATGAACAAATATTAACAAACAATGATTATAGTAGTTTTCAACCGTCACGTTTTAACTTATTATTATTATTATTATTATTATTATTATTATTATTATTATTATTATTTGCTCGTATCGGCCTCTTCTCTGGGCTTTTTATCTTAGCCCAGTGCTCCTTCTTTCCTTAGCGGTGTTGCTGTTTTCTTTCCACCGTTCAAGTCCATCACGTCTTCACCTTTGGCCTTTCTTGAAAACCCTGGCGGTCTTTCAGATTTCTCCTCAATGGGTTGCGTTGCGTTCTTGTATATCTTCATAAGTGATCTCCGTCTCCTGTTGGTCCCTTTCGACCTCCTCGAACGAAGTTGGCTGGTTCTTCTTATCTTTAAAATAGGTAAAGACCTGGTTCGATAATCGTGTAGGTTTCATTCATAGCAAGTGGCCATAATATGCAATTCTCCTTCTCCGCAAGACATCAGAGATATTCCGGAAATGAGTATACAGCTCATTGTTATGCCGATGTCTATATTCATCCTTATCTTTAATTGGGGCAATAATTTTTCTCTAAGAGCGTTCTTTCTTTAATTTCCAATTTTTCTATCAGACGTTTCCTGTTTCATAGCAAAGCATTCCACTGCATACAAAGCCTCTGGTCTTATGACAGTTCAGTAATGTCTGAGTTTTGCGTTCAAGGATATGGACCTTTTTGTTTTAAACGTCTTTGGTTAGTTGATAAGACATTTCCGTTGTATTCATGCGCGACGCGAAAGCTTCTTTTCCAGAGATGCTTGGTTCTACCAACTCGCCAAGATATTTTAACTTATTTGTCCGTCTGATTGCCCCCTGGTTTACTTTTAGCTCTTTATTATTATTATTATTATTATTATTATTATTATTATTATTATTATGATTAATATTATGATTATTTGCCTATTGGATCCCGCAGTGCTTTTATGATTCGTCTTTTGCTCTTCCATATGGTTTTGATGTTTTCTCCGTGGGATCTCTTCCCTTCTTCAGACCACTCGATTCCTGGTCTCCTTGGAACTTCATTCTCTTTCTGTACTATCCATCTGTTTACTTCTTTTACGGAACAGATGTTTGTCTAATATTTCTGATGTATCTATCTGGGCTTTCTCCAGGTCTTGTTTTGACTTCTTGGATCCATGGTAAACACTTCAGTTATCTGCTGTATATCATGATCTGGTGTGGTGGTGGTGGTGGTGGTGGTGGTGGTGGTGGTGATTATGATTTTAAGAGGAAGTACAACTAGGCAACCATCCTCTATATAACACCAATCAGAGAGCAAAAATGGAAGGGATCCAACACTTCGAAAAATGAAGGTATCGGCCAAAGAAAGACAAGGGCCACGAAGGGCTTGAAAATGAAGGATTCCCTAGCCCCTCGCAAACCTAATAGCGTCGGGGTCGGAAAAGAACAAGAGTTGACCAAGAGAGGTCGGATAGAATAGATGAAAGTAGGAGCCTGGCACAAGTAAGTGGAAGCAATGCCAGGACTCAGCTGAGCGCCCCGTGGTCGCCAACCCACGCTCCAAAGTTCAGAGCCCCTGAGGCCCCTTTTAGTCGCCTCTTACGACAGGCAGGGGATACCGTGTGTGTTATTCTACCGCCTTCACCCACAGGGGGTCATGATCTTGTGTGTAAGCCTTGCTGTTTGGAGTCTTTGAACGTGTCCATAAAAATTACATCTTCTTTTTCTAATACCTGCTGCTAGGTGCGCCAGTTTCTCTGTTGCTTTACGGAATTTCAGTCTGTATCCGTCTTCAATATTTCTGGATCAAGGATTTTCCTCATGATATTTCGTTCTTCCTACAGAATGTTCTCTAAATCCCATTTTCTATTGAGTACCAGAGTTCGTTCACGTATAAAATTTCAAGTGTGATCATAGTGTTGTGTGCCTGATATTTGTGTTTGTGGACATGCATTCCTTGTTGTAAATGTTTTTTCTTTGTTTATATAAACTCCTGTGGATCCGTGGTAGAGTGTCGGCCTCCGGATCCCAAGATAGCGGGTTCAAACCCGGCAGAGGTAGTCGGATTTTTGAAGGGCGGAAAAAAGTCCATTCGACACTCCATGTCGTATGATGTCGGCATGTAAAAGATCTCTGGTGATACATTTGGTATTTACCCGACAAAATTAATTAAATCTCAGCCATAGACGCCCAAGAGAGATCCGATTTACTCTGTCTGCCATCTAGCGGACCTAGAGTAAAACGGAACGTCGAAATTGACGAGCAGACAGCCAGATGGCGTCAAATCGAAATGTCTGCAAACGGTAGCTGAGGCCATACGATTATTATTATTATTATTATTATTATTATTATTATTATTATTATTATTATTATTATTATTATTATTATTATTATTATTATTATTATTATTATTATTAACTCCTAAAGAGTAGTCCGTTGCTTTCAAACACTGTTTCCGGACTGTGGTCGTGATGTTTCCGATTAGCTAAGCTATGGGGTGATGGAAAGTTTCTGTGCGCGTAGAACTCTGTTCTGCGAAGAGGGGACGGAAAGTAGTGGAGTGTTGAGATCCTGCCTTCTCTTTATTGAAGAATGGAGAGGGTTATATTGCTTCTTCATGTTATAATGTATTTTATGTATTATAGAGTAAATGCCAGTTAATAGTTTTGACTAAATAAAGTATGGAATCGAATTAGGGATTATTTTGTAAGACAGTATGATAAGGGATAAAAAGTGTGAAAATCCACCTCGAGTAGCGAAAGACGTTGCGTAAATTCAGAGAATTTACTGTCGATAAGAATATCCTAACCTACATTCGAGACATTTAAGTCAGACATTTCCTCCTGTAGGATTCATTAATCGCTATTGGAACGAGGTAAATGTTGTCCAGATGGTAATTAAATAGTACGAAAAGGGGGAGGGGGAATTTTTATGTGTATGATCATTTCGGTTGGCTTGGTGAGCTTTTGCATTTGTAAATTTTGATTCTTTCTTTCTTCTTGATCCGTTATTGTCGAAATAAGGAGTGCGTTTGAATTTAATTAACACTTTGTTTGGTTTTTCTCCTTCTCTTCCCATTATCTCTTCATCCTCTCGCTGTGTTCCTTTTCCCGTTGTTCAGTCAATCCTGTATTTAGTCGTCGTGGCTTTACAAAAACATTCTGTTTATGAATTAAGGTTCTGAATTTTATCTACATATTAAAAGAGTTTACTAAAACAGTTTTGGCAAATCCGTTCGTCCGTTCTACTGGACCAATTTGCTTCATTTCTGTTTTATTATCTCCGGAATTACCAGCCGGGGATTCAAAATACATCAATAGGTCTCTGAGTCTAGCCAAATTTGAGTAATCATAAAATCAAATCATTAAAGATCACTCCAATAATTGCAGGAGAAGGCTTACCCTAACCCGCAATACATTCTGTACTTGGCAAGTTGCTAAGTGACCAACACTTTCATTAATATTCTGATATATGCGATTTTCATCCTTAGTAATACCATTGCATGCAGTCATGTTTGATTACTATTTGTGAAGACAGAGAGTATACACTTCCCTTGATCACGGAAGAATACTATTCTCTGCTAGATACTCTTTGATTCCCTGACCTTCCCCAGCTTCTGAATATACTCAACAGATGGCAGAACGTTCCTAATAAACATGCTGCTATAAGAAAACCGTCTACGTACGTACAGACATGAAGGTATCAAGTCGACTAGCCTTCTGTATGACCATTAATAACGCGCAGGTACAAACTATTGAAAAAGTGGGTGTCTATTTACTCGAACCAGTATTCAGCAACGGCCAATTGTATGTTGCATTGTCTTGGGCAAGATCGTTTTAAAATATTAAGATCCAGATACGGCGGAATAGTCGATGCACAGAGAATATCCTACGGAAATAAGTATTATAAACTACATTACCGGTATTAAATGTTCATAAAATTGTTGAAGAGGGCAGGCAAAACCATATGACTGCGACATACATATGAAGACGAGTTATCTGAACTATTTATTAGGAATTCTACGGAGCACTACTGATCCACTAGTTCTTTCTTTAATATTCAAAGATATTTATACAGGTATTTTATAAATAGTGTTTTTCGACAGACTCAAAACCTTAAAGTTAAGTTAAGTACGTCGACACTTCTTTTCCTTCTTAACAAAAAAGTAAAAAATAAATAAAAATTAAATATTGCTGTCACCTCTAAGCTCTCAGGACTTCCCGCTGGAGAGTCCCACTCCTTATTAATAATGAACCTTGCTCTAGAAAATATCAGACAGTAAGTAAATACACATTTGTGTAAGATTTAGTTAGAAACATTATTGTTAGTTCAAGGTTTATCTTTTCATTTATAGTGATACTCTTGCTTTGCTGATATTAAACTTGAAGCTAGGTACGTCCATTCTATTTGAATATAAATTGACTCATCTGCATACACTAGTTCAAATCTCTAATTTCCATGTTATGATTATTTAAGTCTTCTCTGTAAATTAACAAGGTAATGTTGAAAAGTACCTAGAAATGGAAAGTTTATTTTCGTCATTATTATCTACTTTCTTGTAATAGCATTGTAATTGGAACTCGGTGTTAGACCAGGGGAATAAGAATATAAAAATCGATACATAAAGAAAAGAGACTCGCAAGGAAGATGTTAATTGACGTCTCATTTTGTATTCACCTCACAGCTTCAATATCAGAATTACAATTTAACGTAGTGTTTGCAAAACGTTTACTTCGAATTCAAACCTCGTCGTTGGCTGCCACGCAGGCATATCATTGCATATGTTATTGGATTCCCGGTTTTCTGTTGCTCTTCTTCTATTTTTGTGCTTGGTATTGGTGAGTAGATTGAGGGAATGAGCGTGTGTGCGTGAGAGAAGGAAAGAGAGAGCGATGGTGAGAAGTGTAAAACAGAGATAGAAAATGTGCAGTAGAAGGTGTGGGAAAAGCATTAAAACCTGTTCCTTTTTCCCTTGAGTGGTATTTTATGGACGATAAAATAAAAATGTGAGAGTGAGCTTTAGCTTCGTAAAAGTTTCTGTCTCCTTTCCCCCCCCCCCCCCCACCTCTTCACCCTTTCCACTTCTCCAGACGCATTGGAAAGAAATGTCCCTATGTTGGACGATATAGCTTTCAAGAATACTACATCTAACTTGTTAGAGAAATAGTTCGCTATTTTGTAACCTTAGAGGACTGCCTGTGCGAAATGGTAAAGGCATGCTTGGCTCATGTACAAGCAAGTTGGTTCAATTCCAGTTAGGAATGCGATTATCCACAGTTCTAGCCCTTAACTTCCCTAGGGGTATGAGCTACAAATTTCAGGTAAGTAAAATATAATAAAGAATGAGAAAATATTCTTAACTTATTCCTAAAAATTACAATCTTCTTAATCATCGTTATCCGGTAGATTAGATTAGCAGTTGGCCTTTTTCTACCACTACGAGCGCTAATGTGAGTCAATGCAGAGTTTCGCTTAAGCCCTTATAACTATATTCAGTGTGTACATTTTTCAAAAATCAAAAAAGCGCCTGAGGGTATCGCATTACAGAAAGAATAATGTAAATAAGTTAAATTGGCTAGGATTTAAATCAAAAAGAAAACGAATAAAGAAATTAGCGATTTGGCAATGTTTCTACTTTATCTGGTTCTGATTTAGCTTACCTTATCTTGGGTGATGACAAAGCTTATCAAAATTTGATTTAATGACAATTTGCTTGTCAACGCCGGTCGCATCCGGCACGGTTACAGATTATGCGGTCGCTGGTGGCTTGGGTCGCATGCGGCACGGTCGCATCTGGCACGCCACCTTACGTGGCGTCAAAGAAGTGTGATACAAGTTATGTTTGTTCGTTTAACATAGAAGGAAAAATTAGCCGTGATTCAATAAAGTCAGCATGAGGCATGTCTATTCAAAATTACACTTGAATGACTATATGGCAAGAACGGGCTAAGTCCGTTTTGTTACGTTCCCTGAGAGCAATTTTTAATTTTGAAACATAATAGCTTCCAAAACTCTCCCAATTTGTTTCCAAAATTTTACACAGCACTGTGCTAATATTGTTATCCAATCTGTGCACTTAATACATAATAATTATTGTGGAAATTATACTCTCTGTGTCTGTATCTTTGTCTGGAACTATTTTTGCCTGTTCGTCATTTGTCTCCTTCTGTTCATTCTTCCTGCACTGTCGACAGCGCCGAAGATGGTTTTCCGTGGTTTCCCATTTTCACACCAGGCAATTAAGGCCACGGCCACTTCTTTCGCACTCGTAGTCTTTTCCTACCCCGTCATCGTCTTGAGACCTGTCTGTGTCGGTGCGATGGAAAGCAAATTTATTTTAAAATTATTACTCTTTTCCTTTACATTGTTAAAATTCTGGAACGTCTTTCATCCTTCCATCGTGTGAACTGTGTTACACATGTGGATTTGGCTTGTTTTGCGCCCGGGTGCCCTTCCTGAAAGCAACCCTATGTAGGGGGACATATTCACTATTGCACATTTCTGTTGGTATTTGGCAGACTGTGTGTATGAGAGAGTGGAGAGTATTGGAGACCAACAGAAACATATAGTCCCCGAGCTAGGAGAATTAACCAGACGAGGTTAAAATCCTCGACCTGACCAAGAATCGAACTCGGGGTCCTCTGAGCTGAAGGCCACGACACTGAACATTCAGGAGCTGAACTGTTGTAATTCGTGAACTAGCAAGCCAATTTAGTTAACATTTCATTATGGAACGTGGCGCTGTAAACAAAAGTCCATAGTTCAAGCCCTTCAGGTAACCAACTCAATGTTGAAAACATCCCAGGGATATGAGCTACGAATTTTACGTAAATAAAATATAATTAAGTATGAGAATGCAAAAATCAAACAGTGTTACACTGTTATCCGGCCAGAGGCTCTATATGCAGCGGAATGTCTGGTCATGAACAAAAATGGCATGATGCAGAAATTGGAGGCCAAGGAAAGAAAGATTTTGAGGGAAATCTTAGGTCCAGTCAAAGACAACGGCGAGTTTAAGAGACGTCACAACCAGGAGTTGTACTCGCAAGTGGAGAAAATAACTGATGTGATGCGAAAAAGGAGGATTACATTTTATGGACACACGGCCCGAATGAATTCAACACGGTTAACCAACCGCATTTTCACTTTCCTCCAAGAGAAAAAGGCAAAGGGGGCACGGTTCAGTGAGGTACAGAAAAATCTGCAGGAGATTGGGATCTCATTTGAAGGTATCCAGGAGTGTAACCCATTTAAGAAAAAACTCCAAGAACATCAGAGTTTCCAACAGAAGCCGAAGCTGAAAACTGCAAAGCCATGGACGGAAGAGCGAAAGGAGCAACACCGTCTACGAATGAAGGAATATTGGACCAACATTAAAGCTCAAAGGAATCAGCTGAAATGACGTGTTCCTTAGTTGGCCGAAATGAAACAAGAAGAAGAAAGTATGAGAATATATTCTTTATACGTTTCTACAAATTACAATCCTTTAATTAATCATCATTATCCGGTCGATCAGATTAGCAGTTTGCTTCTTCCTACCACTACGAGCGCTAATGTGGGTCAACGCATTGTTTCGCTTCAGCACCACTACGAGCGCTAATGTAGGGCAACGCATTGTTTCACTTGAGCACCACTACGAGCGCTAATGTGGGTCAACGTATTGTTTCACTTGAGCACCACTACGAGCGCTAATGTGGGTCAACGCATTGTTTCACTTGAGCACCACTACGAGCGCTAATGTGGGTCAACGCATTGTTTCGCTTCAGCACCACTACGAGCGCTAATGTGGGGCAACACATCGTTTCACTTGAGCACCACTACGAGCGCTAATATGGGTCAACGCATTGTTTCACTTGAGCACCACTACGAGCGCTAATGTGGGTCAACGCATTGTTTCACTTGAGCACCACTACGAGCGCTAATGTGGGTCAACGCATTGTTTCGCTTCAGCACCACTACGAGCGCTAATGTGGGGCAACACATTGTTTCACTTGAGCCCTTATAACTACGTTCGGTGTGGACATTTTTTCAAAATATCGAGAAAGGACTGAGGGTATTGAACCAAAGAACACATTACAGAAAGAATTATGTAAATAAGTTAATTTGGCCAGGATTTGAATGAAAAGAAAACGGCAGGACTGCGTGGCTCAGACGGTTGAGGCGCTGGCTTTCTGAACCCAACTTGGCAGGTTCGAACCTGGCTCAGTTCGGTGGTATTTGAAGGTGCTCAAATACGTCAGCCTTATGTCGATAGATTTACTGGCACGTACAAGAACTCATGCGGGACAAAATTCCGGCATCTCGGCGGAAACCGTTAAAGTAGTTAGTGAGACGTGAAGCAAATAACATTATTTGTTATTATTAAACAGAAAACGAGTAAAGAAACGAGCGATTTTAGGCGGTTTTCCGGAACTGCGTTTATGCCAGAAGTGATTTTAGAAATTAGTTTTTTTAAATTTCGATAGGGCTATCCCAGACCAATTTGGGCCCTTTAGCTCTTCAACTCCGGCACGATTGAGGAAATTGCTTAATTTTACGGTTTTTGTGGTATGAGGACCCCTACTTTTTCTGCTAAGAAATATTTTCAACATTAAATAGGAAGGGGGCAGCGGAAAGAATAGTTAATGGAGCTTCGTAAAAAAAGAAGTAAATCCACAATATATTATTTTGATTTTATAAACATATTAAGTATGCATACATCAAAGAACATATAATTTTGTTAACAATAGCAGTGTGTGAGCTGGATTTAGCACGTTCTTTCCGTGCACTGTGTTTCTTCCCCTAACGGTATCTCTGCGACTTCTGCCCGTTAACTGTATTCCTTCGAAAACATGGCCACAGTGATGCTAGAACTCATTTTCGGTAAAATTGGACTCAACGATTTCTTTCCGTGTGCTCTTTATTTTTCAACAGAAAGTTCTACAGTACTTGGTAAAATATTTATGTACTGCTTAATTTATATAATCAAGAGCAGGAGAAATAATCCCGTATACTTGGTACAATACGAATGTTTAATTCTTTTGATTATACGGCATGTGAGTACAGTGAATTCAGTGAAAATATTTAAGTTGCAATGCACATTACCTGGTTTTGTAGTTTAAATGAATGGAATTTTCTACTATATTCGTGTATTGCGGAATTTCAAGTCTTCAGTTAAAAGGAAGTAAAATAGCCACTGTTAACACACCTAGTTTTCCCGAAAGTTTAGTGCCATTTCAGTTTAAGATCACCGGACAAAATATTAATCACCCCTGGAGGAATCATTACAAGCACCATTTAATACCTTGTAACTCCGCCTGTGGACTTGAAAACCGCCTGGATTCAGTTAGTAACTGAGTCCACAAGGTTGTGCAGGTACGTCACATCCAGCTTAAGCCAATTGCTGAGGATTTGATCGCACAATTCCACCAAATTTTGAGGGTACTGATGTCGGCGTTTTAACCGCTATTCCAACATGTCGCACAGATTTTCAATGAGGTTCAAGTCAGGTGACTTTGCAGGCCAACTGAGATGTAATAGAGTGGAAGAGTGTTCTTAAAACCAGTCACGTATGCGTCGAGCCCGATGAACTTTACTGTTGTTATCTTGAAAAAAATCGAGGTATCAACAGCATACTCATCATGCCGATGTTGACTGAAAGACAACACCTGATCTTCCAGAATGTTTAAATAAACATACTGGTTCATGTTAGTGGTCACCGCAATGAGCAGTCCCAATCCATGGTACGAAAAACACCCTAAAACATCACAGGCTTGAACCTGACCTTATACACATCCTGGATGAAGTGCTTCATTTGGCCTTCGATATACTTGACGACGTGCGTCATTGGAATACAGGTAAAAACGTGATTTCGTCAGACCACATTACGTTCCACCAGTCAGCTACTGTCCACGTTCAATGATTTCTAGCTCATTAAAACGCGCTGCTTTATGTGCCAATGTGAGCAATGACCTCTTGCGAGGTGACCGACTCCAAATGTTCATTGCATACAGTTTTCGTCGCAATTTTCTCTCATTAAGAGGTTGGGATGGACCTTCATTCACTGAATGAAGCAACTTTTGTCGGATTTGGAAGTGATTTTGATTCAGAAGCCGTGAACGCGTCTCTGGTCCCTCTCAGTCAGGATGTTTTCCCGACCACAATTCTGTGACCAAGTGTGTAGTACACCACTGTTTGTAGACGCGTTGAACAGTCCACTGCGAGACACCAACAAATCCAGCAACTTCACGCACCGTATGGCGTTATGCACGGCCAAACATGATTGTCCCTTTTTGCCAATCGGTCACATCCTTACATCTTACGGTACGGTACGATGCCTCAACGACAGACGCACCGAACATAAGGCACGCTCCACAAAACAGACAACGGGCAACCACGCAATCACTCCGGCAATCCGGACAAGAAAGCGGACATCAACCAACTCTCTTCAAGATACTCTCGAAATGGCAGCTCCTGACGCCCTTCAGACAATACTGCAAGGCATTAATGAACTTAGGGCGGGACAAGAAGCATTGATCCAGGAGCTAAAACATCCATGTTGACAAACACCGTCCGCTTGAAATATGAATCTCTCACTAATCGCTACTGCAGAGGCAGTGTGCGTGCAGTTGAGCACGGGACTCGTCCGCTGCGCCATCTGTACAGACTTAACGATTCCTCTGTGCGTGTGCACTAGGGTGACCAATATTTTGTCAGGTGATCTTACGTATTAACGAAATATTATGGCGTGTGTAAATGAAAGTCCCCAGCTAACTGTCGATGTTTAATGTGTGATAGAAGATTTATAAAATTTAGTAGAACAAAATTTACCAGTAAGTAAATTAGAATACGCGTGCATGCATTTTGGGGACCTACATTTCATGAGAGAAAAGTCAGAAAAAGTCACTGGAGCACTGCCACCTGGAATGCCACACTTTAAAAGCAGAGGATTTGGTTTGCTGAGTCAAGTCAGGGGGCCGTGGTAACCATGGAAACGCAGTGCTGTTTTATCCCAGCGGAACCGCGAGACGAATTAATAATAAATCAGACTTACTCATGAATTACCAACACAACTTGTAATGGTTTAAATTTCCTTTTATTAGCACATAAAGAAAATGACCGGATGAGTGGAAGAGAGAATGTAAAGCAGCCTCCGTGAATTGGGTGTGGTCTCATCTTTTCGTAATGCGGCTGTCCGCACAGTAACACAGACCTAACACGTTCTCCGCATTAATGTTATCGATAATTGAATGGATGAAAACCATAACGGTATACGTGACATTTGTTAAAAAATGAGTGAAGTGCAGGATATAACTCCGGGAGGATGTATCCTTTCACCAGCAAAGAGATACAAGTGATAGTGGTAATATTCTGCGCTCTAGCGATGGGTGGTATAACTACAAATAGCATGCTTTATATGAGTGTTGAAGATGTTTAAATGCCTTTTTCTCTGAATGAACAAAATGCTACTTATACCGTTATGGTTTTCACCCATTCAATTAACACTTATAATCCCCTAAGTTACATATGTGGTGAAATTATGAAAGCTTTTTATGATTTAAACCGGTTCCAGTTTGATGGACGGAGGATGTTAAACTTAGGGCTTGAAAATCAGAGTAGAAACTCAACGGGTAGTACAAGATTCTACATGAATGCAATAACCAGAGGAAACAAGCAGAACATAAAATAGAATTCCGATCATACCCTACACGCAATTCTCCTTCGGTCATTGAATTAGTGCATGTTCCCATTTATAGCTGCATTTTGTAAGGAATGATTGACACATTGTTAAGAATTATATTTACCACACTGCCTGTAGACCTGGCTAATAGTGGGCTCCGAACCGTGCACACCGACTGGCTTATCTTTACGCAGAGGATTTCATTTATGATTTCGTTCACTCTTATAAACGTAATTTGGTTTCATACAAAGAAGAGGAGCTATGGATGCAATACCTTTAAATTCACCAAATCGTGGATATACGCTACAAAGAAAGCAGGAAATTGCATACAGCGTTCATAAGTTATATTCAGAAGAGATATCATGTTCGATGCATCTGCAGGGACGCGGGGTCGATTTCACATCAGGAAATCGACGAAATTGGAAAAAAGATTTCCACCTCTGGAGAGAAGTTTTAAGAGAAACTACAGCTTGGTAACCATCCTCCATTAACTCAAATAGTGGTGGTGATGATTGTTTTATAAGGAAGTACAGATTGGCACACATTCTCTATTAACACTAATAATATATTTAATGCTGTCAACGGCTATGGAGAAACTCACATAAAAATATACGTCAATGATTCAATTAGACAGTTGTCAGTCTGTAATTTACATTAAGTCTCGTCCGAGCAAAATTTCTTGAGCGACATAGATCGGTTGTCACAGAAGAGCACGCGGTATCTATTGTATTTCCTTCCACACAAGGAACATTTACAGTCTTCGCAAGGTTCATGGAATCGGTCGGTACAAAAGGCTTTTAAGTGAAGTGCGTGAATCGCAAACCTTATCACAAGGTGCCTTATCTCCTAGTGTTTTCTTCCAGTCATTTGCCGCCATTGTATCTGCACTGTGTAATTCGACCCATAAGTCTTTCCTTTCCTATGGTGTTCGGGAAGTACTGCTTCGTAATCTGGCTTGGATGGCAATCCGAACTGTAGACGAAGATCTTACATACATAGGCATTGTCTCACTGCACAATTCGTAGCTCAGCCTCGATGGGGAAAATTTGAAATAAGTTCTTCACTTCATGTATGTGGCCTTTATGCTCGATCGATTTAGTGAGGCATTCACAAATTAACTGTAACCCATATGTAGCTAAAGATATGACCATGAGTTGAAATAAGTTTATCGTTCTCACAACACTAATAGTGGTGATGATAATCTCAAAATTAATCCTCTTAAAGCGCAAGCAATAATCATTGGTACTTCGAAAATCTTACATGTCTTAAAACAATACGACATTCCTCCTGTACCACTAAACAATATCATTATTCCATATTGTGAAACAGTCATGAATCTGGGCTACGAAGGGAAACATTGAACTGGTCACAATATGTGACGAAAGTGTGCCAAAAGATATATCAAAGCCTGCATCCCCTGAAGTGGTTTAAAAATATATTTCCTTGGTCCCTGAAAATAAAGCTAATTCAGTCACTTTTGTTTCCAATTCTCGAATACTGTGATACAGTTTTCATTGATGTCAATTACGAGCAAGGCATGAGACTGCAGCGTGCCCAAAATGCATGCATCAGATATGCATTCGACATATGACCATATGCCCACGTATCCCCATATTATAGACAGTTAGTTATGGCGTTTATAAAAGTAGGAAAGATCACAATATGAAGATAAAGTTGGAATTCAAGAGGACAAACTGGGGCAAATATTCATTTATAGGAAGGGGAGTTAGGGATTGGAATAACTTACCAAGAGAGATGATCAATAAATTTCCAATTTCTTTGAAATCATTTAGGAAAAGGCTAGGAAAACAACAAATAGGGAATCTGCCACCTGGGCGACTGCCCTAAATGCAGATCAGTATTGATTGATTGATTGATCTTGGTTACGACTGAATGACAGACGTAGACTCCATGCAACTACTTTGATGTATCAAGTTCTTTCTGAAAACACTCCTCTATACCTATCCACCAGATTTCGCTACTTTAGTTCCCTACACCTGTTCAATACCCGGTCAGGCTGTACGCTAGAAATTCCTGTGCATCGAACCGCAACCTACAAAAGATCGTTCACGAGCTGGTGGAATGAACTCCCCAATGACATCAGGAAAGCTAAATCTAAGACAAAATTTAAAATCCTTTGCCAGCATCATCTTATAAGCACTTCCAGTCTTTCTCGAGTGTGAATGGGATGCATGAATGAGAGTGAATATGGTTGTTTATTGTAATGTGTTCCTGTTTATACTTTAGTTATACTTTACTCACCTTAGTTTAGTTAGTGATACTTTAGTTGCTTTAGTTATACTTTAGGTTGTAAAGATTTCATATGTTTAAATTTTATGTAAAAACTATATTGTGTATACATGAAGTGGTTAAGTGTAAGAAAGGGCCGGGAGCCCTAACTTCGCCACAATAAAGACGCTTTAATAATAATAATAATAATAATAATAATAATAATAATAATAGTTGTAAAAGGATGTAAAAATTGGCATTCATCTTCTATTAACACTAAACATGGTGATGTTGATTGTTTTGAAAGGAAGTAGGCCTACAATTTGGCAAGCATTATTGTAATAATAATGATGATGATGATTGTTCTAAAAAGGAAGTGAAACTCCTCTACACGGTAAGACAAAGAATGATGAATATGTTTTGGGGCTCAGAAGACGAGAGAATGTGTAGAGTTTATTCCGTTGTTCCTCTCTTAGTGGCCTCTAACGACATGCAGGGGTACAAATAATGCATTCTTTGTCTCCACCCACAGGGGAGATAGAGAGTTCTGATAAATCTGAAGAAAATGACTGTGTACACAAAAGATTGGTAGGGCTCAGGAATTGTGAGGAAATGAAAGACATTCTGACCTCAAAATTTATTATTATTATTATTATTATTATTATTATTATTATTATTATTATTATTATTATTATTATTATTATTATACATCGCTGTTATATAGCGTGCTTTTCTCAATTCCAACTTCCCGGGTTCGTCTTCCGAGCCAATTCGGTGGTTTTTCCTGGACTTGGGAGTAGAGTGAACTTCATTTGATACAAGATTTACCGAAGCTCTTATTTACAAGAAAAAGCCCACGCTCCCCTTGTGGGTGGGGTGTAGAATAACACCTACGATATGCCCTGCCTGTCCTAAGGGGCGACTAAAAGGGGACCCAGGGGCTCTTAACTTTGCTAGGGGTTTTACGTCGCACCGACACAGATAGGTCTTATGGCGACGATGGGATAGGAATGGCCTAGGAGTTGGAAGGAAGCGGCCGTGGCCTTAATTAAGGTACAGCCCCAACATTTGCCTGGCGTGAAAATGGGAAACCACGGAAAACCATCTTCGGGGCTGCCGATAGTGGGATTCGAACCTACTATCTCCCGGATGCAAGCTCACAGCCGCGCGCCTCTACGCTCTTAACTTTGAAGCGTGTGTTGGCGACCACGGGGCCCTTAACTGAATCCTGGCATTGTTCTACTTACTGATGCCAGGCTTCTCACTTTCATCTATCCTATCCGACCTCCCTTGCTCATCTCTTGTTCCTTTTCGATCCTGACGGTATTAGGTTTCCGAGACCTAGGGAGTCTTTCAATTTCATGCCCTTCGGGCCCTTGTCTTTCTTTGGCCGATATCTTCATTTTTGGAAGTGTCGGATCCCTTCCATTTTTTATCTCTGATTAGTGGTATATAAAGGATGATTGCGTTGTTTTACTTTCTCTTAAAACAATAATCACCACCACCACCACTACCACCCCAGGGGCTCTCAACTTCGGAGCGTAGGTTGGCGACCATGGGGCCTTTCGCTAAGTCCTGTCATTGCTTCCACTTACTTGTGCCAGGCTCCTCATTTTCAATTATCCTATCAACCTCCCTTGGTCAACTCATGTTCTTTTCCGACCTCGACACTATTAAAGCGTTCGAGGCCTAGGGAGTATTTCATTTTAACGCCCTTCGTGGCCCTTGTCGGATCCGTTCCACTTTTCCTTTCTGGTTAGTTTTATATAGAGGATGATTGCCTATTTGCACTTCCACTTAAAGCAATAATCACCACCACCAACACCACCAGAAGATGACGCTACTGAAATAGTGAACGCCGGTTGCCATGGTTGCTACGTTGTTGGGAACTGATGAAACTCGTTCGATAAAGACCACCAGAGCAAAAATATACTCACATTATAATGGCTTTTACTAAATGTAAGTAAGCATTTGTTTCTATTTAACTCTTCCGTTCTCGCGCGGAGTTTTTTTTACGCCAGTGCTCGCACGGGGTAAAGTACCATCCTATTCTTTCATGAAACTTTATCAGAACGTAATAATGAAATTATGTTCTTTTCATATTGTTTCTGAATAAGGACACTATAAATGAATAAAACAGTAATAAAATAACTCCCAGTATTTCCATTTAACAATTACACCATGCAGAAGCTAGATATCCTATATTACTTCAAGGCAGACAAATATCGTGCATAATAAAGCTTCATTCAAATCGTAAAAACTAGAACTATGAAAATCGATCATTCATTACGGTTTGAACACTAAAGTTTAGTCCGGTTTACTCACTTTCGGTTTTCTTCCCACGCTGTATTGAAATGGTCTTTGCAGAAAAACTTTTCAAACAGCACACAAGAGTTTCTGCTTTTTCTGTCTCGATTTTTAGGAGAGCCGTGGGAAATTTCTTCTTTATTCTTTGAACTCATTTGTAGGGCTTTCTCTCTGAAATTGCAAGGCAGACTTGCTATCTGAGGTTTTAACAACTCCATTTCAATTGATCTTAGGGAGATACTTATAGGGACAATATTGTCAAGATTGTTTCAAACATAAATAACATACCTGTTGATACGAGCTGACAATAAAATCACTCGCAAGAAATGGAAATGAAAAACCACGATTTTGCCAATTTAGTTTCTCTGGTGCTCCGGTTTTATCTTACCAGATAGCAGACATATATGTCCCAGTTTGATTTAATTTTTTCGGGTAAACACCAAACATGTCACCAGGGATCGTTTACATGGCCGATATCGTACGACATGAAATGTGAATAGAACTTTGTTCCAAACAAAAGAAAACCCCATGGCGCAACAGCCCCGAAGGCCTGCAGATTATGGGGTGTCGTGTGGTCAACACTGCGAATTTTTTCATCTGTTATTCTTAGCTTCCTAGACCGGGGCCGCAATCTCACTGCCAGGTAGCTCCTCAGTTGAGGCACTGACATGGAAAGGCTGATAACTCATAAAATTTGAATTTTAAAGGAGAAGAAAAATAGTTTTTGGAACAGTCTAAAGCAATGTTACTAAAAATGAATCATGTAAAATCAAGGAGTATTCCATTTATCAGTTTAACACGCAGATGTATGCTAATTATTATACATACATAGATACATACATACATTATCATTAAAGACTGTTATGCCTTTCAGCGTTCAGTCTGCAAGCCTCTGTGAATTTACTAAACGTCGCCACAATCCTCGATTTGCAACTAGTGTTGTGGCCTCATTTAGTTCTATACCTCTTACCTTTGAATCGTTAGGAACCGAGTCTAACCATCGTCGTCTTCGTCTACCTCTACTTCTCTTACCCTCCATAACAGAGTCCAATATTCTCCTAGGTAACATGAACCGAACCCCTCCATTTTTAGATAATATCAGACATATTATGATACGCACAACGGGGGAATCGAGGCGTGGACCTCGACTAGGAAAGGGTAAGATGTTACCCCAATCAGTTTTGTCTCAGTGCTGAAAACGTACCGACGTCCGAAGATTTATGGCAAACAACTGGGGAGATGCCTTGAAGGGTACAAAGGCAGCCCAGGGTGCAGACGGTGATAGAAAACTAATACCAAACCCCATGGCGCAACAGCCGCGAAGGGCCATGGCCTACCAAGCGACCGCTGCTCAGCCCGAAGGCCTGCAGAATACGAGGTGTCATGTGATCAGTCCGACGGATCCTCTCGGCCGTTATTCTTGGCTTTCTAGAATGGGGCCGCCATCTCACCGTCAGATAGCTCCTCAAGTGTAATTATGTAGGCTGAGTGGACCTCGAACCAGCTCTCAGATGCAAGTAAAAATCCCTGACCAGGCCAGGAATCGAACCCGGGGCCTCCGGGTAAGAGACAGGCACGCTAACCCTACATTGCGGGACCGGTGTAAAAAAATAATGACAGTCGTATTCCAAGATATGGGGTCATTTATTACCCTATGCGAGTATTATGCTTCCCTAAGACATCAAAACTGAACGTGTTCAGCCGACCTGACAACCTTTACACATCCACCTGTCTAACATCATTCATCTCCGTCAAATCACGTCATCACCAACCCTCAGCTATACAGATTTTGGTGTATTGAATGCCATCTGCATTTTATTCTGCATTTATCAAATTCCGAAGTGAATCATAGCCAGCTTATCACTGAGCGGGCCTAACATTACATCGATATAATCACCCAGTTATCGCTAACAGATCCCGCTGGCTGATTCAATTTGATATGCCAGCGGCAGTTACCATAGATACCAGCCGCGCGTGTAACTGGAGCACGTTAGCTAATACCTCAAAAGCAACAATACACAGTCAGCGTCGGAAGAAACATTACAGTACGTTAAATTTGATCTCACAGTATTGAATTTCCTTCAGGTTGAACCTTTGGCATTATAGCGATACAGATCCTCTAGATATCTACACGACTTAATTTTTCCTTAATTCATATTGTCCATTATAAAGTAAATTGGGTTAAATGTTCATACATACGTTGTCTTAATGTAAAACTTAACATCTTCTTTCTCTCTCTCTCTCTCTCTTTCTTTCTTTCTTTCTTTCTTTCTTTCTTTCTTTCTTTATCCGTTTACCCTCCAAGGTTGGTTTTTCTCTCAGACTCAGTGAGGGTTCCCACATCTACCGTCTCAAGGGCAGTTTCCTGGAGCGCGAGACTTTGGTTCGCGGGGATACAACCGGGAAGGAGGACCAGTACCTCGCCTCACGTGCTATGCTGAACAGGGATCTTGTGGGGGGGGCGGGAATATAGGACGGGATATACAAGGAAGAGGGAAAGAAACGGCCCTGACCTTAAGTTAGTTAACTTACCATCCCGACATTTGCCTGAAGGAGAAGTGGGAAATCACGGGAAACCACTTCGAGGATGGCTGAGGTGGGAATCGAATCTACCTCTACTCAGTTGACCTCCCCAGGCTTAGTGGACCCCGTTCCAGCCCACATACCACTTTTCAAATTTCGTGGCAGAGCCGTGAATCGAATCCGAGCCTCCGGAGATGGCAGATAATCACACTAACCACTGAATCACAGAGGTGGCCAAAATTTCTTCTACGATTTAATAATAACAATAACAATAATAATAATAAGAGTAATAATAATAATATGTGTGAACCTATTCAGATGGGGGTGGAAAAACCGACAAGGGAGGCATACTCTGACCTTGAGAAAAGAGAGAGGAAATTCCTTCCAAAAATCTTAGCTGTAAAGAAGTCACTAAATGACCAACATACTTTCTGGTTGATATTGAACCAGGAACTCTATAAAACAATCGAAATAACACGCCTATGAGGAACAGGAGACTGACTTTTTATGGACACATTAGAAGGATCAGTCAAGAGACATTGGCCAAGTGAATACTTCTGCAAGAAAAGTGGAAAATACAGCCTAGATGGATTGGATTACACAGATGAACAGGTACGTGGCAGAAGTGGGTATCAAGGAAGAAAGGATCCAGGGCAGAACAAAATTTAGGAAAAGGGATGAGGGAATGAGGGCTGCACTCGAAAAGCTAATGGCCAAGCCACGGAACATCTCGAAAGAAGAGCGAGAAAGGAGAAGCCTAAAACTACAGGTTATTACATATTATTATTATTATTATTATTATTATTATTATTATTATTATTATTATTATTATTATTATTTCACAGGTATCTTTCATAAACACCTTCAAGAAATAATTCTTCCTTCGGGATAAGACAGTTTGGCATTTGAACTTCAGAGGGCATTTAGACTGACATGGAGACACTACAATAAACGGAAATTGTCACGTAATGCTAAACTGAAACAATACAAAACAGTTATTCTATCGGAAGTTCTATATGCATCAGAAACCTTAACTTTAGGAGGTCATTCTCAAATAGCAGATATTGAAAAACAAGAACGTAAAATGCTTAGGAAAATTTTCGGCCCCATACAAGAATATGGAATTTGGATTAGAAGGCGAACTGCGGGCCTCTATATTTACACATATAGTTTAACCAATCCTGTACGGAGGAGTGGTTCTAAATTTTTTGGACACACTTTTAGGATGGATAATAATAGACTCACGAAAGTGTTATTCAATGTTATAAATTCTCAAAACAGGCAATAAATTGTCTGGAGGAAACAAGAGAGGACCTCAATGTACTGAACATCACAGAAGAGAAATCTCTAAGTCTTCAGGACCTCAGTAAATAAACACACAATTGCGGTGAAAACTAGCAGCAGGATTGGTATACGGAAGAAGCAACACAGTGAGTTCATGAATAGATTCTGGAAGAACAGGAAGGCGAAAGTCATCAGGCCAATGAACAAGTTCCATTGCGATCTATGAATGGTAATAACGAAACAAGAATACTAATATAAATAATAATAATAATAATAATAATAATAATAATAATAATAATAATATGTGATATCTTTTAGTCTTAGGCTTCTCCTTTCTCGCCCTTCTTCGGAGATATTCCGTGCCTTGGCCTGTAGCTTTTCGAGTGCAGCCTTCATTCCCTCGTAAGTCTTCCTGAATTTTGTTCTGTCCTGGATCTTTTCTTCCTTGACACTCACTTCTGCTACGTCTCTGTTCATCTGTGTAATCCAATCCATCTAGGCTGCATTTTCCACTTTTCTTGTAGAAGTCTTCTCTTGGCCAACTTCCCTTGACTGATCCTTCTAATGTGTCAATAAAAAGTCAGGAAGGTAGGAAAGGTATGGACACAGCGGAGAGAGGGACAACACCAAGAACTAATGTAGAAGTAGTGAACAATAGTATCGAAGTCCAAGAAAGGTGACAGTTGAAATGACGTCGTCCACACTTGTCCGACCCTGCCAGCTTGCGTTTGGGAGATAGTCAGTTTCAGCCTCGCTGTCGGCAGTTCTGGTCGCTTCCTTCCCACTCTTTCCCCTTTCCTAACCCATCGTCGTCAAAATACATATTTGTGTGCGTGCGACGAAAGGAAAATTGCTAAAGGACACCTCCCTTGTCAGAAACAAGAAAAATGTTCCATATATTAAAAGAGTTTACTAAACACAGTTTTGGAAAATCCGTCCGTCCGTTCTACTGGACCGATCTGCTTCATTTCTGTTTTATTCTATTCGGAATTACCTGCCGGTGAATCATCATAGGTCTCTAAGTTCAGCCAACTTTGAGTAATCATAAAATCAAATCATTAATAATGATCACTCCAATAATTGCAGGCGGAGGCTTACCCTAACCCGCAATACATTCTGTACTTAGCAGGTTGATAAGCGACTAACATTTTCTCTGATATATGTGCTTTTCATCCTTAATAATATCATTGCATGCAGTCATGTGTGATTACTACCTGTCAAGCCAGAGAGTATACACTTCCTCTGGTGATGGAAGAATACTATTCTCTGCGAGATATTATTTGATCCACTGACCTTCCGCAACTTACGAATATACACAATAGATGGCAGAACGTTCCTAATAACTTACATGCTGCTAAGAATAAACAGTCTGTCGTACAGACGGGAAGATATCAAGTCAACTAGCCTTCTGTATGACCATTAATAAAGCGTAGGGACAAACTCTTGAAAAAGTGGGTGTTTGCTTACGCGAACCAAAATTCCGCCACGGCCAATTGCATATTGCATTACCTCGAGCACGATCGTTTGAAAATATTAAAATCCAGACAAGCCCGAATGGTCGAAGCACAGTGAATACTGTGTTATAAACTAAATTACGAATAAATCAGTTATTATGTACCGGTATTAAAAGTTGATAAAACTATTGAAAAGGGCAGGCAAAACAATATGACTGCGTCAGGCATATCAAGACGAGTTATCTGACTTATTTGTACGGAATTCTGCGGAACAGTACGGGTCCACTGGTGAATTATTCAAATATTCATATGCCCTCAGCTACCGTCCACGGGCATTCCGAATGACGCCATCTAGAGTGCCTGCTTGCCAATTATGCCATTCCGCTTTATCTTATCAGATAGCAGACATATATGCCCGAGTTTGATTTAATTTTTTCGGGTAAACACCAAACATGTCACCAGGGATCGTTTACATGGCCGATATCGTACGACATGAATTGTTAATAGAACTTTGTTCCAAACAAAAGAAAACCCCATGGCGCAACAGCCCCGAAGCCCTGCAGATAATGGGGTGTCGTGTGGTCAACACTGCGAATTTTTTCATCTGTTATTCTTAGCTTCCTAGACCGGGGCCGCAATCTCACCGTCAGGTAGCTGCTCAGTTGAGGCACTGACATGGGAAAGCTGATCACTCATAAAATTTGAATTTTAAAGGAGAAGAAAAATAGTTTTTGGAACATTCTAAAGCAATGTTACTAAAACTGAATCATGTAAAATCAAGGAGTATTTCATTTATCAGTTTAACACGCAGATGTATGCTAATTATTATACATACATACGTACAAACATACATACATTATCATTATAGACTGTTATGCCTTTCAGCGTTCAGTCTGTAAGCCTCTGTGAATTAACTAAACGTCGCCACAATCCTCGATTTGCAACTAGTGTTGTGGCCTCATTTAGTTCTATACCTCTTACCTTTGAATCGTTAGAAACCGAGTCTAACCATCGTCGTCTTGGTCTACCTCTACTTCTCTTACCCTCAATAACAGAGTCCATTATTCTCCTAGGTAAACTATCCTCCTCCACTCGCCTCACATGATCCCACCACCGAAGCCGGTTTATGCGTACAGCTTCATCCATCGAGTTCATTCCTAAATTAGCCTTTATCTCCTCATTCCGAGTGCCATCTTGCCATTGTTCTCATCTGTTTGTACAAGCAATTATTCTTGCTACTTTCATGTCTGTTACTTCTAACTTATGAATAACAATAATGTTCTTACCACCCAGCTTTCGCTCCCGTAAAGCAAAGTTGGTCTGAAAACAGACCGATGTAAAGATAGTTTCGTCTGGGATCTGACTTCTTTCTTACGGAACACTGTTGATCACAACTGCGAGCTCACTGCGTTAGCTTTACGACACCTTGATTTAATATCACTTACTATATTACTAACCTGGAAGAACACACAACCTAAATACTTAAAATTATCGACCTGTTCTAGCTTTGTATCACCAATCTGACATTCAATTCTGTTGAATTCCTTACCTACTGATATCAATTTAGTCATCGAGAGGCTAATTTTCAAACCATACTAATTGCATCTCTTTTCAAGTTCCAAGATATTAGACTGCAGGCTTTCGGCACAATCTGCCATTAAGACCAAGTCGTTAGCATAGGCCAGACTGCTTCCACCTAACTGAATCCCTCCCTGCCATTTATACCTTTCAGCAGATAATCCATGTAAACTATGAATAGCAAAGGTGAAGTATTGCAGCCTTTCTAACCCCTGTAAGTACCCTGGACCAAGTACTCATTCAACCATCAATTCTCACTGAAACTCAATTGTCAACATACATGCCTTTGATTGATTTTAATAATCTACCTTTAATTCCATAGTCTCCAAGTATAGCGAACATCTTTTCCCTCGGTACCCTGTCATATGCTTTCTCTAGATCTACGAAACATAAACACAACTGCCTATTCCTCCCGTATCATTTTTCATTTACCTGTTGCATACTGAAAATCTGATCCTGACAGCCTCTCTGTGGTCTGAAACCACAATGGTTTTCATCCAACTTCCTCTCAACGACTGATCGCACCCTCCCTTCCGAGATGCCAGTAAATACTTTGCCTGGTATACTAATCAATGGGATACCTCGATAGTTGTTGCAATTCTTCCTGTTCCCTTGCTTTTAGATAGGTGCAATTACTGCTTTTGTCCAATCTGAAGGTACCTTACCAACACTCCATGCTAATCTTATTACTCTATGAAGCCATTTCATCCCTGCCTTCACACTATTCTTAACCATTTCAGGACTAATTTCATCTATTCCTGCTGCTTTATGACAATGGAGTTTATTCACCGTTCTTTCCACTTCCTCAAGCGTAATTACACCGACATCATTTTCCTCCTCCCCATGAGCTTGGCTGTTCGCAACACCACCAGGATGATTTCCTTTTACTGTACATTGAGAAGATGTTCAAAATATTCCCTCCACCTTTCCATTGATTCCCTGGGATCTATTATGAGTTCACCTGAATTACTCAAAACACTGTTCATTACCTTTTCCCCTCCCTTCCTAGGATTCTTTATTACTGTCCAGAAAGGTTTCCCTGCTGCTTGATCTAGCCTTTCCAGGTTATTACCTAAATCTTCCCACGACTTCTTTCTGGATTCAGCAACTATATGTTCCGCTCTATTTCTTTCATCTACGTACAAATCCCTGTCTGCCTCGGCACTTGTTTGGAGCCATTTCTGATAAGCCTTCTTTTTACGTTTACAGGCTGCTCTTACTTCATCATTCCACCAATTCCATCTTTACACACAGTTGTTCCTAGGCATTCCCTTGCTGCTTCTACTACAGTATCCCTGTATGCCACCCATTCACTTTCTATATCCTGAACCAGCTTACAGTCTACTGTTGGAAATTTCTCACTAATCATATCCATGTATTTCTGTCAAATTTCCTCGTCCTGGAGATTTTCTACCCTTATTCGTTTGCAGACAGATTTCACTTTCTCCACCCTAGGCCTAGAGATACTTAGTTCACTACAGATCAGATAGTGGTCTGTATCATCGAAAAATCTCCGGAAAACTCGTACATTCCTAACAGATTTCCTGAATTCAAAGTCTGTTAAGATATAGTCTATTATGGATCTGGTACCCCTAGCCTCCCACGTGTAGTGATGAATAGCCTTATGCTTGAAGAATATATTCGTAACAGCTAAACCCATACTAGCACAGAAGTCCAGCAAACGCTTCCCATTCCCATTAGCTTCCATATCTTCCCCATATTTTCCAATCGCCCTTTCGTATCCTTCAGTTCTATTCCCAACTCTCGCATTAAAATCGCCCATTAGCACTATTCTGTCCTTGCTGTTGACCCTGACCACGATGTCACTCAGTGGTCCATAAAACTTGTCAACTTCATCGTCATCTGCACCCTCACATGGTGAATACACGGACACAATTCCAGTCCTAATTCCTCCAACTGACAAATCTACCCACATCATTCGCTCATTTACGTGCCTAACACAAACTATGTTGCGTGCAATGGTATTCCTAATAAAGAGCCCTACCCCATACTCTACCTTTCCCTTTCTAACACTCGTCAAGTACACTTTATAAAATATCTCTTCCTCATTATCTCCCCTTACCCGAATATCACTTACTCCTAGCACATCCAGATGCATCCTCTTTGCTGAATCAGCCAGTTATACTTTCTTTCTTCCGTAAGCCCCATTAATATTGATAGCTCCCCATCGAATTCCATTTCGTTCGCCAAGTTCTAATTATTATTCAGGCACAAATTGTGCGATAAAATACTTTTTGCAAAATCACTGTGTAATTAGTTTGTCAGCAGAGGTGTATGTTTCAAATGGGAATTTCACAATAGAAAAAAAGATGCAATTTTTCATCCAAGAAATCCAACATAGCCAATAAGTCCTTTGATCGGTTCGCTGATGGTTAGTCTCCTTCCAAGTAGATGTAAGGTCTGTATGTTGTTTATCACGTGATAGGACCGTCCTCTTTTGAGGTTTTTGTGCTCATTCCACAGTTCTAACTCGTTGAATGATTGCCTTTTCTTGACTGATGGAAGTTCGGTTCTTCAAATACTCATCCAGCTCACAGTGATAAATGTTTTTAAATTTTTTAAATTATTTTTGCTGGTGGCTTAATGTCGCACTCGCACAGATAGGTTTTATGGCCACGATGGGATAGAAAATGCCTAGGAGTTGGAAAGAAGCGGGCGTGGACTCAATTAAAGTACAGCCCCAACATTTGCCCGGTGTGAAAATGGGAAACCACTGAATACCATCTTCAGGGCTGCCGACAGTGGGATTCGAACCCACTATTTCCCGGATGCAAGCTCACAGCCTCGCGCCCCTAACCGCATGGCCAGCACGTCCGGTCACAGTGCTAATATCAAGGCGTTGAGTATTTAAACATCTTTTGCTTTCCATGGCGAAGTCACAAAAATCCTCAAGCATCATCATGATTACATGAAATGGTTGAAAATGTTGAGCATCTCTGATTATTTTCGCATATTCTTCTGGAATCATTGTTGGAGACATGTAGTAACTATTTTTGAAAACAAAGAACTAGTATGAACGTCATCTCAAGATGCTGGCAATAACGAGTAACCATTTTGAATGGAATAGGTTTCGGAGGCATTCTGGCAACTGAAGTATCACTCTGTGAGGGATTACACGCAGTTGAATTTCAACAAATGGCAAAGGTTATACTTACTTCTACCAGAGGCAAGGGCCGACTTACTACATTTTCCATGGGACTGGTATGAGCGTTTACTAGCTTCTCCATGAAAAAACTAAATTTCTATTTTTTTAAATAGATATTATCTTTCCCAAGTCAACGCCTCAATTGTAATCAAGTAGGCTGAGTGGAGCTCGAACCAGCTGGGAATCGAAGCCGGGGCCACCAAGTAATAGGCAGACACGCTACCCCTACACCGCGAGACCAGCTAGCAATTTGTTCAGCCCTAGAGAAATTAGAATACCTCCCGTTCGTTTGAACCTGCGATCTGTGAATCTACCAATTATCCACTTCGGCACGGAGCAGTGATCTCGTCCCGATCGTATTTGCCCCCATCAAAAATAGGCTGAATGAACCATAGAGCCGTTTCCCTCTCCGAAAGAAGAAATGTCGTTTCTGAATAATTCGACTTCCTTGATGGCCACCGGGTGTTTTATCTTACCCCTGTATTTGAAGCAGACCACCAATTAGTCGCCATCGTGGACTTATGGATCATCTTGATATAAGCTCATCAAGTTGTTCAAAGACGGAGATAGCATCCAGTTGGGATGAAAGGACAGCCATATAGTGAGAGCTGCTCGTTGAAGCACCCAACTCAAGCAACAGGAATGTAATAGCATTTGTATGCTCGTTAGCGACAAGAGTTGGGAGAGTCCTCAAAGTTTACGATCTTCTCAATGAACGCAAGTGTCTAGACGGAGTTCTATGGTCAGAATAGACATGAATGTACTAATAGCATATAGATTGAGGTATGCTTGTTAGAGAATTATCAAGTTACTCGATGTATTCCAGCTCTTACTAGTATCTCATATCAGTTGCCCCTCCTCTGTGAACCACGTGACCTTGCCGTGGCCATTTCTCCGGAAGCCAAACTGATCTTCTCCCAAATCAGCTTCAACTTGTCTTTCCATTCTTCTGTAAATAAAACGTGTACAATTTTTCAAGCATGAGATACTAAACTAACTTGAACCACGTGACCTTGCCGTGGCCATTTCTCCGGAAGCCAAACTGATCTTCTCCCAAATCAGCTTCAACTTGTCTTTCCATTCTTCTGTAAATAAAACGTGTACAATTTTTCAAGCATGAGATACTAAACTAACAGTCTAAGGCGGTCAGTAATTCTGAGCGAATGTCATCAATTCTAGATGCCTTGTTCCGATTTAGTTCTCTCAAAGCTCTGTAGAACTTTACTTCAAAAGTGTGTCTTCAATTTTTATCTGCATCAACAGCCCGTTCCAGAATCTTATCATTCTCTTCTTTTTCTTGATACAATTGTTATTATATTCCTGCCAATTTTCCATCTAGTTTTCTTTCCCAGTACTGCATCTGAGCTCTTAACGTTCATATTCCTAGTTTTCTATTCTCCTACGGTTTCCTTGATTTTCTTGTATCCAGCATCTACCTTTCCTACAACCATAAAACTTTCAACATCCTTGCACTTCTCTTTCAACCATTCTACCTTAGCTGACCTGCACTTTCAATCAATATACTTTAATCGCCTGTATTCTTTTATGCACTCCTCATTTTTGCATTTCTGTCTTTTCGCCGTTCATCAATCAGATCTAATATCTTCCGAGTTATCCACTGATTCTTACTTGTTCTTACCATTCTTCCTAACCTTTCCTCAGCAGCCCTACTGATCTCACTCTTCACGACTGTCCACTTTTAATCTATTGTATTCTATTTTGCCTTTTCATTTAGTCCTTGTGCAGCATGTTAAACGATCTCTTATACTCTCTTCTTTCAACTTACTTAGATCCTATCTTCTTGCATTCCTTCCTCTCCTCAATATCTTCAACTATAGATGGCATTTCATGACCATCAAGCTGTGGTCGGTGTCCACGTCTGTTTCTGGGAAAAGTCTTATAATCCAACACCTGGTTTCTAAATCTCTGTCTAATCATAATAAACTCTATTTGATAGCTTCCAGTGTGTTCAGGTCACATTCAAGTGTACAGTCCTTGTGGCATTTCAACCAAGTATTAGCTAGGACTAATTTATGATCAGCGCAGAATTCAACCAGCCGACTTCCTCTTCCATTTTTTTTGTCCCAATCTGAATTCTTCTACGAAATTACGTTCTCTTCCTTGGCCTACCTCTGCATTCGTCTCCCATCACAATTACATTCTCGTCTCCTTTTACGTGTTGTTTTAAATCTTCTATCTCTTCCTATACCGGTTCTTTTTCGATTTCGTTATCATCTAGTGAACTAATGGGCACATAGACCTGTAATATTGTGGTGGGTATTTTCTTGGTGTCTATCTTTACAACAACAATGCTAGTTGTAGTAGCTTACCAGCTGCCGTCTTTCCTTATCAGTTATTAAATAGCTGCCTCTGTGGATCAGCGGTAGAGTGTCGGCCTCCGGATCCCAAGATAGCGGGTTCAAACCCGGCAGAGGTAGTCGGATTTTTGATGGGCGGAAAAAAGTCCATTCGACACTCGTCGGAAAGTCGAAATTGACGAGCAGACAGCCAGATGGCGTCAAATTGAAATGTCTGCACACGGTAGCTGAGGCCATACGATTATTATTATTATTATTAATTATTAAATAAACTCCTGCATTTCCCATGTTTATGTTGATAATTCTCTAGTCGCCTGACCAAAAATCCTGCTATTCCTGCCAACATACTCCACTTACACCGACTACAACTAACTTTAGTCTATCCATTTCCCATTTCAGATTCTCTAAGCTACCACAACGATTCAAACGTCTAACATTCCACCCTCCAACTCGCAGAATGTCAGTGTACGTCTTTCTGATGATGGATCTCTCCCATGTGGTCCCCATCCGGAGATCTCATACAGAGAGAGAGCTGCATGTCGTCGGGAGTTAGTTACAGCTGTAGTTGCTTTCAGCTTTGTTGCAGTATTCACACAGCTAAGACATGTTAAAATTATTACCAAACCAAACCCCATGGCACTACAGCCCTTGAAGGGCCTGGGCCTACCAAGCGACCGCTGCTCAGCCCAAAGGCCTGGAGATTACGAGGTGTCGTGTGGTCAGCACGACGAATCCTCTCGGCCGTTATTCTTGGCTTTCTAGACCGGTAAAATTATTACAGTTGAGATTAATCACTTGGTAAGGCCATATGAGTCAATCCCCCAGACTTGTAATTTCCGAAAGGCTGCTATCCCCCCGCGATTAACCATTCGTTAGTCTGGTCTCGCGACAAATACCCATCCGATATGGTTGCAGTTACGGTTCGGCTGTCTGCTTCATTGGAACGCGCAAGCATCCCCACCGCGGCTAGGTCACATGGTTCACATTATCGAATATGATAAGACTGAAAAATTCGGTTATTGCGCAAGGGCTAACAGTGACAGGTACACGATGTGGCAATCCAATGATGAGTCCATTGCTACACTGAGGCGAAATGATGGTAATTTTACGATAGAGAGGGCCTAAATAGCGTGAATGTTTTTAATGTTAGCAATCGGCGAAATTAAATTATGGTTTCCTTCTGGGAACTTAATTTTTGATATATAGATTGTTTCAATATTCCCATTACAGACTTCGAGTACTTGCAGTGGGGACCAAGACGGTTAAGTTTAGCATAGGAACTTGCGTCCGGAAACGTACCGTCTTCCCGCTACCCGTAAAAAAGCCATCTCCCGCATTGTCGGCGATACTGACGAGAGTACGTACGTCAGTGAACGATCACGTGATATCTCATGTCCCTACAGGTTTGCTGACATTCCATGTGATTCACTTCAGTGTGTGATCCGCACGGAGACGTGTTGTGCCTGTTATTGTGTTTGTGATCTTCGTCCATACTACAGTACAGCAGTAAGCTGTACTTACAGTAGGCCCGATTACTTGGCCCGCACGTTCACCAGACTTGACACCGTTGGACTACTAACTGTAGGGTCACATGAAAACTTGATTTACGAGACCAGTGTGGAAACCGAGGAAGATCTAATTGCGCCTGTTATGACTGCAGCGGATGTTGGAGGACCAGGTATTGATGATTGTATATACAAGATCATAATACGTAGGTACCGTGTCTGCGTTGACGTCGGTGGTCGTCACATCGAGCCCCACCTGTAATTATACCCGGACGACAAGTAGCAGTAGTCGGACAGAGCGCTGAAAATGCCCTGCGAACGTTTGTTGTGGAGGTTTTTGTGCGCATAGCGGGAAGACGGTACGTTTCCGGACACAAGTTCCTATGGTAAATTTAACCGTCTTGGTCCCCACTGCAAGCACTCAAAGTCTGTAACGGGAATTTAGGAACTCCTTGTAGATGTCAAAGGCAGGCATTTATATAAGGAGAGGTACATACTGTACCTTACTGCCATCCTTCTTGCTTCATCCGACTGCCTATTGGTAGAGATTTGTCTTCGGTTCTTCAGTGGGTCAAATATAAACTCAATAACTATACTAATGAAATCAAAGCAGGACGGGAACTAACATACCATTTTTTTTTTTTTGCTAGTTGCTTTACGTCGCACCGACACAGATAGGTCTTATGGCGACGATGGGACAGGAAAGGCCTAGGAGTGGGAAGGAAGCGGCCGTGGCCTTAATTAAGATACAGCCCCAGCATTTGCCTGGTGTGAAAATGGGAAACCACGGAAAACCCTTTTCAGGGCTGCCGACAGTGGGGTTCGAACATACTATCTCCCGAATACTGGATACTGGCCGCACTTAAGCGACTGCAGCTATCGAGCTCGGTCATACCAATTTTAGTGATAAATCAACATGTTACATTTGGACAAAATTTATTACGAAAACATAGAAATTTCCCTTTTAAGAATCATAAACATGATACCGAAATAATCACTGCAAGAATTTATCAAATGATGGGTCTGTTCCCCACACAAATATGGTTCAATACAAGTTTTTCGGGGAAGTTAGATACCTTATTTCTCTTGTGGAATTGTGAGCTTCCAAGTCTGAACAGATATGAAAACATTCGTTCCTAAACGTCGATTAAACATAGGCAAAGATTAGCAAGGTTCGCGCTACAAAATTCCCTTAGAATTAGGGCCACAAATACATAAACACTCGTTCAGGATCGTAATTCCCCCCCAAAAAAGATTCACTGACTACTACTGGCACGATTTAAATATGCAAATTAATGAGTTCAGATACTCGCATCCCTTCTGTAAGCATACGGGATTATTTCCCTTGAAACGAAGATACTACCGTAATATGACAACAATTATTAAAACAAAACAAAGTACACCAAAGAAATATACACATTAAACACTGCACCTGTATATATACATAAAAGAAAATGCTCTTATCTTGACGGGTTGGTAACATCTGGGGACCTGATCAACCCTCCGAGAATGGTCATAGACCTCAGTGAACCGTCGGGTGGCGGTCATTATTCAAAACACGGACCTCTAACTAGCTGTACAGTGTATACAAAACACATTCCAGACTCCTAAGAACGGTGAGGTTTCTACACAGCTGAGGCTCGTATTTCAAAATGGCTCTGACCCCCTACTTCGCTCGTGAAAACAAGAGCACTGATCACTATGCGAGTCATTCCACCCCTTCGATGGGGTTAACTTCACCATCTCGGCAGTTCTAGCCTCTCAAAAAACTCTTACAATATCATCACATTCATTTGGTACAATTATCCTGAGACTCGCAAATCACATCAGATAGACCACGATGTGTACTCTAACATCGGACCATCTGGAATATATTCAGTATTTACTGTATTTACTCGTATTTGACTTTCACTAGTCCCCGATTCGAGCCTCCCACACATCTGTGATTTTTTTTTTTTTTTTTTGCTATTTGCTTTAAGTCGCACCGACACAGATAGGTCTTATGGCGACGATAGGACAGGAAATGGCTAGGAGTGTGAAGGAAGCGGCCGTGGCCTTAATTAAGGTACAGCCCCAGCATTTGCCTGGTGTGAAAATGGGAAACCATGGAAAACCATTTTCAGGGCTGCCGACAGTGGGGTTCGAACCTACTATCTCCCGAATACTGGACACTGGCCGCAATTAAGCGACTGCAGCTATCGACCTCGGTCATCTGTGATTTAACCTGCCGGAATTTCCTTGAAACACCTCACTAATCAACGATCGTGTCACCTCGTCCACACACTTCTATGGATCTCTGAAATCTCATGCTTATCATTAATCTACCATGCACATCCTACTCTTTATGTTGGCTAGTCCTCTCAAGGATTTTCTCCCAATTCAGTTACTATAAGGCCCTTTCGTCCTTATCCTCTGGATTACCTTACCTCTCAATTTCTTTTGCTGGTAGCTTTACGTCGCACCGACACAGATAGGTCTTATGGCGATGATGGGATAGGAAAGGGCTAGGGTAGGAAAGAATCGGCCGTGGTCTTAATAAAGGTACAGCTCCAACATTTTTCTGGTGTAATAATGGGAAACCACGGAAAACCTTGTTCAGGCTGCCGAGAGTGAGATTCGAATCCACTGTCTCCCGGATGCAAGCTAACAGTCGCGCGCCCCTAACCGCACAACGAACTCGCCCGGTAATATGAAGAAATGATTAGATGTCCAAGTCATTGTAATGAGAAGTTTAGCTCAAAAGTGGATACAACCTATCTACTACAGCTTTGATACATCGATGCCAAGAGAACTGTTAGTAGAAGTAATTCAAGTCGTAGAAACCACTGCATTTAAAGTTAGAGCAGTTGTATGTGACATGGGACCTTCAAATCGGAAATGTATGACTGATCTGAGTATTTCGTTGGACAAACCCTCGCTGGAAAACCCATTAAGTAAATAACGTAACATGTGCTTTTCTTGCGATGTGCCTCATGCACTTGAATTACTGCGGAAGGATATCAACTGAAAAGTGGGCAATCTGTTACAAAAGAAGCATTTACAAAATTAATTGAAATGCAAAGTGAGGGCGAAGACCTGCAATATGCGCATACTCTTTCTTGTGACTGGAACGGAGAGGCAAAATGTATGGAAAGCCGCTGAACTGTTATCACTGACTGTGGGTAAAACAATATGCCACAACTTTCCAGAGCTCAGCTATGTAGGAGAGACTGTAATCACTATTAATAATGGATTTGACGTCCTAAACTCCCATGTCCACGTGTGTGATACAAATAGCTTAAAAAGTGCCTATGGGAATTGTATAGAGCAACACAATCATGCTCTTGACAAATTATTCGAATTAATTTTCACCATGGGAAACCTCTTTCCCCCCAAAAAACGAGTGACCCCTAACATGGTGGACGAGGTTGACGTTTCTTCAGGGGCTTTTTTCCAACATTCCACCAACCAGTACACATTTATAAATAATTACTTATACAATAATATAATGTTAGGTTTTTACAATACTATTTAATACTAACAACCCGCTAAAACAACTGTAAAAAGCATCCCGTGCGATTGGTCATGTTTCTTTATTTTTAGTAAGTAGTTTTAGAAATAAAACTGCGTTTAAAATCATTCTAAAATCACTGGATGGATATAAAATACGAAAACCGAAACGTAAATACTTTATTTGCGTGGCGAAAGATAATTTAGTACTGAGAAAGCTACTAGAATTGTTCGTGTTAAGCAGTGTTATTATATTACGTGTAATGCTCTGAAAAATACTGAAATAAATTACAACATAATTATCTACACATAACAACTGGCAATTATATTTGACAAAATTGAAAAATATTAATCAAGTGGTCAAATAAAAACAAGCAAATCATTAACAGAAACGCACAGTTACAATGGGTCATGTTCACTGCAAGCTCGGCAGTGGAGACCACAAGACGTCACCAGCCAAAGCGAGCCTGCGCGTGACCCCTACCGTCTAGGTCTAGTAACCGTGATGCACATAATATCATGTAAATACCAGGCGTATGCATAAGTTTTTGCCTGTTTTTTGAGGTAAAGAAAATACGTAATTTTTTTTGTTTAGTCAAAATATTGGTTATCCGCTTCTACACACTTCTCCCGTCTTTGAGGTGAGACGGTGCATTGACGTGTAACAAAATCACTTTGCCATATCTTCTGGCCCATTCCGGTCGTCTTTCGATTAATGCGCGGTTTAAATTACTCATTTGTTGGCAATAGCGTTGTGCATTAACGGTTTCGCCGGGCTACAAGAGTTCATAATACACAATACCGTTCTGGCCCACCGGACACACAGCATGGTTTTCTTGCCGAAGCGATTTGTCGAAACCATGTGTCAAATGTTCTAATCGATGGAGTGCGTTCCCCATATTTTTCTACCAGCAAACGATGACTTTCCACAGCCTTTTCCTTTTGATTAAATAAGGAAAGCAATGCGTGCCACAAATAAAGACACAGTTAAAAACTTAGGGATGATAATGGATAAAAACCTTAGTTGGAACGATCATGTAACAGGTATATGTCAGCGAGTGTTTTATTCCTTACATTCCCTTAAAAAAACTCAGAGATTTACTCCCCCAAAATGTAAGAAAACTGCTTATTCAAAGTATGGTAATGCCAATATTCGACTACTGTGACGTAGTATACAGTAACCGGAACGCCTCACTTTCCATCAAGCTCCAAAAGGCATATAACGCATGCGTTCGATTTATTTCAGATATACCAAGATTTAGCCATATTTCTCCCGCATTTGGTAGGCTTTCATGGCTACGCTTAAGAGAGCGACGAAATTTACACATTATTTCCCTGTTACATCGTATACTGAACCTTAACACACCTGAATACCTTGCCACATAATTCCATTACCTAGCATCACCTTCTAGTATTTCTACCAGATCATCATCCACCGCAGTACTAAGCATTCCCATTCACCGCTCAACTGGCTACAGTAGATCATTTATAGTCGCCGCCAGCCGAATTTGGAATTCCCTACCTGCTGAAATTAGGAGCGTGTCAAACCACCTCTGCTTTAAGAAATTCTGTCAAACCTGGTTAATCAATAATAATAATTTCTTATAACATAGTAGGATTAGATCATAGCTAAGTATTAGATTAATTAAAACATTTAACTGATACCTTAAGATATTAAACTGTAGATAATTTAGTATATATTTAACACTTCATGTAGGTGTATGTATGGTCGGACAGAATAGCAGGCTTCATAGCCTGAGTCCCGCCATATAAAAGAAGACAATAAATAAATAAATAAAATAAATAAGGCACAAACGTCGACATGATCACTGAACGATACAACACAGACGCTAGTGTTTGGCGGACTCAACTTGTGTGTGTTGGTAGGTTAATATCAGACGAACGAACTGACTATGTGTCAAATTCATACGCTGCGTACTGTTCGCTGACGCCATCTCTCAGTAAAACCGGAAAAAAATGTATGCATACACCTGGTAGAAAGGGAATAAAATTCTATTCTTGAAATAATGCGAATCCTAGATACCGTTTGTCAGGTCTTTCAAAACAAATTGCAAAGGAAGTTCATTTGCCTCAAATTTAAAGAGAGTTAGAAAATGCTAGAGGAGAGGTTTTGATAAAGAACTTGAAGTTAGTGTTTATATGGAGGGAGCTATGTTGTTATATGAATCATGCTACGAATACTTTAAACGATGGGTCTTTGGCTCTTATGGATAGCACTGAAAAGTGATGTGCATTATTGTAATGCTAAAAATGTTCTGTATTTGTAAGCTGTTTAAATCTTTTCAAACTGACGACGTGAAATCTTTCGATCAGTTCTGCAATTTCAAACAATTCCTGAATAAGAATACTGCAAGTTACCTTGTAGTCAGAAATGGGGAAAGTACTTCGAGGAATTTAGATGTGAATCATTTTATATGTTACACAAGCCAAATCTCTTAAAGGCAATTGGATATTCTGAAAAGTACAATGAGCGTGTGTAAATTAGAAATTTTCAAAGAATTCACTTTATAATATGGAAATGAATACATGTATATTAAAATTGGAAAATATGTCTAAATTCAGACTCTCAATGAAGAATTTTTGTGTCCTCCTTTTATAAATAGTTTTGTTCTCTTTTTTATTTATATGCGTCTGGTAACCCTAAGTAATAATAATCTTGAATTTTAGTCTGTATCTCAAAAGAATGTTAGTGTCACTAGGATGAAAATTCTCTAGATTGCAATAAATTAAATTATACAAATTACACAGAGAAACCTTTCTTAAGAAAGTGGTTTGCTGAGCGTTTCTTTTGTAGGTTCAGTGAATCTCATGTACATGTGTCCCTTCTGAACTAACAACCACATTTCTTGATTTTCGGAGGTAAAATATAGACCATTGTCTGCACAAACAAGGAGTCTTGGCATGACATTTTCATCCCATTTCACGATGTGACTCTCCTACCTTACAACACATGTTCTCTGTTTTAAAAAATGGGGAAGTCTGCGTGTTGAGACAAGAGGCAAATATAGCTCTGGTCTCGTACTGCCACACGTAGCCAAGGATGCTGAGAGGGTAAGCTCTATCCGTGGACAGCTTGACAGATGAAGGCCGGAATGCGCGAACAGGATCTGCTGTGACGTCACTGGAGGACATCCACTGACGTTAACTGGCTGGCAGATAGACAGGCACATGACAGGCAGAAAAGAGAGGAGCTCATGGTTGGTGGAGGGAATGGGATACATTACCAGTTTCCTGGCAGCAATTTACCTAATCGTGTTAATAGTCATGTTCACTGATGTGTCATTAACAACAAGAGAAGAGGATTTTATGCATTATGAGGTTTGATTACAACGAGGAACACGTGTCGTTAGTTTAAGCCACACTATGATTCCGTAAGTTCTGCATACATATTAGGAATCGAAGAACTCCTATAAGTTAAATTATACATTCTCCCTAATGTTAAAAACATTTCTTAGAAGCCAAAATATGGGTCCATATTCTACGAAAAACATAAAAATAAAAATTTCCTAAATTGTGCCGAAAGTTGAAGGGCTAAAGGAAACCGGAAATATTTCAGATTGTGAATCTTGGATAGCTCTATCGAACTAAAAAAAAAAAAAAAAAAAAAAAAATCGAAAATCACTTCCGGTCTTTATGCAGTTCCGGAAAAACTGCCTAAATTCGCTTGTTTCTTTACTCGTTTCTTTTTTATTAAAATCCTATCTTAAAAAGTGAATTTACATAATTATTTCTGCAATGGGTTCAATACACCTAAGCGTTTATTTTTTATTTTTGAAAAATGTCTACACCGAATGTAGTTTCAAGTGTGAAACTCAGCATTGACTCACATTAACGCTCGTAGTGGTGTTTAAGTGAAACAACACATTGACTAACAATAGTGCTCGTAGTGGTAGAAAATAGGCAAACAGCTAATCTAATCACGGCCGACTCGATACATCGCTCTAGCTAGCTCCTTACCGGCCTTGACAATCGGGTCCAAGCAATGTAATCGAAGTAGTTTGATAGTTCGACACGTAGCGCTGGCGGCCTAAGTTTTTTCAGCAGTGATGCATACCCCTCTATGCAAAATATATTGACTTTTATTGGCGATTTATCGTAATTTAGAGGTGTGAAAAATGTTACATAAGTTAATAATGTTAAAGAGATCATCCTTAGGGTTACTTTCGTTGATATTTGCCAAAATAATGCCGTGAAATGAAACTGCGGAGAGATTGAGTAGTCCAGCTTACCTTCTGATATTGACTTAAATTGCCGATTTATCTTAATTTAGAGGAATGAAGGAGTATGTTACATTCTTGACTAATACTGTTAAAATGATTAATCCTAAAGGCTACTTTAATTGATATTTGCCAAAATAACTTCGTGAAATGGAACTGCGGAGAGATGGAGTTGTACAACTGACGTTCCTTAACTGTGAGGAATAAGAGTAATCACTTGTATTATCATGGCATTTAGATACATAGTAGCAGAATTTACCACAATACTTTTGTCTTCTGATGTTAATCTTGAGATTAAGAGTCATTGTTCAATTAGAGTTTTAAAATTCTTCAATTGCTGCTGCCAGGAACGGGGTGTGGTCAAAACATAAAAGTCTTATTTTTCTTAAATATTAGGTATTTGGATAACGTAAGTATTTTGACTCAAACATTAATATATATAGTTTCAGACTACATTTCATTCATACCTTCATTCTTGGATAAAAATGTGTTGTGTTGCTGTAATATGGCAAATATGATTCCGTGTAAAAGATTATTCAATGAAAGAAAATTTAGGAGTAATAAATACCCGAAAATAGAAACTGTAAACTAAAATGAAAATGCTAATTCAATGGTGGATGTAGGGAGCTATAATAAAACTAAGGTGTTTCAGTCATCCTTGTGCTTGTAATGGCATTACTGCATCAGGCATATACTAAATTTTTTCTAGTTGTTCTACAGTGAAACTGACATTTGAAAAATTGCCTGTACCTTCGTTATTGGGTGTTGAACAACTTGCAACAGGATTTTGAAAATGATACGCAGCTTAAACTCTTTGCGTTTTGTGGGTGAGGGTGGTGCAGTTCTAGTGTTTCTTCTTCAAGGACTCCTGGTACTAGTAACCTTATAACTAGAATAGTTGGGGGGACTATGATGATACAGAGCCTTTCTTTAGTACTCTTTCACTTTTTCCTACAAATGAATAATCATGTACTTTGAAACGAAGGCTACAGACAACGGAAGAAGCAGCATTAGTCTTAGGGACAAAGTATCGCGAGAAATTGCTCTGAGCCATTCCTTTGTTTTGTCCCCGGTCTATAGGGAATTCGTGAAATGATAGTGTCCCTTTGCTCTTTTTCCTGTTCGAAATACGAAAAGGCACACAGCAATACATGTTCTAATATTTCCAAACACAATTAAAGAAAAACAAATCATACGCTACACTACACTACTACACTAGAACGAAGTTACGGCGAGAAATCACTTTGAGCCACTCATTACATTTGATCTTGTTTGCACAAAATTTATGTTTGAAGTACAAAAAGGCGCACAATATTATCACATATTCCAAGATTTGTAAACATAATTAAAAAATTAAATCACCACACTACACAATAAAAAACTAATTGGCGCATAACTATCAACTCTCAATACCAAGCCAACAAACACCTCATTGCGAACACATTACCAACACTCAGGGCAGCAAAACAATATAAATAAAACTGGAAATGTGGTCATTTGCGGTATACAGCTCCCTGTCAATGACTTAGGTGGCCAGCGCTCCAGCGGCAGTATGATGAAACTTTCCAATTACAGCTTTGTGCTGGGCCGTTGCCTACGAGATATTAGAAAGACCGGGAAATAGAGCACACTAGACTCGGCCTCGAGATACTTCCGACTACCACCACTAGAGTTCTCTTTACTGAGCCCTCTCGCCCGCTCATTGCAACCCGTTCTAATATGAACAACTATAAAAATTTAATAAAACTAGTAATTTCAGAAGGCAACAAACAAATATGAGATAAAAGAAAGAACAAGAGCAATTGTTTGACATATTTTCTACAACGTATTTCTTACACTCTGCTTAAAGGAAATAAGTCATTCACGAAAGAAGCAGAGAAATCTGATAGCGAGTTTGTCACTTCTTAACTATTCCTTTAATTGTGCCTCAGAGTATCCGATAAAGGGATCGAGATTGCGGTCATAAATAACTCTGGGTTTAATCACCCTTTCACAAATCATCAGCGATCCAATCTTTTCCTCCGCACATCTGATGTTTTGACATTCGTATTGAAGCCGCTATTTGGTGAGCGATGTTATGCCCGTTTCGCCATTAGAAAATCCTACGTGATTTTTCAGCGTCTTCTGATACGGTGGAGTTAGGCAGTGCAAGGATCTCAGAAATCTGTAACTGCTAAGTGTTTTTCTATACCAGAGGACGCAAATATTTAACGTCGTTTCACCGTATTTCTCTTGTTTCTTCCCGTAAAATTAAATTTTTTCCAACAGAAATAAAGCTTCTAAATGACCAATTTTAGCATTCTTTTCAATTTGGTTTGCTTTTTGGTCAATTTCAGTTAACTTAAAAATTTCTTTTGATTTGATTACCCGTATTATACTTCTCAAGTTACAGATTGTTTTCTGTTATCTGGTATTTAATTTTCTCATCCGTATATTTTTAAATTTAACAGAGATACTCGTAGCCTTTCCTTGACATAGAAACGAGACTTGTACTCCTTTTTCATTTGTGGCTGACGTATGAAGACGTGGTATGTTCATCGTTATCTGAGTGGGAACTCTTACTAAATTTTAATGCCAATACATCATTTTCGGGAGCTGGACGATTCCTGCGTTTGACATTTTCCTGTTTGTGAACAGGATACACACTAAAAACAGAAGGAACTTTGATTGATGTGCTTACACTGAAATCTGTTTTATGAGAAGAATTGGCAGGTACCAACAGAGATCATAATTTAATACCTTGCCTAGAAATAGCTTGCTTCCATTTCTCCCTTAAACCGCTCTCGGAAGGGAAACTGTGGAACGTCAATTTTCAAGCTTTTTAAGTGTCCTCCGAAAAAATATATAGAGGTACACAACAGCGCAATTTCTTCTCAACCTCACAGACACTCACCGACAGAAGCAATATTCACAATAAATTGCACAAAATCAACACAGCATCACAAATACTCCGCATATCACAATGTTAAAGTATGCCAAGAACAGAACGGAAACCTGACATCTAACGGCCAAACCGTGAACACGGTCGGGCCGCCTTTTCAGCGACAAATTTAATAGCTATATTCCGGCCTTGTAGATCTCGTAGGCAACGACTGGGCTTCACAAGCGATTGTCAAGGGCGTTATAAGGAGCACAGCAAGGGATCCAGTCAGCCGTGGTCTAATCGACCGGATAAGGATGATTAAGGAAAGGATTGTAAACTTTTAGGGATGAATAAAGAATATATTCTAATACTTCATTATATTTTACTCACCTAAATATCATAGCTCATATCCCTAGGATGTTTTTAAAATTGAGTTGCTTGCCTGAAGGACTAGAACTGTGTATTTTTGCTTCCAAAAGTTCTAATCAATGGCCGAGAATGAAAGGGTCACAATTCGAAAACCATGATTTTTCAGGAGAAGAGTTTATTTAGCAGCCTTTCCAAAATACACTTGTTACACAATCTTTATGAAAATTGGCGTGTGCTTACCTGCTTAGTTCTTACATCATTTATTATAAATTGGAACAGAGGTACAACTTAGAATAACTCTTTCGAATTAAGCAAAGCAACTAATATCAGAACACTGAAAACCATTAGAACGGTTTCCTGGCATAAGTACAATTTGTTGTTATAACACTTTAAAACGCTGTAGAGGTCGAAATATGTTGCAAGGCTTTCGTTCTCTTCCTCGTAATAAACCCAAACAAAACTAAATATAACTCATCCTGTCACCACCTACTAATAAGCTTCTTAACAAAATATGTACAGTTTTTATTGTTTAAACATATCCCGCGAGGTTTACAAAGATCATTTCCATTAGCGGTGTTAGTTTTGTTTGCATTAATGGAAGTACTCTATATTTGACCTAATTTGATATATCCTTTGCAGTATGCCCACTTAACGAAAACCGGGATATTTGTAAGATAGTCAAAAGTACTGTAAAAGAAATAATTGGAATACCGAATGACAGCGCAGATTCTATGCTATATTTATTTGTAATAATCTAATATATGATGTGGTGTAAGTGTTCCTTCAACATATTAATTTAAGGATTCACTTAAAGTGCAACAGAAATATCTTCCTACAAAGTTCTAGAAATGTTAAAGAAGAAATTCGTAGCAGATTAAGTCAACCCTAACCAAGTAATTAATCAAAAACTCAACGTAAATTTGAAAGAAAGTGTATGAGTCAGGAAAATCTTATCTCATCATGGCAGAGATGTATATCTTTCCTCGAAGTGGAAGAAGTCGAACAGTAGGATATCCATAAAGAATGGAGTACGTTATTCCCAGTGGGCGAACATCAAGATGAACTGCCATGTTGTCCAGATCGATGTTTTCCCGCCAGAACGCTAGATACCCGTTGCGGTGAGTGCAACGAGAGTGAAACCTTTCGTCACAACAGGCACCATTCGCTCAGAAAAAGCCGACTGCTTTAGAAATACAAAACAGTACGAATTGTATGAACAAGTAACCAGTACGTCAACTGAAAGTTCAATTAAACGGGCGGACATGGTAGTCATCAACAAAGGTGTCATATTCAATCCAACAATCAAACTTAGGCTGGCACGATGGAAAAAGGTCAAAAGAAGTTGATGCAAAAAAGAAGAGGCACCGCCAGTCTTGACTTCACCTCACGGCTTGCGGCATAAATTGTGACCTTACACGTATTCTGATTCAGGGTTCAAGTTGTTAATGTTATGACTCGGCTGGTGTCATGCGGAGATGCAAGGAACTCCACTCAAGGGACGTGCAAGTTCATCGAGTATGGTCACAGGGTCTCGCCGTTTAGATTTTCGAAGTCCGACTGACGTATGAGAATGTATATCCAATTGTTCCGGGGTTTATCGTGGACCGCAGAGGTGAAAGAATGTGCCGGGATGAATGAATCTAACTACAATGGCAAGAAAAGAATTTAAAATTTAAACTGAAGGTTGTATTTTCTTAAATTCAACCTTAGCAAATTTCCATAACAATGAAACGTCAGGTACAATGACAAATTTTAGAAAAGACAAGAAAATTCAAAATTTAGTGACAGTTTAAAAATATGGGATTCAAGCCCCTCGCTTTGCAATTCTTGAGCTCCTAGCTCAAATTTACAAAAGAGCACAAATTTACTCAAGGGCAGAAATACCTCAATACCCCGCTCCCAACTTACAATATCAAGCCTCCCAGAGGCGCTTTTACAACACTTGAAAAGAGCTAACGTGCTCTCAGTTTTCCAAGCCTATTCAAGGCAATATCAGAAAATTACAATCACTCGCCATCAAGGCACAAAATTTGAAACAGGGGTATCTAGTACCCAACCTATTGGGCCTTTGCGGAAAAGAACAGGCTAAGAAAATGGCCCGAAACACAAACTGAATGGAGGCATGTACTTGCACTCCTAGATATGAATTCTTAAAACCTAAAGGGCACTAGGCCGACGAAACAGGGGCTAATCCCAAACTACTGAGGTTGCTCGCATGGAAATAAATTTAATACATTGCAGAAACAAATGTGGCACCTCAAACCAAGATGAAGGGGAGCTCGAGAGGGTATATCACTTTCTATCCCCGATTTACCGTTAAAGTTTTATGAAATTTTTACATTAGCCGAAAGGAGATTTACATTTTAGAGAAGTTGGTTACATAGTTAAAGTTTCGGTTCATTCCCTCGGGTTAAACTGCGGAGCTAGCAAGAAATAGAGATGTTAAGTGGCCATTACCTGGTAGAAGTTCTAGCAGCAGACCTCCTGCTTGACACACACAAACTCACTAAGATGACGATCAATTGGCCAAGAGACGTGAAAATACGCAGTATATAAACCCTCGGGGAAAGTTAGAGACCACTGAAGATTAAACTAGCCACACCCTCTCGTTTTTATTGGTGAATTTAAAAGTTACACTGAAAATCGAAGAAGAAGAAGAAGACTGTGATTGGTAGGAAATTAATTACAGAAATTAGGGATTGGCTAGATTCAAAACTGGCGGAAATAAAAAGGAAATATTGCCAACCCAAATATAAATGAACATCAATTAGAAAAAAACTTATGAATACAAAACTTCTTTAAATCAAAGGTTCTTTCACTTCGCACCAGGGTGCATGATCATCGTTCTTGGTAGAGTCATCTATGAGAGAATGTCCAAACGTCTTGATGAATGGAACACAAAACAAGTAGAAATTCACACAGTTCAGGAAACTTCACAGTAACAAAATTATATCAGATTGTAGTGGTGACATCTTCAGAGTAAAGTTCTAACTTGTTGTATTGTTGGTTTCACATTTGATAGATAGAGGAGTTCTTTTAGGCGCTCAGTTTGAACGCACGTCGTAGAGGTGTACCTCCCGGTACACCAATAATTACTTAAAACTACACCATACTATAACCCTTGAATTAATCTATTAATGAGAATTCGAAGAATGATTCTTTTCTTGTAAGGATATTCCGTTTAATGAATACCATATAATGAAAACAAAATTACAAATTAATCGGAAAGCAACTTAAATGGACGTCGATTTAAAATTGAAGATAATGACTAATTATAAATGTCCATAGTCCCTAAACTTTTGTTGGTTATCATCTGTCACAGCATCAACTCCATTCACAATACAAATAAAACATTTTGGCTTTGCTATCAATCTTAAAATTCCAATAAAAATAAACGTACGAGATGCTGAAGGCTTAATTACGTTACAAGTCCATTATTCACATCGTTTATCTTTTGGCTAATAAAATGAAATTAAAGAAATCTTTCCCTAGCAATCGTATTCACTAACTCAAAAAAATGCATGTCTTTCAGTATTGCGTTATCTTTAAAAGTCATCGCCTAATTCAGAATATCTAAATAAAAACAACTTGGATGCTCCAATGATACGTTCTCAACGTTGTCGCTTGTACCAATATACGATCAATAATTAGGACTATATTATGATCTGCCTCTACTTACATAAGTTGCGTGATAAATTTGAAATCAACTTTCTTCGAAATTCTGCAACAGCTGCATCTGAATAACAACAAATTCCTGAAAATAAAAACACCAATATTAATAATAATTCCAAACTTCCGATGACTCTGCAACCTCTGGTACCCTCCATGGAAAATCCTAAAAATCCATACTCAATGCTCACTACCAAATCTGTGATCAACCAGAAGAATATCATTTAGCAGGAAATCAATCTACGCATTAGTATCTACATATCTCATTTACGGCATGGTTTTCAACTACATGGTGTCATTTATTATTGAAGATTCTATGCCATCCCTTTACATCTGCGCGTAATTCACTCACATTAACTCTTAGGTTATCGCACCTTTGAAGACTATCACATAAGCAACTTTAGCCTTCTTTGAAAACCTTATCACAAAAAAATTGCATTCATGTTTAAGTACACATCACTCATTGCTACCATTAAATTCATACGCATGATGAACATCACTTCTCACATCTATAAATATAATAAATATATCACCGGGATCTTCCGAAGACTGCATCACATCGTTTAATGCACAATCCCAATCAATTATTCTCCATCAAACAACACATTAATTCACTTCATCTCGACGATCCTATTCAAAACCCTTCTCATATTATATGTGCATCATCCTCAATAAATTCTCAATTCATTTTTCAAAAACTCAAGCGCATTATTCTCGAAGACTACCTTGTCCTTATATATTCATAAATCAATATAAATGCGATAATGCTGTCATCTATGTCGCGAAAGATACGCATAAGACATGAAAAATATGATATTAGATGACTCTATTTTACGCACATACCAATCATCGTATGGCTACCTTCAAAATAAATAATTTCTACATAATAAATCACATCCTGAAGTTCACTAATGATGACATTATATTAGTAAAATGCAACAACCATGACTAAAAAAATCGCTTGGACTCAACTATATAATAGACGACAGATTACAATTTTCCTGGATTATTCATAATGAAAACACAACATTTCCTGTCCGTTACGAGACAATGATCGACGATCATACGGTATCATTCAAGTTTTTTTACCTATACATGTCACATTTTTGACACCACAAAACAATTCTACACTACTTTAAGCAACTACAAAGCAGAATAGACGAAATACATTTATTTTTGGGTACTTACCGAACTGATGGCTTCGGGAAAATGACGTCTCGCATCTCTCGAATCTTAATTTTTATCATTTGGCATTCATCCCAACACTTTCCAGGTCTTTTGGGACCAACTTCTAGTTTAGCACATTATCAGCTGGTAGCTTGACACCATGTAATCAATTTCCTTCATGTGTGGCGACAAGGTAATACCTGCAACTTGTAATGTAAGATTAGTACAATGTCATATGCATAAATGACATTTACAACATACTGAGTTAGCATTCTCCTTATATCTCGAGAGGATATACTGTATATTTTCTCTTAACAATAAATAATTCGTTCTATTCATACAATATTTATACATTTATAATTAGGTTTTGATCTCGCTTCTTCCTAATCTTGTGCGATACGTCAGATGACCTTTTGGAATCTTTTTTTACTGTCCCTATTGCCAATTCTAAGATACCAAATAAAAGTCAGTTTGCAATTTAATAAATCTTCTGAATTCTGCAGCCTTTAACCCCCCTTCCAGATGATTTTGACATTAAACGGATACGATACAGTTACCTCTCTATGAGTTAATCAAGTCTATAATGCGCACCTCTTTTTTCCCTTTTTTTCAGACACCTGTGTCCTCTTTCGTGTGTATAACGCAGTGCTCCCATTTGTTTATTTATTTATATTTATACACATCTTTGTACGGTGTTTTATAACTCTAATAAGAATATTGACTAGGCAAAAATCACTGGGAGCCCAATGGAACATTTCACGAAGAAGAAGAAGAACCTCTTTGATACAGAACGCTCTTGAAATCACTGATCTTGGCAAAGGAACATGTTTAATAATCCGTCGCCTTCATGACTCGACGTACCAATCCAATGTCTCAATATGGGTCTCGATTCTCGAATTATATCGTAATAGATAGACAATGTATGACCACCGTATTCGAATTGAGCTTGGCCCGTTTGATTCAACACATTCCATGGCCTCCGCTACACATTTTCGTCATTGAGATTTCATGCCTTCTGTTTATATCTGTTTATCTTCCGCTGAAGAAAATACGACATTTATTCAATATTATCTCATCGTACTACAAGATTCTGTTACCGACCGTGACTTAAAAAATACCACGGGGTTCTGAGCTTGAATTCACTGGTACCTTCAATTCATTATATGTTACTTATTCAGCTGAGCGAGTTATTTTATTTACTGACGTACTTGGACGTATGACAACCGGACGTATAATGACTGGACGTAAGATTTCATTAATTTTATAAACTGCCAATGTTCTCTCTAATCCAGCAGCCGTTGGAAGGTTATAAAATATATTATAAAATTATAACTAGGAAGTTATTGGTCTGTTGCTTAGTGAGTAACGAACGAACGAATGAAAGTCAGCTAAACAAATAGCTCTTAGGCCTTTTATTGTTATTTTAATTGATGATTTGATATTAAATGGGATTGTATGTGTTGTACATACGTTTTAAATTGTTGTTGACTCTGGCCCAGAGACCGCCGGACCACCAAGGGGAACCAGCCCATGGAGAGGACCCGCACCACACCCCCCCCCGTTTCTTTGTTTTGTACATATTTACATTTACATGTATTTACAATTTTTTGTTAATTATTTTGTTGAGCCTCTTCTTTGGCTAGAGTCTTTAAGTCCATTCTTGCTTAGTATTTGCAACATATGAATCAAGTAATACAATTCACTTATATATCGTTGCACAAGTTACATAATTTTTCATTCATTTATACTGAACGAGATGAAAAATAGAAAAGCAATGGGAATAGATGAGATTCCTGTTGAACTGTTAAAAGCGTTAAATAATGAAGGGAGAAAGGAGTTGATTGGATTATGTAATCAAATATACATGACAGGAAAATGGCCAAAGGACTTCAGTGAAATCATCTTAATCCCTATGGAAAAGAAAAAGAACAGCAAAAAATGTGAAGAACATAGGACATTGAGTCTAATTTCACATGCAGCCAAAGTCTTACTGCGGACGCTCAACAGAAGGATATATGGAAAGCTGAATAACTTTATAGGTGAAGAACAGTTTGGTTTCAGGAGAGGAGTTGGAACAAGAGACGCCATTGGACTTCTGAGGGTGATAGGAGAGAGGTACATAGAGAAAAACAGGAAGGTTTATGCTGTATTTATTGACCTTGAGAAGGCTTTTGACTGTGTCAGATAGGACAAATTGATGACAATCCTGAAGAAACATGGAGTTGATTGGAGGGATAGAAGGCTAATAAAGAATTTGTATATAAACCAGAGAGCAAGAGTGAGAATAGGAGATGAGTTGAGTGAAGAAATTGAATTAGGAAGAGGTGTAAGACAGGGCTGCTCTTTATCACCGACACTGTTCAACATCTATCTCGAAGAAATAATCAATGAAAGTTTTAATGGAAATAGTGGAGTTTGTGTTGGAGGTAGGAGAGTAGAATGTATAAGATTTGCAGATGATATGGTTGTGATGGGAGAAAACGAACGTGAAATGATACAAATGTTAGATAAACTCAACATGAAACTAGAAGAATATGGAATGAGAATTAATAAGAAGAAGACCAAAAGCATGATAATTGGAGGAAAAGGTAGAAGTTGTCATATTAGTATAGGAGAAGAAATAGAGCAAGTCAGTAACTTCAAGTATTTGGGAAGTATGATCAGAGATGATATGTATTGCACAACAGAAATTAAGAAAAGAATTGCCATAGCAAAAGAAGGCTTTAGGAAAAAATCAAAATTATTTTGTGGACCACTAAACAAAGATTTGAGGAAAAGACTTTCTAAGTGTTACATTTGGAGCATAGCGCTGTGTGGCGCAGAGACTTGGACATTGAGAAAGAAAGATGAGAGAAGATTGGAGGCACTAGAGATGTGGGTATGGAGGAGAATAGAACGAGTGAAATGGGAAGACCGGGTAAGGAATGAGGAGGTATTACGAAGAGTTGAAGAAGAACGAAGTATGTTACAAACCATTAGAAGGAGAAAAATGAACTGGATCGGACATTGTTTGAGGAGGGACTGTTTACTGAAAGAAGGAATAGAAGGAATGGTGAAAGGCAAACGAGGAAGAGGAAGGAAAAAATATCAAATGTTGGACAATATCCAAGGAAATAAATATTCGGACATGAAAAACTTGGCGCAGGACAGGCAACAGTGGAAGAGGTTCATCCCATGACAAGACCTGCCATAAGGCAGAATACCTAGATAGATAGATTTACAATGATTTACACTACTTAATACGTCTCTTGTTTAGGTATGGTCTGTAGGTTCTTTTCTTGGCGTTAATTGTTTGTTTCTAAACATCCGTAGTAGTACTACTGGTCATGTGTCTGGAATGTCATTCATAGTCGTAGTGGTCACTGTGTTAGTGGGTCAGTCAGTGTTGTCAACAATGCAGTAGTAGTAACTCTGTGTTCATTGATATTCTGGTCTCGTCTTGGGGGCGTTTTATTGTTGAGTATACGAGTTTCTCAATAAATATTTTAAAGGGGTTTGGATTGCAAGCGAAAGATCTGGAATATAAGTAAATTACTATATTAAATGACTTCCTCCAAATTGTACAAAACCACCTGTATAACGTAACATAATTGAAAATCTCCCCTAAATAAGGATGTAAGCAAACGTTCTTTGAAAAGTGAAGTTTCAGTGAAAATAAGGTGCATCACCACGCCTCTATACTGTGGGGTCATCTTATTTCTTATATTTGAACTTCAAGCTGGTTTACAGCCAGAAGATGTCCTCCGTGGTGTAAGGATGGAAAATCGGTTCTTGTGTTGGTTCATCACCAGGTGTAATAGGTCATTTAAATAAAGGCCATCACATCTATTATTTGAAATAGTTTTACGATTTTTTTATTATACTTCTTGTTTTCTGTCTTTCTTAATCCGTTTACCCTCGAGGGTTGGTTTTTCCCCCGAACTCAGTGAGGGATCCTACCTCCACCGCCTTAAAGGTAGTGTCCTGGACCGTGAGACTTTGCGTCTGGAGGATACAATTGAGAATACGGACCAGTACCTCCCCATGTGACCTCGCCTGATATTCTGAACAGGGGCCTTGTAGAGGGATGGAAGATCGGAAGGGATAGACAAGGAAGAGGGAAGGAAGCGGCCGTGGCCTTAAGTTAGGTACCATCCCGCCATTTGCCTGGAGAAGTATTGGGAAACCATCGAAAACCACTTCCAGGATGGCTGAGGTTGGAAGCGAACCCCCTCTACTCAATTGAGCCCCCCCCCCCCCGAGGATGAGTAGACCCCGTACCAGCCGTCATACCACTTTTTCAAATTTTGTGGCAGAACCGGTAATCGAGCGCGGGCCTCCGGGGGTGGCAGCTAATCACAGTATCCATTACACCACAGAGGTGGACCTTATTATTACACTAATATTATTTGCTATCATTTGTGTTCCAAGTGCGTGTACATGATTTCTCTTCTGTTACATACAAAAATGTAAGACATACTTGCAGATTATTTTCAATATTTTAAAACCTTACGTTATAACAATAAAATATTGTTTTGAATAGATTAATTTATTTGTATACTTGCATATGAAATTGGTTCAAGTAGTGTATACCATGGAATAAACGCGAAAAATAATTGTCCCCTCTGAAAAAGGTCTGATTTGTTACTTACCTCCTTTTTCCGGTAAGTGTTTAGTTGCGATTTAAATTAACAGAATCCATCCGCGGGTTAGCTGCACAAATATAATAAATACTATGGTTATTAAAGCCATTATTATTTACATTTCAGTGAAAAATAATTATATTATTTTAATTTATTTTCTACTCATTTCTCCTTAGATTCATCTGTGAACAATGGAAGCCTATGGAGATAAACAGATGAAGACACTGCTATTTGCAGATGATATTGTGATCTGGGGAAAAACAGCAAAGAATTGAAACAACAACTAAATGTACTGAACGAAAAAAATGAGAAGTGTGGCATGAAAATCAGTACAGAGAAAAGTAAGACTATGGTGATGTCGAGAGGGGAAGGGCAACGAAAGGGCACTGTGAGAATTGGAAGTCACAGTCTGGAAATTGTGGATAGCTTTAAATACCTAGGAAGGGAATTAATGCAAAATGCTAGGGTGGACATGCGGATTAGCAGGAGGGTACAGCAGAGTAATGCATTATACCAAAGTAATATATAAGTAATAATAATAATAACGTAAACGTTTCCACCTTTTCAATACTACAATATATTCACAAAATTACAAATTATACGGTACTAGTTTCGACCCATCTAGGGGTCATCATCAGCCGTATTGGAGCAAAGATCATTTGTGGCGAAATCCTAAGACAATGATATTTTAAAGAATAACAAGTGAAATGAGATGTTATGGTAATAGTTAATAATACAAGGAATATACATACTAAGAGGTTTTTAACAAAGAATAAAGTATAAATGGGGTGTTGTAAAAATTATAATATATTATAATATTATATATATATATATATTCTTGTATTGAAATGAAATATGGCTTAGGAAGAGGGCTTAAGGTGGGGCTGAAGGGTGCGGGAGATAAACTCAGTTTATAGGATCAAATGTACTACCTGTAAAAAACCTACATCGGGCAAACCGGGAGAAACTTCATCATCAGATACCACGAGCACACTAACGCAATAAAATACAACAAGTTTTCAGCCATCGGCCAACACATGCAAGATTATAACCATAATTTCACCAATATTGAACAAGACATGGACATCCTCGTCTTAGCAAACAAGGGCCCTTTACTGAACATAATGGAAAATTACTACATACACCTAGACCAATACTTTAATGGCAGTCACAATCTCAATGAAATCTCAGAGAAACCCAACATACTCTTCGATCTATTTTTCACTTTCCTCAGAAACAATAATGCAGCCAACCTAAACTCAATCCTAAATTTAATCAAAAGGTACTTTTCCAAGACAATTACACTTTCTCCCGCACCCTTCAGCCCCACCTTAAGCCCTCTTCCTAAGCCATATTTCATTTCAATACAAGAACTTACTGATTTCCATGATTATAATTTTTACAACACCCCATTTATACTTTATTCTTTGTTAAAAACCTCTTAGTATGTATATTCCTTGTATTATTAACTATTACCATAACATCTCATTTCACTTGTTATTCTTTAAAATATCATTGTCTTAGGATTTCGCCACAAATGATCTTTGCTCCAATACGGCTGATGATGACCCCTAGATGGGTCGAAACTAGTACCGTATAATTTGTAATTTTGTGAATATATTGTAGTATTGAAAAGGTGGAAACGTTTACGTTATTATTATTATTACTTATATATTATTCTCAGTTCAATACGGACCAAAAACATGAAATTCATAACCATCAATTATACCAAAGTGTAAGAAAACTTGTTTGGAGCAAAGAAGTACCAAGGAAAAGTAAAAAGATAATGTACAAAATGTACCATGTACCCATACTGATTTATACAGCTGAGACTTGGACTTTGATTAGCAGGCAAGAGAGTAGAATTCAAGCCAGTGAGATAAACATTCCTAAGAAGTATGATAGGAAAGACAAGGAAAGACAGAGTGAGAAATGAAGATGTTAGGAAGGAAGTTAGGATAGGAAAGCTAAATGAGAGAGTTGAAAAAAATAAACTAAAGTGGTTTGGACATGTAAAGAGGATGGAGGAGAATAGATTTCCAATACAGATGCTGGAGGAAAAGTGCAAGGGCAAGAGAGCAAGAAGAAGACTTAGAACAAAGTGGATTGAATCATTGAGGAGCGGTATATGAAGACGAAATTTAGACTGGGACAAGATCGTGGAAGAGGAATGGTGGAAGGAAAGAGGAAGATGGAGAAGTGCCATAAACACCCCGAACCAGCAGGAGCTGGATAAGGAGAAATGATGATGATGTTGATGATGAACTTTTGTGGTTTTCCTCGTATAAGGGTAGCTATCCATAATGGATTTTCTCTCTTCAAATCTACAGAAGTGATAAGAACAAAATTGATATTTGAATAGAAGGTATATTTCTTTACTATATCAGGTTCCGATAACGTTGGCTATCACCATGGCGAGTGATATGTGATCTCTTGACAGATGGCAAAGTATATCAACGCTGTGAATTTCTGTCCATTATTTGATGGTCGTCTCCTCCAGATGCCTCTTCAACCTCGTATTTTGCCTTGTAAAATCAGTTGTAAGGTCTGGTAATGGTCACATTTCGCCAAGGTGAGAAATTTTGCAGCCATTCTGAGAACTTCTTGGTTCATTAGTTAAGCAACTCACTAAATCCTGAAAATCGTCCAATATGTCCCAAGTTTACATTTTTCCCCTGAAGGAGGAGACGGTCCACCTAGAAGATAACGCCTTCTCTCTGGTCAGGAGATTCAGGCGTGACAGATTTAGGAATTGTGCATGGGATGTGCGAAAATAAGGAGATGGGAGGCGTTTGGTCTATTGGCTAATCGTGTTTGTTCTTTTCCCTTTTTTTTAATTCTGTAACTATTTTCAAAGTACATAGTTTTGGATATTTAATATTTAAATCTTACCCAGATGTACACAATACATATTTGGTTTTAAGTATCTATTAATGTTAATTATATACCAGGTTTCCCATAAGATTTGTTTTTGTGTATCATATTGTCCTTTTTCTTGTGAGAGATGGGAGGAAAACAGGGTTTAGGCCGTTCTGTCACAGATCACAGTTACGTATCTACTGATGCTGGGGGTAGTCCCAATTTTTTTTTTTCAGATCCAGTTTTTGTTTTATATTCAGAATAATATTCCAACTTCTCGTCAGTGTCCATAAAGTTGATTATTATCTTTTCGCAGCATGTGTGTCGATGAACTACTCCTACATAGTTTATGTTAATATAAAAATATACACGACTTATTTTAAATTAGTGTGGGAACGTTGTTGCATAACCTAGGTTAAATTCTCTCTTGTTTAATCGTTTTTAGTGGCGATGTATCAGTTTGCAGCCTCATCTATACGTCTAGGGAGAGAAGATATAATTTATCATGCCCCATCTGAATTCAAAGAATCATTGGTGAATTCTGACGCTCAAGTTATGGGATTTCAAATTACTATGATTATTAAGTCAAGTTTCAATTAGCGCCAAGTTTTGGGGCAAGCAGTTAGTAAAGTTACAAATCCAACAATCTAACAACAAACAATAAACGCGTACGCATAGGTGCTCTTGCTGTGCGCAACTCACAATATCATTGATTCAATGTTTTCACACTTATCTATTCCCAACCATTTAGAAGCAATACATCAGTTGTCTTCGCAAATTACTTCTTGGACGTGAGATCATTGAAATTCCCCGCTCCAATTTGCTGTCCAGTGAATGCCTTTGGAAATAACGCTACTAATATCGAGATGGAATGTAGACTGTGGAATTACACTCTCGTTAGGCGAGATGTATTCCAGACACAAGACGGGCGGTGGCGGGGGGCAGTGGAAGAAGATTAGACGGAATTTAAAGTGACGTCAAGTAAAAGAAAAATACCAGAGAATATTAGCGGAATTTAAAGTAATAAAGAAAGATACGGTATTGGTAATTATGTCATCTCGTGGAGAGGAAGGACGGGATATATGACGGTGAAGTGATGATGGAGGGCGAGAGAGGGATGTTGAGTAATTGGAGAATTGCCTTCAGGAAGGTTTTTGAGGAACAAGGGAGAAAAAGGAAAGAATGTAATAAAGATCAAGATAACTAATTACAGACAAAGAGATTAAACAACTTTGGTCAGAAAGTTCTTGGTTATTATTTCGGGCTTGAGATCAATGTCATTGCGGTACCTTCACTGACTTTGTACTGGTGTAGCAGTCTGTTTATACAATGACAATGTCGTACTGTTGATCATCTAAATACCCTTTTGTACCCCTATGTTTGAATATTATTGAGTTAATTTTGTTTTCAACAGGCGTGTCACCTCCGACTTCGATTAGGTACAGTTGGGAATTTATGGTTCATACGATTCCCGAGTAGATGCCATTAGTTGATTTCTATTCTGAGATATATTCCTAGCTCATTGGCACGTTTCTGGATGGCTTTAGGCACCTGTCTGTCTCTCAAATCGATATTATTAACCCTTGAGCAGTTAGGCGGTTTAATGTTGCGTACGTATTTAGATGGAGTGTTGACACCACCCCTAACTATAATGAGATATCTAGAGGTACACACTTTCAAAAACATTTTTATTACATTTATAATTAGGCTAATTTTTATTGTTCAGTTATGATATTTCAGTTGGCAAGGAAATATGATCTAATTAATGAACTGGATTAAAACCATTTATCTCTCTATATAAAAGAATAAATCCGACTGAACATAATCAAGGCCCTGCCTAAACTACTCGAGATAAGAAATGAAGTTTTGGGGATATCTTTATATTATGGTGTAGGTACTCACTAAGGGGGGATTTTTGATATTCCGTCGCTAAGGGGATGAAAAGGGGGTGAATTGTTTAAATGAGTACATCTATATCTTAAAAACTTAACAGTTTACAGACGTGAAAGTTGGTACTTTGAACCTACTTTAAAAATAAGGAACCACGTATTTTGTTTATTTTATTTCTTTTCATAAAATTCACTTAAGAGGGGTGAAAAATGGTGAAAAGGAGGTCGAATACCTTTGATAAGGATACTTATATCTCAAAAACTAAAGATGTTACAGATATGAAAATTCGTACTTCGGATCTCCTTTTAAGAGTATATTTTTGTTTTCGGAAAATCCACTGAATTTTTAAAATGAGTAAATCTAAAAAATATATCATTATACAGAAGTGAAAATTAGTAATTGGAACCTCCTCTAAAAGTAAAGAAACACGCATAATTTGTTTTCGAAAATTCCACTTAAGGGGAAGTGAAAAGGTTCTTCAATTTTTAAAATGAGTATATCTCAAAAACGTAACATGTTTCAGACGTGAAAATTGGTATTAGGCTACTTATCTCTTTTGAAAATAAAACACACATATTTCTTGTTTCCGGAAAATCACTTATGGGGGATAAAAAGGACTGAAAATGGGGTTGAATTATTTTTATTTGGACACTGATATCTCAAAACTGAAGATGTTACAGACGTGATAATTAGTATTTGGAATCTTCACTAAAAATATAGAAACACGTACTTTTGTGTTCGGGGCATAAAAAGATGTGAAATAGGGATTGAAGTATTTTTATTATGATACTTATCTATATAAATAAAATCGTAACGACCGTGTGTCTGTACATTGATTATATTGGCGAAATTTTCGTACAATTATCCGTTTCAGGTGTAATAATGACCATCTGCATATCCTTTAGCTTTTGTTTTCTGAAAGTCCCTCTCCCCAAAATCAAGACGGCGACACAATCTTCCGGACGAGGCAGAAAATAGAAATTTAGCAAAATTATAGGTTTTTAGCCTGTAACCGACGTAAACATTACAAAATGTTTAAATTTTTCACTCTTTACCGCCAGAAAATATCGAAATATGGAGGAAATGTTAATGACAGTGCAGATATTCGTTTCGATGTATTTCGGTTCTAAACGGTAAGTTGTAACACAAAATGGATGACAAAATCTCAGTTCAATTTGGAGTGATCTAAAACAGCTATCCTATGCAATTTTGTCGTATCTCTATCCTTTATGCGTTAGATTTGGCTTTGTTTCTTGATTCTAAGTGAACTTTGCCGTTTTTACACGTATAATTCATAGTTCGAATCACTTATAGGAAAGACAGAATCGTTAAATTCTACACGAATATTGGCCTTCCCAGTAGCCATACATGAACCAAGTTTTATGTTTCTAGCTGTCACATAAGTATCCGAAAAGGAATGGAGTGTGTGAGAACCTTACCAAAATTTCACCCTATTCAAGGTTTCTAACTCAATCTAACCAAAAAATACGGGATATACGAGAAAATATCATAGAATCAACCATTTAGACCGCTAAAAGAGGCGTCTTTTGGCGCAATCCCTTTGTCGATGTAGAGTACCATTCAACAGCAGTTAATCTGTAAATGAAGGTTTGCAAGATTGTAAACATGCGTATACTTTCGAATGTTGATCTATGTATATTCACTGAAGTCGATTTGTAGTGATCTAGAAGGGGTGTGTGTGCCATTATAATTAATACTTTACAAATGGATAGTGACTGTCAGCAGGAGCGGTCTGCTTTTGTAATCAATTCTCCCCACCTCGACTTTGACTGGCAGTAGGAATGGGGCCTACGATTGTAAGGAATAATTCCCTTCTCGATTAGGGTTTTTTCAATTTGCTTTACGTCGCACCGGCACAGATTAGGTCTTATGGCGACGCTGGTGTAGGAAAGGTCTAGGAGTGAGAAGGAAGCAGCCGTGGCCTTAATTAAGGTACAGCCTCCTGGTGTGAAAATGGGAAACTGCGGAAAGCAATCTTCAGGGCTACCGACAGTAGGATTCGAACCACTATCCACCTCATGCAAGCTCACAGCTGCGCGCTTCTAGCCGCACGGCCAACTCGCCCGGTCGATTTGACTGGCAGAAAGCTAGGGAGTATGCAATTTTCTTCAAACCTCCCCTACGCGATTGTGTCTGGATATAGGAAAGGGGGCCTGCCAGTGTAAGGAAAGATCCTCAAATCGATTGTGACCGCACAGTAGGCAAGGGGGCCTCCTATTATAATGAAACCTTCCCAATTCTATTTCGAATGGCAGTAGGCAAGTGAGCCTGCCATGATCATCATAACTCCGCAACTCGCACTTTACATTGGAAACAATGTATGGGGACCCCTCCATGCTGTTTCTTGGATAATGTTAAGAGACTGCGTGTACAGTGTAGAATACCGTAGCGAAGCACGTGTACATTTGCTAGTTTAATACTGAAACAAAGCTGAGATTTCCGCCAAATTACATTGGTCATCATCAGGGCATGTGGAGATTTGCTTCTGACAGTGATCATAGAAATTCTTGGTACAATGCGGAAGTCACTACCATACTCCACTACCTCCCCTACAGAACATCAGAGCTCCCATCTAACTTGACTAAAGTATCATCTCGCTGTGCTCTGGTGGTTGGGAGTGAAGTTACTTATCCGCCGCTCTCTGTCGACAGTTTCTGGAGTGTGTCGCGCTGTGCCATGGTGCTGTTATACATGTATTTATGGAGTACAGGTCTCCATGTATTTGACAACTTGCATCCGTCTTACCTGCTGAAGTTACAGTACAGACTACCAAATCCTCTTTTTCCAGGCGAAGGTCATCGCGCCTGTAAAAGAGTTCTAGGCTCGACTTGTGAGGGAAGCCATAGAGATAGAGCTCCGCCCAAATAACAGGCTCACTTCGATGGTATTTAAAGGTTCCTCGTGTTGGTAGGTTTACTGGCAAGTAAAAACAAAGATTGCGTGTCAATCGCACAGAAATAACGCAGGGCTAGTATTTACGTGTAATAAATGGTGTTTTGAAAATTTAGTATAGGCGAATAGTTATTTGATGCAGTGCAAATGTATACCTTCATGAGAGATAGTATTATCCAGGTCTGGTTTGTTATTCGTATGGTGAAATGAAATATTTGGATATCTTCGGAATTTGTGTTGAACCCGCCATTTTAATATTTGGTGAAGAAGAGTATTTGCCAAGGAGTAATCGTAAGATATAACACTCCATTGACTCTCTTAGAGTTCATAATTACCCGTGACAATTAACGACATCTATCAGCCACAAAGCGTAGCGTCCAGGATACGAGATCTTTTCATTACTGAAAGCACCCGAGACCAAGGAATATCCAATTAACTGGTGTATTACTTACAGTGATATTATCTAGGGGAGTGGACATTGGATTGTGAATTGAGAGTGACATTGAACTTTTCTTTGCGGATAGCAATAAGTCGCCATTTGACGTCTTGACAATGACAAGCAGCAAGGAGAATACCGAGTCAGGAGTGGAGCAGGTAAAGACTGAGTTGCAGTGTGACATCTGTAGGAAACCAGTGGGAGATGAAGACCCCGCCATTGAATGAGAGATTTGCAACAGATGGCAGCACCAGGAATATACCGGCATGATCAGGGGTGAATATGATATGAAGAAAAGAAAGAACTGCAAGCTGACTTGGTTATGCAGTAGCTGCAAACCCCACGCGCTAAAATGGAATGAAGACGGACCGGAAAATAAACGAAATAGATCAGAAGTTGAATTTTCTCATAGAGTATCTGACTGATCGCATTCCGACGATGATCAAGGAAACGGTGGAAGAAACAAAGAAATAATTAGCAGATATTAGACCAACCGTCGCCGGACAACATACCAGAATCCCTACAGTAGGTATAGGTGACATAACAACTCCGGATACCAACAAAACAAAACACAGGGGGAAGAAAAACCGAACAATATAGCGAGCAACGAACAGGCCCGACCGGCCCAACCAATTACACGAAGAGCTTCAGAGAGGTGGCTAGTCAAGGAAAATATCACTGGCAGGAAATCCAACCAGTAACACAACCCGAAGCAAAGGTAGACTCCAATGGGGGAAAGGAATCGTCCCGATCATAGAGACAGAACAGATCCAAAACGGAAGGATCACGAAATATTACCCGATATGCATACTGTTGGACGACAAGGGATAGACAGCGATGAAGAGCACCATCAGTGGAGAATAGTAGATAAGAAGAAATGCAAGAAATCACAATTTATCATTGGAAATAGGACACCTGAAAACAATCAACTAAGAGCAGGAGATAAATCAGCTTGGTCATACGTGCGCCAAATACACGAAACGATCAAAGATGCAGATCTTATAGCGTACCGGTACTTAAAAAGTAATGGTATTGCCGGGAAGATTGAATGTGCTCAGCTAAAAGTAATTGGTAACAATAAGTCATTCAGAGTAGGAATGCCGTTCTAACTGAGAGAGTTAGTAGAACAACCACACTTCTGGCCGAAAGGTGTGTTAGTAAGGCGATTTCTTTTTCGGGGACGCCAAAGAGAAAGCATACCGCTATAGGCAGGAAACAAGTAACACATTGAAAGTTATGACATGGAACGTTGAAGGTGCATAAATGCATTTGATATGTTACAAAACGATGATTTAGCGGACTTTGATTTGATCATTTTAACAGAAACTTTTCTAACTAGAGAGTGGAATATTCCTACTTTTTATACGATGCATGTTTTTGCCACTCAAGGACAAATGGGTAGACTAGTGGGAGGAATCTCATGCCTTCTCAAACCCAACATGGGCCCCGTTAAATTGCTGTACGAAGTACCGGAGATGATAATAGTCAAAACAAAACTATGCACAGTGATAGGCGTATACTTCCCATCAGGATACAAGGCAGAAGACATTGTGGATATTATTAGTGCTGGGATTCATAGAATACAACCAGAGGATCTAGTAATACTCACAGGAGAACTGAATTGCAGGATAGATATTCGCAACTTTAAAACAGAGGTACTTCTGGAAACCCTCAAGACAGAAGGGTTAAGCCTGATTAACGAACGAAGTGAAAAGACATATATATGCCATAATGGAAGTAGCACTATAGATTTGTTATTTTCCAATGTGAAGGACGTCGAAATGATTTCCCAGACAGTTCTACGCACAGCAACCAGGAAGCATTTACCAGTGGCAACAACACTGATGCTGCGAGAGAGAACCAGAGCCGTCACTAAAACTACGGAAGTATCAAGGAAAATCAACATGCGGGTAATATCAGAGTCTAATGCACTAATAGATTGGTGTTCCTACATGTCCAAGATTGTGATTTTGATAATGCAGTATCGAAACTACAAAACATTATCCTAAATTCCGCTATAAAATATAGTCAAACCGAGAAAAGAACAAAACCGTAGTTCAAAAACGGGTCCTGTTACCAGGCTAGATATGAAACAATCAAACTCCTCCATACTGCTGCAGACACGCTAGAAGAAGAAGAAGCACTAATAATGTACGTCTGGAAAAGAAGTGAATACAAAAAGCTAATAAGGGAAACTAAAACGAAATAGTATGAAGAGACAGCACTAAGACAGATAGAAGAGGCAGAAAACAACCCTTACATGGTTATCAAGCCGAAACGACTAACATTTTCTAGGAATATTCCCATGAGCACGTGGACGGCTCATTACACACAGGTTTTGACATTTAAGGACACGAGACCACGCATAATCAACGAAGCACCGAAAATGACGGACCAATAGATATGTTCAGCGCACAGGAGATACAGGACGTACTCTTAACCTTTTCGCTCCCAAGTTCTTTTCAGCCTTATGCATGCCGCACACCAGATTTTTCTGGACGTTTCGACAGTGGTAGTAAAAGGCCATGAATACTTTGTATTTACACAGCTACTGAAAAGTCATGGAATAACAATATTAGCAATAAATTTCTCCTAACACTTTTCCCAAAACTTGAAAGAACTTGGCGTGATATGTGTCGACAGCTTGTTTCACTGAAACTTATCTCCACTATATTCATAAAAAATCACTCATCATCATTGCTTAAAATTTTAAAAAAATTTCGTTATGCTTTCTTTATACTCCCGTGCACCCATCTCAGAAGACAGCTGTGAAGGAAAAACACAAGGCACATAATTATCGTCAAAAAACGGCAAGGCGATTTATGAATCGTCCGTCGTCTGAACAAAATATGTCAACATCGTTGGACTGAACTCGGAAGTGAACAAGAGCCCATTGCTTTAAATCCGAATTAACTCGTGTTTGGGTCAGCGGGAGAAATGTTGACATCCGAGTTGAACTCGGGCATGGGATGAAAAAGGTTAAATTTGAAAAATAACACAGCTCATGGGCCAGACATGATCTATAATGAACATTTGAAGAGTTTGGCTCCTGTCCTCATTGAACCCCTTACTAGCCTATTCAAGGAATGTGTTAAACAGGGAAGATTATCAGATCGATGGCGGACTTCAACTATAAAGACCCTTTATAAAGGGAAGGGAGACTTAAGCGATCGTAGTTCATATCGAGGAGTAGCACTAGAACGCACATTATTGAAGATATTGACTAAGCTGTTAACGCAATGGCTGAATGATTTAATAGATCAGTATCTCCCGGAAGAACAACTTGAATTTAGGAAAAACTGGTCCACAATACAGGATATAGAATGCCTTCAGAATGATATTCATGAAGCCTTTAGATTCACGAAGGGGAAGCTACATGTTATATTCGTGGATTATTCGAAATCTTTTGGTACAATTAGTCGAACCCAAGTTATATGAAAGATTGGGGATCTCATAGGAAAAATCCCATGTTGCAACTAGCAAAAAACATCATGGCAAAGAATGAGGTGCGAATAGACGATTTATTTATTTAGCGTATGGCTAACACATCACATTACATATAAATACAATAGTAATGCATAATATTTACAGTTTGAAGTATTTACAGGTTGAAATTATTTACATAGTCAACACACAAGGGTGAGGGCAGTAAAAAGTCTCTTAGGTTTCCATGGTAGGCAGTAAGAGGACACTGCTCCACCATGTGCTGAACTGTTTTACTTCACAGCACCACAACTGCACGCTGCCGAATTAAGTACTCCCCATTTATGGAGGGAGTCGGCACATCTGCCATAGCCAGTCCGAATCCTGTTTATAGTTGTCCAGGTCTTTCGTGAAAGCTCAAAACCCTCTGGTTTGTTTTTCAGCCATGGTAGATAGTGATATTCTGATGGAGCACTGGATACCCATACTTGCTTCCAGGCCTGAAGCAGATTAAAGTTAGCGTCTGCTAGGTTTCTGGCTGTTCTAACAGGTGGGTGTCTAGATTTTAGCCTGTTAATAAGAGCATCATTCATGTCACCATGGATTGGCAATTGACTGTCGTTAGTTATTTTCTTATAATCTCGTAGGAGAGCATTTTCTCCACGGAGGCGAGGTGGTGGAATATGGGATAGAACAGGCGGCCAGAAAGTGGGAGTAGATCTAATTGTCCCTGATATCATACGCATAGTGTGATTCAGCTGAGTGTCAATTAATTTGGTGTGACTGCTGTTCAGCCATATCGATGAGCAGTATTTTGCAGCAGAGTACACAAGACCAAGAGCTGAAGACCGTAGGGTAGATGCTAATGATCCCCAGGTGGTTCCACACAGCTTCTGTAAGATGCTGTTTCTTGATAGCAGCCGTATTCTGAAGATGTTTCTTGAAGGACAGAGTTGTGTCAAGAGTAATCCCTAGATAATGTGGATATCTGTTGTGGGCAAGACAAGTGTTCTCAAACTGAACCTTCAGTTCACGACTGGCCATTTTGTTGCTAAGGTGAAAACATGTAACTTCACTTTTATTTGGATTCGGTTGTAATCTCCATTTGCGAAAGTACTGTCCCAAGGTGGTAAGATCAGCTGTCAGTGTTTCTTCAGTGTTTTCCATAAATTTATTTTATACTGCCAGAGCCCAATCATCAGCATATCCAAATTTCCTAGAGCTAGTTTCAGGTATATCAGCTCGAATAGACGATTCGATCTCAATATCCGATCCAATAGACCAGATTACAGGTGTACTACAGGGTGATCCTTTAAGCCCTCTCCTTTTTAACGTCACAACACATGATGTAATTCAGGCAACGAAGACAGAAGGTACAAACATTTATATGTACGCAGATGACATGGTTTTAGTGTCCAGATCAATACCTGCTCTGCAGTTGGCATTTGGTCGAGTCGTAGAGTGGGCTAAAACAAATGACCTTCTTGTTAACAGAAGTAAAACCATGACTCTGACCTTTAGGAAAGGAGGCAGACATGCAGCAATATATGTGATATATTTGGATGGAGAACCATTAAACCAGTGTGAATAAATTTAAATACCTCGAAATAACACTGCATGTTCAAGGAACCTATTTGACAGCGCATATCAAACAAAGATTAACAGCAGCAGTGGTAGCTATTAATGACATAAAATATTTATATAAAATATCCCTTCAGACAGCGTTGAAGTTATTCAGAGTGAAAATAACACGTGTAATAATCTACGGCATCTCCAGTACTGGCAGCATCTGTCAGTAAGAAACTTAAAGGATGTGGAGAAGATAAAAGCAACATTTTTAAATAGAGCCCTATGTTTGTCGAAATTCACCTCTTCGAGACTGGTGTATGAGCTAACTAGGGAAATGATGTTTTTGGAGGAAATACGGGACAAATTCTCTCTCCCATCAACTCCTGCATACCAAAGTTTATTTCGCGACCATCAGAGAAAGAAATCGGAAATCTGGTTGGACTACTACAGTACGGAAGCGATGATGAATGACAAATGGAAGGAAGCCAACTACGAGTTACGGCACGTATCAACAAGGCTTGCTGTGCATGGTATTCACTTCCAACTATGCTCCACGACGAAGTATCACTCGCCAAATGAGGGATGCAGTGTGATCGCTATCACGTACTAAGATGTGAAGGAAGGAAAATTCCTCTAATTAAGTTCTGCATTGAATGATTTTGTTTATTTCGTGTATATGGCAATTTGCTGCAATAAATATATTATTAAAAGAACTCCTACGGCACAAAATTCCGGCACCTCGGCGCCTCCGAAAATGGTAAAAAAAGTAGTTGGTGGGACTTAATATACAATAACATTGTAATTACGTAATTACCTCCAACTGAGCGCTTGAGTCATCACAGCGCCATCTTATAACAGAGTATGCGTGTGACGTCATATGTTCAGCACAAATTTTGCCTTATTTTGAAGCGGTATTTCATGAAAACTATGTTTATGTTTTCTTTTCGTTGTGCAACACATAGCCTCCTCCTTTATCAGTCAATTGAGACATTAAATATAATCGTAACTTATACACTCTCGGCCATATACGCGTTCTGTCCTAACACTAAAAGTGTCTTTACCGAGCTCGATAGCTGCAGCCGCTTAAGTGCGGCCAGTATCCGGTATTCGGGAGATAGTATGTTCAAACCTCACTATCGGCAGCCCTGAAAATGGTTTTCCGTGGTTTCCCATTTTCACACCAGGCAAATACTGGGGCTGTACCTTAATTAAGGCCACGGCCGCTTCCTTCCCACTCCTAGCCCTTCTTTGCCCCATCGTCGCCATAAGACCTATCTGTGTCGGTGCGACGTAAAGCAAAATAAAAAAAAAGCGTCTTAAAATTCTTCTTTCCAGGTACCCGTTGTTGAGGAACGTAAGTTCACGATAAAATAATTCACTTCTCGACATGTTTCGGATATTATACTCCATCGTCAGGTTGTGAAGTGGAGACATTCTTATTCTACTTGATATACTATCATTTCTAAAGAGTATTATAGTATTACATTTAAGGACAGATCTAATGTAATGGAGTATATTGCAGATATTTCTTACACTCATCACACCAATTTATTTATTTATTTATTTATTTATTTATTTATTCATTTATTTATTTATTTATTTATTTACTTCGCTCTACAGGATGTCTAATCCCAGTTACAGTGACAGTTGTTTATACTGTATGTGTTTATTTCTCAATGAGTTTCAAATTACTCTAATAACCTAATATCTAAACTATTCTAATATTATATTTACAATGGGAAAGGAACAATATTTAAAATCTAATACCGAGCTCGATAGCTACAGTCGCTTATGTGCGACCAGTATCCAGTATTCGGGAGATAATGGATTCGAACCCCACTGTTGGCAGCCCTGAGGATGGTTTTCCGTGGTTTCCCATTTTTCACACCAGTCAAATGCTGGGGCTGTACCCTAATTAAGGCCACGGCCGCTTCCTTCACATTCTTAGGTTTTCCTATCCCATCGTCGCCATAAGACCTATCTGTGTCGGTGCGATGTAAATAAATAAATAAATAAATAAATAAATAAATAAATAAATAAATAAATAAATAAATAAATAAATAAACCGTTGCCAACGTTATACACTCACAAGCCCGTGAATTGCAGGTCTTTTCAAGCCAAAAAAGAAAATATGCAGGCACAGCTGTTCGTTTTTCTTCCGCTAGGTCGCAGTCTTTAGACCTGTCATAGCCGAGAATTAATATTGTGATGATAGCTCTTCAAAACATTAGAGTGTTCTTCCTGTCTTCTAAAACGTAAAGATCTAGTTTTTCATAAAACTTCAAAGTGACTGACAGTGCTATATTTCCATAAAAAATCGCTTTAGAGGCATAGCCAGGGCCTGCATGAAAACAGGTTTATAATAAAGAAAGGGCTAAACCATGTTTTGTAAGTAAGCGACGAACGTCAGATAATGTATTCCACTCCATCCGTTACAGATATGCGATCTGCAAACTCAATCCGTTGTAGGAAGAAGGAAAGGAGAGTAATTTATTTTGTTCGCGCGCGGCTAAGAGATATGACGAGGTCATGCTGGTATCGACCCAGGAGACGAGAGGAATTACATTTCACACCTGAACGCTCAGCTCGCCTGCAGGTGTAATTGTTGAAATGCTCCCGCACGGGTCTCATCTCGGTCTCAAATTACCTCGCACAAGGTGAGAGAGACATTATTGAAGGGAAGATATACCTCCTAACCTCCCCTCTTGATTACCTCTATGTCTTCTTCATTATCATTTATCACGGAAGGTTTAGGAAAATCATTAACGGACAGCTTCACCAACATCGAAGGATATTGCCTGTAAATCACTATCTAGTCTCCATATTACTCACTCCGTGGTGACAGGTAGCATTGTAAACCGTAGTGTTAAGCACTGGAAATGCTTAAGTTGTGTGTGAATTTGTATAATATGATGATGCTGGATCTAGAATGTTAAACTAGTAGTATTTCTTGTAATATTGTATTTCCATGGAATTGCTTGTTGTACTGTAGTTGTCGTGCTTTTGTTGGGTAATTATGTTTTAACTTTACCTCATTATCACTTGTATGTTAAGCTAGAAGTAAGCTCATCTTATAGTATTGTAAGTTGCAGTGTTGAACACTGGGAATATTTAAATTGTTGTGAATTTGTATATGATGATGCTGAATTTATAATGCTAAACTAGTAGTGTTTGTAGTAATAATTCCTTTCCATGAAATTGCTTGTTGTACTCTCGTTGTTGTAGTTGTATTTGTTGTCCGGCTCCATGCCTAAATGGTTAGCGTGCTGGCCTTTGGTCCAGAGGGTCTCGGGTTCGATTACCGGTCGGGTCGGAAATTTTAACCTTAAATGGTTAATTCCGTTGGCTCGGGGACTGGGTGTTTGTGATGTCCCCCAACATCCCTGCAACTCACACACCACACGTAACACTATCCTCCACCACAATAACACGCAGTTACCTAAATATGGCCGATGCCGCCCACCCTCATCGGAGGGTCTGCCTTACAAGGGCTGCATCCGGCTAGAAATAGCCTCACGAAATTATAATTATAGTTGTTTTTGTTGTTGTTGTTGTTGTTGTTGGGTAATTATGTTTTAACTACTGTAACTAACGTAAACGACCATTTCCACCGATATATTTTCCAATTGCGATATGTTTGTTTTAATAATAATAATAATAATAATAATAATAATAATAATATTAACCACCCTGATAAAGTTGAGTTGACCAGTTTAGACGTAATTTGGTTCACGTGATTGTAGTTCACAAATGGGCAAGTGATTCGAGTTATGATGATAAAAATGTCTGTAAGAACACTAGAGGGTATTCTAGTGCCACTGCGATTCTAGTGACAGTGTTGTTGCAATTGGAGAGGTCTACAATGCAACGGATAGCAAGGAATTATTGAAAAAGTAATGGGAATTTGGTAGGTTCAGGCTATTCACCAAAAAGTGTGAAAGCACCAAAATTAGGTGTCCAGACACCACCGATGAAGCTTATAGGTTTGCCTTTAATGAATAGTTTCATAGTATGTTGAGTATTACGAGGAAGTGACGGCGCGTTTTCGGTCACATAGCTGTTAGCCTGTATTCAGGAGATAACAGGTTCGAACCCCACTGTCGGCACCCCGAAGGTGGTTTTTTGTGGTTTCCCATTTTCACACCAGGTAAATGTTGGGACTGTACCTTAATTAAGCCCACGGCCACTTTCTTCCCACTCCTATTCCTTTCCTATCCCATCGTCGCCATAAGACCTATTTGTGTCGGTGCGATGTAAAGCAAAATTTTAAAATAAATAAATAAATAAATAAATAAATAAATAAATAAATAAATAAATAAATAAATAAATAAATAAATAAATAAATAAATAAATAAATAAATAAATACATAAATAAATAAATAAATAAATAAATAAATGTTGAGTATTCATTCAGAAGGCTCGTTTGATGCTCAAGAAATCTACCATGAGGGTTGAACTGAGGAGTGAAGTAGTTTCCCGGTGCTTTCCTCACCGAGCCAGAAGTTGCTATTACATATCCATCTGCCAAAATATGCCCGCACCAATCGAGCCTATGAATGGTATTTTCACACTATTCATAACAGAGACAGGCTTTATAAGGAATGGAATTACTACATCGCTGATACCTCAGTCACTTTCATAATGTCAAAGCCAAGGATAAGATTCGGACTGATCAATGAAAGGAAGGTAACAAAAGACGTAGTGTACTTCAAATCTTACATATCACCAGCAAATACACTGTTTTATAGTGTAGTGACCAAGATACGGCTCGTCATGTGAGTGTGAGACTGCAATAGCATCCATCATCATCTGAAACAATAATTCGATACGTTCAAATTGTGATCTCAATCAATCAATAGTTGTATTATTATGTTGAAGTGCAAGATAAAATGTAAGGTTTCAAATGTGTTCCGAGGCATTGCACCGCCGACTTGAGTTCTGACAGTCAGGCCGTGTCTCAGCCAGTCATCGATGATCTGGATTTGGTGTTGTCGGCCTGGTGACAGGTTATCTATCACCTAGCCATTTCTTAAATATTTTCAAATTATAAATTTATCGAACAATTCTCTTTCCAATCCCTTACTCTTCGTCCTACCACGGCCGACTGGATCCTTCGCTGCGCTCCTTATACCGGCCTTGACAATCGCTTGTGAAGCGCAGCATAAAGCTGTAATTGCAAAGTTTCACCGTAATGCCGCTGGAGCGCTGGACTCATACTCACTAACAGGAACCTGTATACCGCAAATTGCCGCATTTCCAGTTTTATTTATATTCTTTTGCTGTCGTAAATGTTGGCAATGTGTTCCCAATAAGGTGCTTGTTGGCTTCATAATTTGAGCTGATAGTTATGCGGTAGTGAGTTTGATTTTTTATTGTGTAGTGTGGTAATTACAATTTTCAAATTGTGTTTACAACTCTTTGAATTTGTGACATTATTGTGCGCCTTTTTGTACTTCGAGCAGAAATGTTCTGCAAACAGGAACAAATGTAATGAGTGGCTCAAAGTGTTTCTGGGTGATTTCCGACAAAAGAGTAGCGTTACAAAAATGTTGCAAAGTTTGGGCTGAGAAGAATTGGGAGAAAGAAGACGAGCTGCTCGACTAAGTGGTATGTTCCGAGCTCTCAGCGGAGAGATAGCGTGGAATGACGTTAGTAGACGAATAAGTGTGAGTGGCGTCTTTAAAAGTAGTGAAGATCACAATACGATGATAAAGTTGGAATTCAAGAGGACAAATTGGGGCAAATATTCAGTTATAGGAAGGGGAGTTAGGGATTGGAATAACTTACCAGGGGAGATGTTAAATAAATTTCCAATTTCTTTGAAATCGTTTAAGAAAAGGCTAGAATAAACAAGAGATAGGGAATCTGCTACCTGGGCGACTGCCCTAAATGCAGATCAGTATTGACTGATTAATCAGTATTGATTGTTTTCTCGCTGTAACTTCGTCCTAAACACGAATTTTCATTTATGCGCTAATTCGTTTTTTAATGGTGTTTGGAAATATTCGAATATGTATTGTTGTGTGCCTTTTTGTATTTCGAACAGGAAAAAAGAGCAAAGGGACACTATCATTTCACGAATTCTTTGTAGACCAGCACCAAACTACGGAGTGGCTCAAAGCAGTTAGCAATTTCATCTTAGTTTTCCGTTTCTATTTCGGGTATTTATCTTCTTTCTTTCTTAATATGTTCCCCCCCCCCGGGTTGGTTTTTGCCTGGGACTCAGCGAGGAATCCCACCTCTACCAACTCAAGGGTAGTGTCTTGGTGCGTGAGACATTGGGTCGGGGGATACAGCTGGGAAGAATGACCACTACCTCGGCCAGGCGGCCGCAACTGCTATGCTGAATAGGCGCCTTGTGTTAGGGATGGGAAGATTGGAAGGGATAGACAAGGAAGAGGGAAGGAAGACGCCATGGCATTAAGTTAGGTACCATCCCCGCATTTGCCTGGAGGAGAAGTGGGAAACTATGGAAAACGACTTCGAGGATGGCTGAGGTGGGAATCGATTCCCCCCTCCACTCAGTTGACATCCCAAGGCCGAGTGGATCCCGTTCCAGCGGTCGTACCACTTTTGAAATTTCGTGGCAGGGCCAGGAATCGAACCCGGGCCTCCGGGGGTGGCAGTTAATCACGCTAATCGGGTATTTTTACCCCTAATATTTTTTCATTGAATAATCCATTAGGCGGAGTCGTATTTGCTATATGGCAGCAACACAACACATTTTAATCCAAGATAATCTGAACTTTAACATTTAAACACTGACAAGTAAGAACCATTACCGTTATAACGGTAAAGCCAACGTATGAAGTGTTGTTACCTGAGCAATGAACAGTTAACAATGTATTTACTCAAAATACCTTTCTCTCTCTGAATTTTTATTTAAAATTCTTCTTCTTTTCCTTGCTTTTTTGTTTTACGTCGCACCGACACAGATAGTTCTTATGGCGACGGTGGGATAGGAAATGGTTAGAAGTGGGAAGGAATCGGCCGTGGCCTTAATTAATGTACAGCCTGATGTGAAAATGGAAAAACAACGGAAAACCATCTCCAGGGCTGCCGACAGTGGGGTTCGAACCCACTATCTCCCGGATGCAAGCTCACAGCTGCGAGCCCCTAACCGCATGGCCAACTCGCCCGGTATTTAAAATTCTAAAGAAAGATCTGAATGCAATGTAATCATAAACTATATATATTTAAATTGAAATTTAAACATGTTTGAGGAAAAATACTTATGTTATCTATACAACGAATATAGAAAAAAGTAGGATTTTTATGTTCAGTCCAGCCCTTTTCCTTTGAGCAGCACTTGAAGAATTTTAAAACTCTAATTGAACAATGACTCTTAATTTCAAGGTTAACATCAGAAAACAGAAAAGTTTTGTGGTAAGTTCTGCTATGTATCTAAATGCCACGATAATAAAAGCGATTACTATTATTCCTCACAGTTAAGGAACGTCAGTTGGACTACTCCATCTCTCCGCAGTTTCATTTCACAACGTTATTTTGGCACATATCAATGAAAGTAGCCTTTAGGATTAATCATTTTAACCAAACCAAACCAAACCAAACCAAACCAAACCAAACCAAACCAAACCAAACCAAACCAAACCAAACCAAACCAAACCAAACCAAACCAAACCAAACCAAACCAAACCAAACCAAACCAAACCCCATGGCACTACAGCCCTTGAAGGGCCTTGGCCTACCAAGCGACCGCTGCTCAGCCAGAAGGCCTGCAGGTTACGAGGTGCCGTGTAGTCAGCACGACGGATCCTCTCGGCCGTTATTCTTGGCTTTCTAGACCGGGGCCACTATCTCACCGTCAGTTAGCTCCTCAATTCTAATCACGTAGGCTGAGTGGACCTCGAACCAGCCCTCAGGTCCAGGTAAAAATCCCTGTCCTGGCCGGGAATCGAACCCGGGGCCTCCGGGTAAGAGGCAGGCGCGCTACCCCTACACCACGGAGCCGGCAATCATTTTAACAGTATTAGTAAATGTAACATACTCCTTTATTCTCTAAATTAAAATAAATCGGCAATCAGTGTCAATATCAGAACATCAGCTGGACTACTTCATCTCTCCACAGTTTCATTTCACGACGTTATTTTGGCACATATCAACGAAAGTAACATTTAAGATTAATTATTTTAACAGTATTAACCTATGCAACATTCTCCATAACTCTAAATTACGATAAATCTGCAATCAAAGTCAATATCTTTTCCATAAAGAAGTATGCATTTCTACCGCAAATAGATAGGCTACCAGCGCCATGTGTCGAGCTGTGTAACTATTCCGACTACAGTGCGTGGACCCGATTGTTAAGGCCGGTAAGGAGCTAGCGAGAGCGACGCATCAAGTCGGCCATGGTCCTACAAACAAAATATTTGCCCAATGCGTGCTCTATCGGAGACAATACGAAGCTTGACCATCCAACCACGGCCGACTGGATCCCTCGCTGCGTTCCTTATACCGGCCTTGACAATTGCTTGTGAAGCCCAGTATAAAGCTTTAGTTCGAAAGTTTCACCATAATGCCGCTGGAGCGCTGGCCTCCTAAGTCACTGACAGTAAGCTGTATACCGCAAATAACCGCATTTTCAGTTTTATTTATATTGTTTTGCTGTCGTAAATGTTGGAAATGAGTTCGCAATGAGGTGTTTGTTCACTTGGATATTGAGAGCTGATAGTTATGCGCTAATCACTTAATTTTTTATTGTGTAGTGTAATGAATTGATTTTTAAAATTGTGTTTACAAATCTTGGAATATGTTATACTATTGTGCGCCTTTTTGTAATTCGAACAGAAATTTTCTTCAAACAAGAACAAATGTAATGTGTAGCTCAAAGTGATTTCTCGCCGTAACTTTTTCCTAAACAAGAATTTTTATTTATGCGCTAATTGTTTTTTTAAATTATGTAGTGACTTGCTTTTCTTCTTCGTGTTTTGAAATATTCGAATATGTATTGATGTGTGCTTTTTTCTACTTTGAACAGGAAAAAAAAGAGCAAAGGGTCACTATCATTTCACGAATTCTCTGTAGCCGGGACAAATCTTTGCAGTGGCTCAAAGCATTTAGCGTTTTCATCTTAGTTTTCCGTTTCTATTTAGGATGTTTATACCCTTTCTTTCTTTCTTTCTTTCTTAATCAGTTTACCCATCCAGCTTTGGTTTTCGCCTTGGACTCAGCGAGGGTTCCCACCTCTAACATCTGAAGAGCAGTGTCCTGGAGCGTGAGATTTCGGGTCGGAGGATACAACTGGGAAGGATGACCAGTACCTCGCCCAGGTGGCCGTAACTGCTATGCTGAACAGGGGCCTTGTGTTTGGGATGAGAAGATAGGAAGGGATGGTCAAAGAAGAGAGAAGGAAGCGACCGTGGCCTTAAGTTAGGTACCATCCCCGCATTTGCCTGGAGGAGAAGTAGAAAACTATGGGAACCCACTTCGAGGATGGCTGAGGTGGGAATCGATCCCCTCTCTACTCATTTGACCTCCCGAGGCTGAGCGGACTGCGTTCGAGCCCTCGTACCACTTTTCAAATTTCATGGCAGAGCCAGTAATCGAACCCGGGCCTGCGGCGGTGGCAGCTAATGACGCCAATCTTTTATTGATAATCCTTTAGACGGAGTCATATTTGCCACATGACAACAACACAACACATTTTTATCCAAGACAATCTGAACTTTAACATTTACACTGACAAGTAGGAACCATTACTGTTATATCAGTAAAGCCAACGTATGTAGTGTTACCTGTGCAATGAACAGTTCACAATGTACTTACTCAAAATACTATCCTCTCACTGAATTTTTGTATAAAATTGTTCTATTTTTTCATTTTTTTTTGCTATTTGTTTTTACGTCGCGCCGACACAGACAGGTCTTATGGCGACGGTGGGATAGAAGAGGGCTAGGAGTGGGAATGAATCGGGCGTGACCTTAATTGTGGTACAGTCTGATGTGAAAACGGGAGACCACCGAAAACCATCTTCAGGGCTGCCGACAGTGGGATTCGAACACACTATCTCCCGGACGCAAGCTCACAGCTGCGCGCCCGCATCCGCACGGCCAACTCGCCTGTTATTTAAAATTCTAGTTCAGGGTATGAATGAAATATAATCTGAAACAATATATATTGAAATTAAATTTTAAACAGGTTCGAGTCAAAATATTTATGTTATCTATACACCGAATATAGAAAAATTTAAGACTTTTATTGTTTAGCCCCATTCCTGACAGCAGCTCTTCAAGAATTTTAAAACTCTAATTGAACAACGACTCTTAATCTCAAGATTAACATCAGAAGACAAAAGTATTGTGGTAAATTCTGCTATGGATCTAAATGGTATGGATAATCAAAGTGATTTCTATTATTTCTCACAGTTAAGGAACATCAGTTGGGTTTCTCCATCTCTCCGCAGTTTCATTTCACGTAGTTTTTTTGGCTAATATCAACGAAAGTAGCCTTTATAATTAATAATATTAACGGTATTAGCCAATGTAACACACTCCTTATTTCATTAAATGAAGATAAATCGGTAATCATAGTCAATATCAGAATGTCAGCTGGTCTACTCCATCTCTCCGCAGTTTCATTTCACGACATTATTTTAGCAAATATCAACGAAAGTAACTTTTAGGATTAATCATTTTAACAGTATTAACCTATGTAACATTCTACTTATCACTAAATTACGATAAATCGCCAATCAAGTCAATATCTTTTCCATTGAGGAATGTATTTCTACTGCAGAAACGTAGGTCGCCAACGCCACGTGTCGAGCTATGAAACTACTCCCATTACAGTGCGTGGATTCGATTGTCAAGGCCGGTAATCCAACAGAACACATCAAACGGTCGTATTTCACTGATTTACACAGTCTCGGCATGACAAATAGAATACCTACAGTAGTGCGATCACTCTGCTCTCTTAACATTGTCGTTCATAGCCCCGCCAGAGTGTGGCGCTGCCGTCGCAACGAACCAGCTGCAACAACACGTGCGCTATGTTATCGACGAAGGTAATAGCATTCGTGCGTGAAGTCATGGTAATAAATTTAACGCCTATCGACGGAATTTGTTTGTTTTGGTATTTTCCGAAAGTTGATATTAATATCTGTGCAGTGCTTTGTGTGTGCAAAAAATTGGTTTTCAGTTATTTCGAGAAAATATCGTAGTGTTTCATTCTTGGTTATAAACCTCGTTACAGAAGGAAACCTAATTGCAGACGATTTTATATACCGCCAAAAGAAAATGATCTGTTAGTGAAGTGGACGAAAGTTATTCCTCGGAAAGATAAGCAATTGTCAGCCAAAAGCCGAATATGTGGCCTGTATTTTACAGATTTCATTAACTTATAACGGCGGACTGTTTCCTTGTGAACGGTAAAAACGTTGAACTGTCTCGTTTACGGTGGAAATTTAAACTAGGAGCGTTGTCTCATATTTTTCCAAATTTACTGAAATACCTATCCACTGAGGAAAAATCGCGAAAGGCTCCCAGTAGGAAAAGGAATGAAGACTGTACCAGGAGGATAAGTAACCAGAATCACTCTGTGAGCGAAGCAGCGATGGTAAAAGTGAGCGGTAAGGTTCAAGGTTAGCCTAGTTGCAGTCAAATTCACGGCCAGTCTAGTTCTCTTACCGATGTCCAAATGTCAGTAGCGTCTCCCAAAAGGCAAATCGCAAATCGAAATTTAATGCAAGCTAAATGTTTCTTTCCCCAGTCAATGCTAGGATTAATTGCCTACAGGAGCAAATTAAGAACACGGAATGTTTAATGTTTTATGTGGTGTGTATAAAAATCTATTTTTAGGTATGTAAAGCACAACTGCTTTCGTTTTTCGCAATGTTTCGTTTTGATGATGATGCTTGTTGTTTAAAGGGGCCTAACATCGAAGGTCATCGGCCCATGTTTCGTTTTATCTCGTGTGTTGTTCTTATTAAAGTTCAAAGAAACTTCTTCGTGGGGACTCTGAATATTATTTACAAGTCTCTGATAGTATTAATCATAAGTGTAAACAACTGGGTGTTACATTTGGTTATTTGCGTATCAGTATTCACTAAAACAGCTGACCGTGTAGCGGTGGTGGTAGGCTCCACTAGCGCCACTCTGCGGGAGCGCGCTTTAACTCTGTGAGTGATCTCACTAGGCATTCTATTCGCCATGGTCTCGGTTTTAATTTTTCTATATGAGTTGTGAGCCACTCTGCCCGGCACTGCGCGCCCCTAATGGGATGGCCAACTCGGCACTTAGCGATGTTGAACGTCTTCTGGTTCAGACAACAAATGCAGAATTAATGTGTTTAATTATCAGATATTATTGGTGATAAGCCAATGGCCGTAGCCGTGTTGAAACACCGGATCCCGTGAAATCTCCAAAGTTAAGGAACATTGGGCATGGTCAAGATTTGGATGGGTTGCCACGCGCTGTGGATCTCGGCGAAGCATAAAGAAAGGATCTCTTCTTAACTTCTTAACATGCCACAGCACATCATTTTATATGGTTTCTCTTCCTATATATGTCCACGAGGTACGGAGGCACCACCATTGAAGGACCGACTATGGCACTTTCCCTATTTTAGAAATCTAGTATATTATTTATTTATTTTATTTATTTACTGCGCACTACAGGATTTCTAATCCCAATTACAGTGGTAAATGTTTACTCGTGTTTTTTAAAATGTTTCAATCAGTCTAATAACCAAATATCTAAACTATTCTAATATTATATTTACGTTGAGAAATAAATAATATTACATATCTAATTCTTACAGGAAATAAATAGATAAAAACATAATTTCGTATCTAAACTAGTCTAATAACCTAATATCTAAACTCTGCACCAGAACAAACAAGCTGGAGTGACCTCGCTTTGTTGTTAGTGATCCACGCGCTGCCTTTTAATTCTGGAGCTGGCACGTGGGAGGAACACGTGTCACCCACGCAATTTAGTTGATTCACTTTACTTACCCCGGGCTCGTGAGTATTGCATTGCATTTCAAAGACATTATCGCCAATAATATCTGATAAGGTAAGGAAAGAGTGTATTCTGCCCAAAGGCAGGTCCGAACCTCCGCGGAGGTGTGCCTGAACCGGAGTTTACGTACAGTAGGGTGGCCAGTTCTTTTCCGCTCCTTCATTCCCTTACCCCCATCAACAGCGCGTGGCAACCCATCCAAATCTTGACCATGCCCAATGTTGCTTAACTTTGGAGATCTCAGGGGATCCGGTGTTTCCACACGGCTACGGCCATTGGCTAATATCTGATAATTATACCCATTAATTTTGCATTGGTATCCGAACCAGAAGACGCTGAGTGCCGGGTTGGCTATCCCATTAGGGGCGTGCAGTGCCGGACAGAGTGGCTCAGACTGTTGAGGTGCTGGCCTTCTGACCCCAACTTGGCAGGTTCGAACTTGGCTCAGCCCGGTGGTATTTGAAGGTGCTCAAATACGTCAGCCTCGTGTCGGGAGAATTACTGGCACGTAAAAGAACACCTGCGGGACTAAATTCCGGCAGATCGGCGTCTCCAAGAATCGTAAAATTAGTTAGTCGGATGTGAAGCCAATAACATTATTAGTAGTAGGCACACAGCTGTGAGCTTTCATTCGGGAGATAATGGGTTTGAACCCGACTGTTGGTAGCCTTGAAGATGGTTTTCCGTGGTTTCCCATTTCAACACTAGGCAAATGCTGGGTATGTATCTTAAATAAGGCCGCGGCCACTTCCTTCCCATTCCTAGGCCTTTCCTCTCCCATCGTCGCCATAAAACTTATGTATGTCGTGCGACGTAAAGCAACCTACAACAAAATCCAACCTTTTAGGCAAGCAACTCAATGTTGAAAACATCCTAGGGATATTTTAGGTAAATATAATAAAGTATGAGAATATATAAAGGGGCTGCCTGGCCGAGGCGGCAAAGGCGTGCTTAGTTCGCCCGGAAGGATGTGGGTTCGAATCCCCGTCAGGAAGTCGTAAAATTTAAGAAACGAGATTTCCACTTCCGGAGGTGCATATGGCCCTGAGGTTCACTCAGCCTACACCAACAATGAGTACCAGGTTAATTCCTGGGGGCAAAGGCGGCCGGGCGTAGAGCTAACCACTCTACCCCATAAAGTGCCGAGGTTACGAATAGTGGAACCCTTTACCTTCCACCACTCCAAGGGTCTTCATGGCCTGTACGTAGATGACATTGTTTGCTATGAGAATATATTCTTTACTTAATCCTAAAATTTACAGTCATCGTTATCCGGTCGATTAGATTCGAAGTTAGCCTTATTCTGCCACTGCGAGCGCTGATATGAGTCAATGCAGAGTTTCACTTAAGCTGTTATAACTACATTCGTTGTGGACATTTTTCAAAAAATAAAAATAATTACTGAGTGTATTGAACCAAGAAACACATTACAGAAAGAATTATGTAAATTAGTTGGCTAGGATTTGAATCAAAATGAAAACAAATAAAGGAACAAGCGATTTTAGGCTCTATTTCCGGAACTGGCCTCTGTGGTGTAGCGGTTAGCGTGATTAGCTGCCACCCCCAAAGGTCCTAGTTCGATCGCGGCTCTGCCACGAAATTTGAAAAGTGGTATAAGGCTGGAATGGGGTCCACTCAGCCTCGGGAGGTCAACTGAGTAGAGGTGGGTTCGATTCCCATCTCAGCCATCCTGGAAGTGGTTTTCCGTGGTTTCCCACTTCTCCTCGAGGCAAATGCCGGGATGGTACCTAACTTAAGGCCACGGCCGCTTCCTTCCCTCTTCCTTGTCTATCCCTTCCAATCTTCCCATCCCCCCACAAGGCCTCTGTTCAGCATAGCAGGTGAGGCCGCCTGGGCGAGGTACTGGTCATTCTCCCCAGTTGTGTCCCCTGACCAAGAGTCTGAAGCTCCAGGACACTGCCCTTGAGGCGGTAGAGGTGGGATCCCTGGCTGAGTCCGAGGGAAAAACCGACCCTGGAGGGTAAACAGATGATGATGATGAATGAATGAATTTCGGGAACTGAAATTAGGCCGGAAGTGATTTTCGAAATTTGTTATTTTAGTTTGATAGAACTATCCAAAACTCACAATTGGAGACCTTTCCGGGCTCTTTAGCTCTTCGAATTAATTTTTGTAGCATGGGGATCCCTACTATGTCTGTTAAGAAATGTTTTCGCTGAGTGACGGATGTGTCCCACACGCCCATTTATGCAACAATTTATCTCCCCTGTGTGTAGAGTGAAATGGTGTATTATCTGTACTATCTACATGTAATAAGAAATAGGTCACTAATAGGGGAACAAGCAAATAATCTGTACATGTGCTTTCGTCTTGTAAGCCCAAGAAAATATCCATGACTCTACGCTTTTTATTTTAGCGAAGAAGTGTACACATTTTTTTTCTTCTTAATAGGAGTAGCTGTTATTATTTCACTTAATAACTGTGGTAAGTCTAAGGGAATACTTGCATACCCACTGCAATCTTATCAATATTCATTTTCTGGGTATATTTCTAACCATAGTTTTCCGTGTTCTTGAAGGTTATCAGCAGATTCTATCTCCCATCATGTGTGCGCCTATGAAGAATATAATTCTGAGTACTGTAGAACTTTTGGTTATCAAGAGATGATAAAGTAAATCATTTAGTGCTGAGGACCAAATTCATTTTGAGGATAAGAAAAGCAGATACAGTTACTGTTCGTGACTATGAAACGAAATCTAAGCAGAAGGAGGATAAGAAGTAAGAAGAACTTGTACGAGATGGAAGGGAGTAGGATGAATCGCCAAGGTTTTATAAGAGAAGGAACAGAGAGAAGCGGAGAAAGGAAACGCCTAACCTCAAAATTCGATCCCGTAGATAAAGAATAATAGCATATTTAGCAAGTGTAAAAGGCGAGTTTTTAATCCATAACTCATATTAGCGCTCGTAGTGGTAGAAAAAGGCGAACTGCTAATCTAATCGGCCAGATAACGATGATTAAGAAAAATATTGTAACGTTTCGGAATAAAAAAAGAAAACATTCTCATAGGCCTACTTTATTATTTATTTACCTAAAATTCGTAGCTCATATCCGTAAGGTGTTGAGTTGCTTGCCTGAAAGATTAGAACTGTGAATTTTTTTTCGTAACAGTAGTTAAGATTCATTTTCCTCATTACGTCAGCATAACAAAATTAACAGAACGAAAATTGTTTTGACGGACTCGCATATCCATATGGGGCTGGGAGGCATGACCTGTCATAAGGGAAATAATGGATAGGAAAAGTTTTACCAGATACTTTGTATTAGAACTAGGCCATCGATATATCAAAGTAAATTGATCAAATAACATTCACTCGTGTCTCTGGGACAGGAGGTGAGTAATTAAGCCTAGGGTTGTTGAATAAATTTGCGTTCTCACCTATTAGCCCTTAGACATCACGGCTCTACAAAGGATCTGGAGTTATTTCAGGTGGTTGTTTATACTGATTTACCCTGTATATGCTGTAATATGACGACATACATCACTTAAATTGCACAGGGTGAGGTGTGACGTTCATACTGAATGCTTAGCTGAATAGGGCCGTGGAATGATGGGGGATTATTTCGCGGTAAGCGGGGCTGGGCGAAGTTAAGACATTAACCTCAGGTATAATCTGGAGCCTAGCCCTAAGCCACGCCGTTACAAGCTGGAACAGCGCAGGAAACGCCAGCCAATAAGGGAACAAGAAGATGGCAACATCTACTTTAAGAATTGTTTCCTCTCACAAGTTGGTAATGACGCCACGATAGCGGAACTTTGCTGTACGGAGACACATCAGTAGTTGTTCCAGACGGTGAATTTCTCCAGCTTCTGTTGTTCAAGGAAGTATATCCTAGGCAATATACCTTTTTGGATTACTCCCTGCTATTTATCTATTGAGGAAACGTCCATTGTATATTTCAAGGATTAATTAGGCACGAGGAAACATGCAAGATTCAATTCACTATAACGATTGAACTAATAATAATAATAATAATAATAATAATAATAATAATAATAATAATAATAATAATAGCATACATTACATACATTATCATTAAAGACTGTTATGCCTTTCAATGTTCAGTCTGCAAGCCTCTATGAATTTACTAAACGTCGCCACAATCCTCGATTTGCAACTAGTGCTGTGGCCTCATTTAGTTCTATACCTCTTATCTTTAAATCGTTAGAAACTAAGTCTAACCATCGTCGTCTTGGTCTCCCTCTACTTCTCTTACCCTCCATAGCAGAGTCCATTATTCGCCTAGGCAACCTATCCTCCTCCATTCGTCTCACATGACCCCACCACCGAACCCGGTTTATGCGTACAGCTTCATCCATCGAGTTCATTCCTAAATTAGCCTTTATCTCCTCATTCCGACTACCATCCTGCAATTGTTCCCACCTGTTTGTACTAGCAATCATTCTCGCTACTTTCATGTCTGTTACTTTTAACTTATGAATAAGATATCCTGAGTCCACCCAGCTTTCGCTCCCGTAAAGCAAAGTTGGTCTGAAAAAAGACCGATGTAAAGATAGTTTCGTCTGGGAACTGACTTCCTTCTCCCCCTGTGGGTGGGGGTGGTAGAATAACATCCACGGTATCCCCTGCCTGTCGTAAGAGGCGACTAAAAGGGGCCTCAGGGGCTCTGAACTTTGGAGCGTGGGTTGGCGACCACGGGGCCCTTAGCTGAGTCCTGGCATTGCTTCCAGTTACTTGTGGCAGACTCCTCACTTTAATATATCCTGTCCGACCTCCCTTGGTCAACTCTTGTTCTTTTCCGACTCCGACGCTGTTAGGTTTGCGAGGATTAGGGAGTCTTTTATTTTCACGCCCTTCGTGGCCCTTGTCTTTCTTTGGTCGATACCTTCCTTTTTCGGAGTGTCGGATCCCTTCCATTTCTTCCCTCTGATTAGTGTTATATAGAGGATGGTTGCCTAGTTGTACTTCCTCTTAAAACAATAATCACCACCTGACTTCCTTCTTACAGAATACAGTTGATCGCAACTGCGAGGTCACTGCGTTAGCTTTACTACACGTTGATTCAATCTCATTTACTATATTACCATCCTGGGAGGACACACAACCTAAATACTTGAAATTATCGACCTGTTCTAGCTTTGTATCACCAATCTGGCATTCAATTCTGTTGAATTTCTTACCTACTGACATCAGTTTAGCCTTCGAAAGGCTAATTTTCATACCATACTCATTGCACCTATTTTCAAGTTCCAAGATATTAGACTGCAGGCTTTCGGCACAATCAGCCATTAAGACCAAGTCATCAGCATAGGCAATAATATTAATAATAATAATAATAATAATAATAATAATAATAATAATAATAATAATAATAATAATAATAATAATAATAATAATCCAGCTGTAATTAGACCTGAAGCATTATATACTGCAGAATTTTTAACACTTCGAACACATAGCCTGTTTGAAAACCTGACAATTAAGGAAAGGACTAATATCCAAAAAATTATTCTTCCCAAACTCAAAGATGGTGTTTACAGACTTCGGAGCAGCTTAGAAATATACGCCCATACCGAAAAGATATCCGGTAAAGAAGATTAATATTTACGCTCACCTCTTCAGATTGCCAGCTGAAGAAATATGTAAACGTTTGTTATCCTACTTTAGAAGTCTCAAAACGATTTCTCCTTGGTTGGTGGAGATTGATAAGGATATTTTAAATCATGGAATCTCAGAAACAGACATTCAACTCGGAGCACCACTCAGACAGAAATTTGGACATGTTCATCAAGCTGAATTCACAACTCGACTGAAGAATGGACGAAAGTACAATCCAAAAGGATGAAAATCTGGTGGACCCGCAAGAAGGAGAAATGGTTGAGATCTCGCAGTCCTTAGCGGCCTTAGCAATTAATAATAATAATAATAATAATAATAATAATAATAATAATAATAATAATAATAATAATAATAATAATAATAATTGTACCGGGTGGTACACCTCCACGCCGCTAGTTCAAATATTGCGCCAATTGAAACTCCTCTACAGGAGAAAGTCTGAACTTTAAAAAACTGTATTAACTCAACAGTTTCTCCGAAGATGGCTCTGTGTGAATTTTGATGTGTTTTTGTTTATCATTGATCAAGAAGTGTGGACATTCCCTAACAGATGTCTCTACCAAAAACTATGATCATGCACTCTGGTGCAAAGGAATGAACCTTCTTGAAGAAATTTTGTATGCAAAAGTTGTTGTCTTTACTAAATTTTGTTCTTTTATTTTTGGGTTGGTAATATTAATCCTTCCTTCCGCCAGGTTTGAACTTAGCCAATCCCGAATTTCTTTAATTAATTTTCAGCCAATCATGTATGTCTTCTTCGATATGGATATGTAGCTCTAAGCTATCCAATAAAGTTGAGGGGGTGTGTCTACTCATTCTTGAAAGGTCTCGAATTTTCTACGAGGGTATAAAAACTGATGATTTTCTTGTCTCCGGGCCACTAGTATAACATCTAACTCAGTGTGTGAATATGTAGCAGGGGGCGGGAAGCGCCTCGTTCTTCAGACAGCAGATCTTGAACAAGGTAATGGCCTTTTAGCATCTTTATTTCTTGCTAGCTCAGCAGTCTAACTCTCGGGGAAGGTTCGAAACCTTTAATACGTAACCTATTAAACATGTAAACCCTTTTCCTGGTAAACTTCAGTTTTCTTGAACTTTAATTCGGGGATAGAGAGTGCTTTACCCTCTCGAGCTCCTCTTCATTTTGAATTTGAGGTGACTATGTTTTCATAACCGTTTTTCTCTTCCTTCTTAATGTGTTAAATTTATCTTGTATACTAGTCACCTCCATAGATTGGGATTAGCCCCTGTGTGGTCGGCCTAGCGCCACTTAGGTTTTAAAATGTGTATTTAGGAGTGCAAGTTCACGCCTCCAGTCCTCTCTGTACTTTGGGCCAGTAACTTAACCTGTTGTTTTTTTCTTTTTCTTCATGCGACGGCTCTGTAGGTTGGGTACAAGATACCCCTGTTTCACTGTAAGTGTGCCTTGAGGGCAGTTAGTGTAAAGTTAGTTTATGGCCTCTTAAATAGGCTTGAAAGATCGAGAGCGGGTCAGCTCTTTATGGTATTGTGGTAAAAGTGCCTCAGCGAGGCTTGAGATGTAAAGTCGGGAGCTAATGCTCCATGTAATTAAGGGTTTCTGCCCTTTGGTGTTTTGTGATTGTGAGCTGAGAGCTGAGAGCTCAGAAATTATACTTGGGGCTCGAAGCCCAGATCTTGTAATAACCCCCTAAATAGTGTGATTTCTTTGTACCTGATTTTGGCTTGTCGTTGACTGGTTAAGTTTTCAAATTCTATGTAAACATTTGTTAACTCTTGTTGTCTATTGAAAATATAACCTTTATTTAACTTTTAAATTCATCTTTCCTACTTGTAGTTAGACCCATTCCAGCCCGCACCTTCTTTCACCTCTGACTACCACGGATAACTCCGTAACAATAATAATAATAATAATAATAATAATAATAATAATAATAATAATAATAATAATAATAATAATAATAATAATAATAATAATAATAATATATTAATAATATATATATATATATATTATATTATAATATAATATATATATATATATATTATATATTATTATTATTATTATTATTATTATTATTATTATTATTATTATTATTATTATTACTTCCGAATTTCGCCGACTGTGGAGCGCATAGAACTTAAGGCTTCTAATCCTTTCTTCTCTTCTCTTGTCTTCCTAAAAGTTCTTCATTCTTTCGCTTCTCACCTTTCTCTTCTCTTCGGAAATGATTCGTTCTGTACTCCGTTTTAGTGGTTTCTCTTCAAATGATTTCTTTTTTTGCTAGTGGCTTTACGTCGCACCGGCATAGATAGGTCTTATGGTGACGATGGGATAGGAAATGCCTAGGAGTTCGAAGGAAGCGGCCGTGGCCTTAATTAATGTACAGCCCCAGAATTTGCCTGGTGTGAAAATGGGAAACCAGGGAAAACCATCTTCAAGGCTGCTGACAGTGGGATTCGAACCCACTATCTCCCGGATGCAGGCTCACAGCCGCGCGCCCCTAACCGCACGGCCAACTCGCCAGGTCAAATGATTTTATACCTTCGACTCTTATTTGGAATTCTCTTCTATTGTGGATCATCCGCAGTGTAATTCCAACTACTTCTGCATCCCTCTTCACTTGGAGGAGGCGTTTAACCCCATGATGTATTTGAAGATGCTTTTGGTCAGTCATTCATTATCCATTCTTATAAGATGTCCGTAGACTTTCAGCCTTCGTTTACGCATTGTGTCCGTGATCTTTTCAGTGTACCGTTAGAGCTCCTCAATTTTCCTTTTCTTACAAGACCCATCAGTATATTCTGCGGTTCAGAGGGTAGTTTCACCTAGCCGTGGCCTCTACCAAAGTACTTGATGTGCCGAGTGCTGAGCGCGCCAAAACTGTCGCACTGTCAGCTGTGTTACTGTACAAACATGTCCTTACCGGCTCAATGATAGTGATACTTTGGATATTTCACATGAAGAAGTGGGTTCCGAAATAGTTGACAGTGATGAAGACTCTGCTTACAAACCAGATAATATATCAAGCGATAGTTCGGGCAAGATTTTTATTTGTTACGTCACTTTCGAACGCAAATTTTTAGCTGCTCTATTTTCCTCCGATTATAATTGATAGAAATACTTCACCTCTCCAGAAATTTGGGCTTTTTTCGTTTAGACAAAGAGACGCAAGCTGATGATTCACCTGTACCGCGAAAAGAAAGTACAGTAGATGGTGGGGCAAGGAGTGCAAGTTTGGAATGAGCATAGCCCAATGTTTTCAGGCTACTATACCAAAACAAACTATTCCTAGATAGGTAAAATTTGTTCTTAAAATGTCATTGTGTTTATTTTTTGGCTTAAGTGGCCACATTCAATTATGTATTGTTTGAACAGACCTATTTCTCTAATATATTTTTATGTTTTTCATAAGACTAGTATAATTAAAATAGTTTAGGTAATATCTAATATTATGTACTTCCTGATGAATATCTTCATATGAAACAATAATGAGATATGTAATACGTTTTGCTTTTGTGTAAAATAAAAAATAAAATAAAATAAAATATGGTAGTGTTGAAAGTGATAATATTATATATTCACAATAGTCAGAAGAAAAGTCAAATTATGCAATATAAACGTCCAAATATTCGCTATTACATCCAAAATCTCCAAGATGTATATTATACATGAATTTTCCCCTATGAAGGCCAAAACATGCAAATATGCAGGGAAAATTAACTGTTATTTGGAATCGTTAAGTCACAAAACGAATATTTGCATAACTAGTTTATTTAAAAACATGCATTTGCATGGAAATCCGGGCTCTAACTTTATAATTATAAATAAATATATAAAAAATAAAATACTTCATTTTTTATTGAGCTGATATCGAAAAGCTCTGCTTGTGTAACACCATAACCTTCTGTATATGAGTGTGAGCAATTAGTTCTGTGTTCTGTAGATTGTGTGAAGCCTCTACTACAGCTACCTTGAGTAATGGGCACAGCTGTCGACTATTGATTATCGATTACCACCATCCTTTGTGCCATTGTGGACATGTCTACATCGGTGTTACAAGGAAACATCCCGTTTCGCTAAATGTCTCCACGGTACAACCAACCTTATTCAATTATTGTATTCATGTAATGGTACTGCTTTGCCTACAAGTCGAGATGTATAAAGTTCAATCATCATTCACTGATTCACCAACTAGTAAGCGTACACAATCATCAGAATCTCAGGACTGTTCAAAGCTTAGCAGGCATCTTCTGCTTGAAGCTGTCAGTTGTACACATTCATTATAATTTCAGAATTGTTTAGCGCTTAGCAGACATCTTCTGCTTGAGGCTACCATTCGTCGTTGGAATTTAGGATAGCTATCAGTGAAATTTATCCTAAAATGAAAGTAAAATTCAAATTTTTGTATAATGTCCTGAAAGATTCCCCACAACATTATTTAAAAGCAACTTGTTAATTTTGTCGTGCAATTTCTAAATGGCTGTGGGTATGTTTGAACCTTAGAGGAGGCACGTGCTTTTTGGTAACACATGTGGTCGCGTTCGGACAGATGACACCCAAAGCGTTCCTGGTGTTTCGTAAAGAAATAGTTATGTGCGTAAGTCCTCTCATACATAACCTGATATAATTAATATTTATGAAGAACTTAAGAAAGGATGTACTTAAAATATCATAAATTCAACCGCTGAAATGTTTAAAAATACACAGTTCTAGCCGTTCAGGCAAGCAATTCTCTGTTGAAAACATCCTAGGGGTATGAGCTACGGAGTGTTGGTAAATAAAATGTAATGAAGTATGAGAATATATTCTTTATTTATTTCTGAAACTTACAATCCTTTTCTTAATCATCGTTATCCGGTCGATTTTTAAATTATCAGTTTGCCTTTTTCTACCACAATGAGCGCTAATGTGAGTCAATACATTATTTCACTTATACTCCGCACGGCCTTACTTCTAAATTGAAGTTTCGCAAAACAAATTAGCATCGCCTTCCCTCTGTTGCCAGCTCGCTACGCCTGCGAGAACAGCTGATGGAATATGACCGCGGTAAACAGCCCTTTTAAATTGAAATACAGTACTCAGAAAAACGAATGAATATGGATTGAAAACAAATTCACAAGAACTACACTTTCTAACAATATCTGGCACTAAAAGAGAATATATTATTAACAATAAAAGAGAATGAGGAAATAACACATCACTAACAAAAATGAGGTTATGGCCTACAAAGGGAACACTCGACTGATCTCAGAGTCACTGGAACCCTCCAACAATATGAAAAACACACTAAATATTGAAGGAAAATGCAAGAGATCGCGAACCGTACCGAATAGCATACACGCTGAGCGAGATAGGTTAACCACGTGGCGAATGTAAATATTAGAGTTGGCAACTGGGTTTCGAGATCGTGCTCTGCCCAAGACCGACTCCAAAACTCAGACCGTAATATAAAAAGAACATGGCAGCTGAAGTAGCCTAACACGGAAATATCACGTACATATTATATAAACGGCGATAAATTAACATGATAAATGTAACATCATAGAGAAAATCACTTTTACACTTATGAAAACGCTTCGCCAACAAGTACACACCACATATAATCAACTAGAATCACAAATATTCTACTAGAAAAGAGACCAACAAGCTCATTATTTAGAAATTTCAATTCGTCAAATAACGTTTTCTCTTAGATTTCACTTCGCTGGATAGATGAAAATACATGATAAAACTGTTAAAATGATATTTGTAACACCATTTTGAATGTTTCAAAATAAATTAAGGTGCGGAATTCCTCGATTTATTCGCTGTCATGAGAACTGTGAAACATAATTTGTTATTTTAGTTTTGAAGTGGTGGACAATTTCTTAAGTTCAGCACGCAATGAATGGGAAGTACATCCAAAATAATAATGTTATTGGCTTTACGTCCCACTAACTACGTTTTTTACGGTTTTCGGAGATGTCGAAGTGCCGAAATTTAGTCCTGCAGTAGCTCCTTTACGTGCCAGTAAATGTACCGACACAAGGCTGACGTATTTTTTTTTTGCTAGGGGCTTTACGTCGCGCCGACACAGATAGGTCTTATGGCGACGATGGGATAGGAAAGGCCTAGGAGTAGGAAGGAAGCGGCCGTGGCCTTAATTAAGGTACAGCCCCAGCATTTGCCTGGTGTGAAAATGGGAAACCACGGAAAACCATTTTCAGGGCTGCCGATAGTGGGATTCGAACCTACTATCTCCCGGATGCAAGCTCACAGCCGCGCGCCTCTACGCGCTCGGCCAACTTGCCCGGTACTGCTGACGTATTTAAACACCTCAAATACCACCGGACTAAGCCAGGATCGAACCTGCCAACTTGTGTTCAGAAGGCCAGCGCCTTAACCGTCTGAGGCACTCAGCCCAAGTACACCCGAAAGGATTGTGTTCACCCAATGAACGGCCCTGGTAATGTTAACATAATGTTGACATATGGCATAGCAGCACTTCACGCAATGATGGTAACCTTAGTAATGAAACGTAAAGACACTGCAGATATAATAGGTTTTTATCCATTAAAGAACATGAGTGCAAAAACTCTATTGACTAAACATTGCTATTACCGGGCGAGTTGGCCGTGCGGTTAGGGGCGCGCAGCTATGAGCTCGCATCCGGGAGATAGTGGGTTCGAATCCCACTGTCGGCAGTCCGGAAGATGGTTTTTCGTGGTTTCCCATTTTCACACCAGGCAAATGCTGGGGCTGTACCTTAATTAAGGCCACGCTCGCTTCCTTCCCATTCCTAGGCCTTTCCTGTCCCATCGTCGTCATAAGACCTATCTGTGTCGGTGCGACGTAAAGCAAAATAGAAAAAAAAACATTGATATTTAACCACATGGACGAGTTTCAGTTCGGCGCTCTCTGCTTGATAACAGATAACCACACAATGAATCGGAAGGTGTTGGTAGTGTAAAACTCTACGTTACAAACCCAGCTAATCCCTCCAAGTCACTTTTTCTTCTGTGTAACAGTATACAGATTGCTCCATCTGTCACACCTATAAGTTTTGTTATACTCCAAGATCCAGCCAAACATTTCCGCAGGCAAAGTACAGATTATTGTAAAATACACTTGCATCTAAATTACTCGACATTTTGAAGCACATAGACACTGACGGAATAACACAATATCAGTTATATTCTATCTACATTAATATTTTTCGAGGAACACGAATAGTTTGGAAGTAGAGAAATGGGTTCCCTAACCTCAGACTTATTCTCAAAATGATGTATGCACGCAACAGTTTTCTCATGGACTTCAAAATAATCACAATGTATATTACTAAACCATTTCTCTCTTAATGTTCTATTCCGTAGAAAACTTAAGAATAGTTGTATGAGAGGCATTGCCATAGTTAGACTAAAACCTGGTCTACCTAGTGCACTCATGTTCTTTAATGGGTAAGAACTCGATCAAAACAAGCACATTCTCACATTACTGCGTATGATTACAGATCGTATGTGTCCACTGACTCATATAAATACACTCGCACACTTATGTTCTACAAAGAAACTAACATTTATCGTCAACTTTCATAAAATTAGACCGACTACATATGATATCAACAAACCAAAACAAACCCACATTTCCAACAATTCCGGCTACTCGATTCGCCATCTTTGAACGATCGAGAGTAGCATTAAGGTCTGAGGATTGGAGTCGGTCTTGCTCTGCCGATATAAATCGATATGAATGGCAGCTTGGGATTGGTTGGATGTCTATGCTTCAGCGCATAACCACCAGACAGAGCCAAAATCTGCTAAAACGTCAATTTAGAAGTAGAGCCGTACGGAGTATAAGCACCACTGTGAATGCTAACGTGAGTCAATGCAGAGTTTCACTTAAGCACCACTACGAGCGCTAATGTGAGTCGATGCAAAGTTTCACTTAAGGGCTTATAACTACATTCGGTGTGGACATTAAAAAAAAATCTAGTAACGCATGAGGGTATTGAACCGGGGAACACATCGCAGAAAGAATTATGTAAATAAGTTAATTTAGCTAGGATTTGAATCTAAAAGAAAACAAGCGATTTTAGGCGATTTTTCCGAAAGTGCATTTAGTCCGGAAGTGATTTTCGAAATTTGTGTTTTTAGTTTGATAGAATCATCCAATAGTCACAATTTGAAAACACTCCGGGCCCTTTAGCCCTTCACCATCCGGCACAATTGAGGAAATTGCTTAATTTTACGATTTTCGTAGTATTTCTTTGTCTGCTAAGAAATGTTTTCAACGTTATAACAGCGTCTGTTTCATTACTCCAAAATACTTCATAATGGCCCAAAATAAATGTACACACATATATACACATACAATTCTAATCAACAAAGAATGACCACACTCACTAATTACTGTCTATTTACAAGTCTCTCTTCCTTCGGCACAGCAGGCAGTCCGGCCCATTAATATTACGTGGCTATAATCCTTATTTTCACTTCTGGGTGTAAACCGCTGGATTTGAACCCAGTGCTACTGGCTACACAACGCACGATGACTATTCCTTGCTTTGACTTCGGATACAATCCACTATTTGGCAGAGTCACATGCTGTGAACTACTAAACAGAAATCGCTCAACAGTATTCAGCAGCAGGACGATACTCACAACAGCGAATATTAACACAGGTAGAATTACCCTCACTGCAGCTGATTCAGACGCTGACTCATGGCGGCCCCCTATCGACAGAAGTACACGAACACACAGCACTCTATGTTAGTACACAGTCTTCCGTTCCGTACGCCATCTCCAGCCCAGCTATTCTCTGGACGCTCCGACACAACCACAAGAGCTCCTCGTTCAGACCTCGGTGGGACATTAGCGACAGCCAACACCTCTCTCACCCTCAACCCAGCTACCAAAACTCAACCCACTGCGTCTCACACTGACCCCGGGTCCAGTACCAACACAGAACACTGATGCCTGTCCGCGGCTAGCCTCCTATTTTATAGTTCCGGTTATGTGTACCAGAATATGCGCGATGTGGCCTGAGACAGAATATTGTCGTCGCATCTCCAAGAGGCTCACAGATAGGCCAGCCGATGAGAACAATACACGGAAATGTCAACCATGCCCTCCAGACCGGATGACTCATTACTCCGTTCCAAGAGGTATCGAAAGGGGCTACCACAGGGCTGACACGTAACAACACATTATGCTGTATTAGTGCGTAAGTACGTCATGCAAACATATCCCTACAGTAAGGTACGGTTGGGTGATTTTACGCTTGCAGAGTCATTGTTGGAGACAAGTTTTAAATTATAATTTATGATACCAAAGAATTGTACTTAAGGTTATACAAATGGTATTGCATGTCAAGCAGTTTACACAAGTTGCTAGTCCACGGAGTAGATATATTACAGTCTTTTGAGTTACACATTGGGAATTTTGAGAGGAGGCTTCAGAAGCTCTCCTCAAAGTCTTCCGCAACACTAGGCTCAAACATACACGGAAAACTTCTCGATCCATTATTTGTACCTGATGGTGCACATGCTTCTTGTATCTGACCCTATTGTATCCTCAAAGACAGAAAAATTGCACTCAAAGAAAAAATGACAGATACGGATCTGGAAAGCCATTTTACATATAATTCTGGCCAGCTCCACAAATCTATGGAAAAACGATGAATAATCTGATAGTGAAATGAAATGGCGCATGGCTTTTCATGCCGGGATGTGTCCGAGGACTTCGGCTCGCCAGGTGCAGGTCTTTTGATTTGACGCCCGAAGGCGACCTGCGCGACGTTATGATGAAATGATGATGAAGACAACACATACACCCAGCCATTGGAATTAACCAATTAAGGTTAAAATCCCCAACCCGGCTGGGAATCGAACCCGGGACCCTCTGAACCGAAGGCCAGTACGCTGACCGTTCAGCCAACGAGTCGGACAAATGATGATGAAGATGACACATACACCCGGTCCCCGTGTCAGGGGAATTAACCAATTATGATTAAAATTCCCGACCCTGCCGGGAATCGAACTCTGGACCCCTGTGGCTCAAGGCCAGCACGCTAACAATTTAGCTATGGAGCCGGACACTCTGATAGTGATGACTGATCTTAGAATTATCTAGAATTTTTTAAGTCAATTTATCCATTGATTTTCACTATTTTATTATGAACTAGCTGATGTACCCGTGCTTCGCTACGGGATTCTCAGAAAGACTGACTGTTTGGTTTTCCTAACTGAAATCAACATAGGTCATTACAATAAGTATGAATATAGCGATTGAAAGCAATGCTATCATATAAAATACTCGATCAAATGGAAAGCCGCACGTTTTATCACTTTTAACGAACAGTGCTGCGGTTAGATTGCGGTGCCAATCTAATAGTCCAAAGTTCCAGAGCTGGAATGACCAGGCCGCAGATTGCCATGAACACTAATCTGTCATTGTTCCGCTAAATATGCACACTGTTCATTCCAATCAGTGCCTCAGAGTAGGGATTGAATACCCCCAATGCTATGCTGATCCAGTGTGTTACGTACCAGTAGTATCGGAAAATTTATAAACCAGGGGAATGGCATGCTAAAGAAGAAAGTTATCTAACTCCCCAGCTACTTCCCATCATTATTCAGGCAGGCTGTTACACTCTGTCCGACTGGGCGAGTTGACCGTGTGGTTAGCGGTGCGCAGCTGTGAGCTTGCATCCGAGAGATAGTAGATTCGAACCCCATTGTCGGCAGCGCTGAAGATGGTATTCCGTGGTTTCCCCACATTCACACCAGTCAAATGCTGGGCCTGTACCTTAATTAAGGCCTAAGGCTCTCCTAGCCCTTTCCTATCCCATCGTCGCCTAAAACCTATCTATGTCGGTGCGACGGAAATCAAATAAAAAATACTCTGTACGCAGCAGTAATCCTATCTACCGGAGATGAGGGGCAACAGAAGACACAAAGCACATCACGACAAACAATGGTCAATGTAATGTTGTTGTTGATCAATGTTATGAGCTTTCTATATTGTAGGCCTACACATTTAGTTTTCTTTCGACTCTGTGATTTGTAAAATATTTTATACCGTAAACTGTAGTTTCTTATTCTCCGACTTTACATACCGATTTTCATTAAATACTGTTTACCGATTTTCTCGTTACTCGCCGCTGATATGGACTTAGTAACAAAAATCCAAATTCATTAATATCTTGGTGATCATAGCCAGTACGGTAATAATGTATAAGACATGAATAATAGGAAATTTAATACTAACCTTAGTTATCTAGCATTCATCGACTACACTTCTAATAAGAAATATTTGAGAATTACATTTTAGGCCTTCCCTTAAACTACCATTTCACTCAGCGTGAATAAAATAATTTACAGCCTAGACTATAGCGACTTATTTCCTGACTTTGCATACCGATTATCATCAAGATAGGACTACTAATAACAACAATATTTGAGAAGTTAAATTTTAGGCCTTCCCCTAAACTACCATTTTCCTCAGCGTGAATACAATTATTGACAGCCTAGATTGTAGCAATTTATTCCCCAACTTTGCATACCCATTTTCTTTAAAATACGACCACCAATAACAAAGTTGAGAATTCAATTTTAGGCCTTCCCCTAAACTACCATTTCACTCAGCGTGAGTAAAATGATTTATAGCCTAGATTGTAGAGGCTCATCCCCCGACTTCACATACCGATTTTCATTAAATTCTCTTCAACCGTTTTCTCGTGATGCGTGTACATACATACAGACAGACAGACAGACAGACAGACAGACAGACAGACAGACAGACAGACAGACAGACAGACAGACAGACAGACAGACAGACAGACAGACAGACAGACAGAAATTACGGAAAAGTACAAAGTGCATTTTCTTGTTACTATGGACATGACCGATACAGAAATACCATTATTTCCAAATTCTGAGCAATGTACAGACAAAACTCTTATTTTATATATATAGATGTACTTTTATTTTGTTTATGTTTACAAATGCCATGAATAGTTTGAATATATGAAAAAAAATATTTTACATTGCTGTACTATCGGACCAGGTAGTATTTTCTGTACACTTACAGTGAGTTTCTCTCATCGGTTGGCCGGCAGGTGCGCCCAGCTTATCCGCCTCCCGTTGACTCATCACTTCCCGCTCGTTGGCGTCGCAACAAGTACGGCACTTCGCTCACTTTATCCGTGTAAGACATGAGATAACTTTTGAAATTAAGAAAATATGAATTAAGAAAATTAGTAATTAAGAATTAAGAATGTAAGCTCGTACTTTATATGACAGGAGATGTTGGAAATGTTCTCATCCTGCATCCACACATTTCTGGCACTGTCTTCGGAAACTCCGATTCACACGTGTAAGTTCGTTTTTCATAATTGTGGCTATTTCTCTGCGGAAATGTTCGTAATTTCTTTAACATCTTCGTAGCCCACCACGCTGAGCTCTTCGAAACCCTGGCTTCCTGGCCAAGTCGTCTTAGGTTCTTTTTAGGCAAATATTATAATATTTCTTCGATTTCATTTACTTTTTTCCTAGTAAAGTTCACGGTTTTTAACACTTCACTTCTTTTCGAGTAAAGAACCAGTCCCTTTCAATTTGTTTTCGAGTTTCCGGACGGTCTCTCTATGTGGAGAGCGTACACCTGAAAATTGTGTTACGAATCACCAACGATTTCCGTGCAAGACTCTGTTTTCACATAATTATCGTACATTAATACCCTTTCCTTTATCATGTACACATGTATTATGAGAATTACACCCCGAAGCAACAGTTCACAACTGGAGAACAGTTGGAGAGGCAGATCAACACTTAATACACGTTTTAAGCGCGGACCTGAACGGCGAGGTCCGGGCATTCCTGTGTTGTCGCTGCGCTGTGTGACGGGAAGTGATGAGTCAACGGGAGGCAGATAAGCTGGGCGCGCTTGCCGGCCAACCGATGAGAGAAATTCACTGTATATTATAACCGTCCGTGGATCGTTTCAATTAGGGGTTCGAAGATGGTATGAGTACGCCTCGGTTGGTGTCGGTGGAATTACACGAGTCTCCACTCATGGCATGGACATTCGACGAGCACCGGTTATATATCATATTCTACTTAATATTAGGCTCTTATTATTATGGCTATAATTCATTCAACTAATTATGTAAGGATGATGCAATCTCTAATTTAATAAATGCAAATATCGAGAATTTTAGTTTCTTGGAAGTATTTTCCAGTTTAATTGGTTAAAAGTAGATAGAAATAAATGACAATAGTATTCAAATCATAACATGATTGGAAATATAATAATGACATCGAAATTGAATGCTTTGTTCGTTCATATTATAATATCATCAATCACACGTTGGTAATAAATTAATTTTAAAATTCTAGTTTAACCTGTAATAAAATCCAACATGGAACTTGCTGAAGGCTTAATATCGCAGTCCATTAAATTATTCTATCATCTATTGTCCGCCAATTATAGAATTAAAAATGAGAACATGTTCAATTATTTCACTCATGTTTATCACTCACTGGCCCAAGATTCTATCTTTCTATATTCCATCAATGTTATCGCTTTTCACATAAATTAACTAACTATTTATCAACTTTCATTTCCTAATAACCTATGTGCAAAGCTGCCATTTCTTACACGAGTAATCATATATCATTCAAGACATTGCAACTACATAGGTCTAACAAATAAAAGTCAATCAGAGCAGGAACAGCACCTCCTGGAAACATAACTGCTACACCTGAAATATACAATATCTAGCTGATACCATCATTATTAAAAAATAAAATCTGGACATGATCCATCAGCATCTGGCTTCGTCGAATTATATTCCTGAAAATCGTGAAGATCTACTATTACCTACAAAAATCCACACTATAAAGCATCTACTCAAATTAATACAAGATATGCAGTGCTTCAGGTGACAACAACCTCGTTTAAGTATAATACTCCTCACTATATTCATATCAATGTCATTTTCTGTCGAAGATCCTCTATCAATAACCGTCCGTTTAAATGTTTAACATTCGCATCTTGTTGTGCCATAAATTAATATTTTGATGACCGTATACACGTTTCAATGCTTTCAATCTTCGGAAAATTATGTGAAAACATCAACATCAAATCTTATTACTTGTATATCTCATGAGACACTTCACTTTCGCATGATGAACATTTTTAATCAACCATTCTCAGCCTTAAAATTTGTTGAAACTTTCGAAGACTACGTTAAACACCCTTAATGTTGCTTTTCAACACATCACGCATTACAGCAACCTCATTGTATCATATAAATATTTATCGACGATCCTACCATTTATATTTCATAACACTTTATATGCGCACCATGCCTATTCATAATTATCCATCCCAAAATATAAAGGCATTTTTATCCGAAGAACCGTCTCATTATCAAAAACATGTTATAATCATCATGATATTAACCTGCGAAATACTCGCACCTGCACAACGGATTATTATATAAGAAGACCTTAAAATCGACATTCAAATCACATCACCTCACAAAGATTATCTACCCAGTAGCTGTTACACCATTTCAATTATGAAGAAAACATTACTTATATTCACGAATATCATCAAGAAATCCCGAGTAATTATGACAAAATGCGTCCTTATTGAACGGATATCACCGAATTTTTGCGATGACTACATTAGGTTACTCAAGTTGTCTTAGTTATGTCACCTCATAACAAATAAAAGAGAAATCTACAATACTGCTAAGCACTCTACGTGATAGAATAGAAGAAAGACAGTATCTTGGTACTTATCATTGACGATTTATTGGAGTTATTCTCTATCCTCTCATTCGGTTGGATTTTAAGGTGTTATTTCATTTCACCATGGATCGAATCCTATCAAGACACTAATCCCGTTCAAGCCCTCGTAATGGATCTGATTATGACATTACAGAAACAATCTTCAACCATCGTGTGCATTTCAACCTGAAACTTTTACAGTTGAATTAGTACAACGATATTTATATCACACAGTATCTCAATATTAAACCAAAACACTCGCTTATTTCTTATAATGTATTATTATTATTATTATTATTATTATTATTATTATTATTATTATTATTATTATTATTATTATTATTATTATTTCCTTCAATATTTCTCTCTCAATTACTTCCAAGTCCCACCATTTCAACTAGCTCTTTCTTAGAATGTGTCTACCAGTTCTTTTCTCGACCTTCAATCATAATTTTTATAATATTATTTTTCATAAAATAAAATCCTATTATAGCTATTACAAAAAATTTGGTTCGCATTTCTTAATTTATGTCAAGATATTTGGTTTATAATTTCCTTCACATATGTTTGTGACATTTGAGAAATATACTCTATGATAATGTCAATCTTCTAATTAGGAAGTTATGCAAAGGAACACGCTTCACCATTCATTCATACCTTCTTGTCATACACAATAGATTGTCTCATCAGCGCCTCCTTGTTCACTGAACTTGCATCGTTCAAACCATGGCCTCCGCCGCATGTCACATATTAGACTTGTTTATTTCTACCGCTGATATGTAAACTTCATTTACTGGTTTCCGCTTTTACATTCAATGCTATTTTCTGAATATAATTATCCGATGAGCACGGGGTTTTGAGCTTATGAATTTACGTCATTATTCAATTTCCATCCAATTTCTTATACAAATGAGCGAATTATCTCGGCCGACAGATACAGTTGGACTATAACAACTGGACATATAACGGCTGGACGTATCCTTCCGTGTAACTTTCGTTGATCTCTTCTTAAACATAACCTTCAATGGCTCTCTAGCTAATCTGAAGGCCATTGGAAGGTTATAATATATTATTTTTGTAAAGTTTAACAACGTCAAACATATTTGTTTCGTCCTAAGTGGCCAGTGGGCGCCTTAAGACAAAATAAACACGTATGAAAGCTTCATTTTGATTTTAGTACACTACTCCCATATACTCGGAGGCTCTGTGGGTACGTTCCGGGAAATTATACTCACAAATAAGTTTCCATGTTTTAAAGTTCACATACTTGAGAATTAGTAATTAAGTATAGCGTAATATTCTGCATGGAAGTAATTTTGTCCTCGTTTTGGTCTTCCTGGGAGATCACTTTGTGGGCTTGAGTTGGATTTAACACTTGTCGCTGCGTCACAAACACTTTCAGTATGACATTTCTTAATATGAAGATTAGGCCAAGTCTATTCTCTTTTATTCCTGTTAACATTTAAATCTGTTTGCTTATTACTTTCAAAAGTTAAAGACACTCTGGTTTCGAAACAAGGACTCATACACTGCAATGGGAATTTGCAAAGAGACAGAATTCATTGTGGCTATTCAGCACTGAGTTCCGGATACAGATTCCTTAATCTACAATATAAGTGAACGTTCCGTATATACTTCTCAGATAATTGGTCGCTGACATCTGCAAGACAGGAGCTTACTTTTTCAAGTTTCGAGAACACATGATTCGCAACACATTGCCTTAATCAAACTTCAGTCAATTTGTATGACCAAAAAGAAAGCTGTAATCCTTTTCCCAAGTGCATGACGAAAAGAATTAAGCACCCAGAAGGAGTGGTTGAAAGTTAATGAAGCTACATATGCTGAAAGACCATGTGAATTTATTGGACTGATTAGAATATTAGATGAAAGATGTAAGACAGGTGGAATGTTGGCGCCAGGTCAGTAGGGTGTCGCACACGACTCCCATCCCTTCTGGCCATAATGCATGCCTTTATGCGGTTCGGAATGGTGTCAACAGCCTTTGGATTATCTCCTGAGTCAAGTTCGTCCAAATTTGTTTCAGCTGTCCCCCCAGATCACGCAGATTGGTGCTGGGACGGTGTCCTCTTCCAATGTCATCCCACACGTGTTCAATGATGCAGGGGTCTGGGGATCTTGCTGGTCATGGGAGGACCTCAACATACACTAGGCAGTCCATAGCCAAACATGTTCTGGTTGGACGTGAATTATCCTGTTGGAAAAACGTCTCAGGGTGCTGTGACATAAGGGGTAGGGAATCCGGACGCAGAAGGGCTGTGACGTATCACTGTGCCGTCAGAGTCTGCCGAAGCACTATTAGAGGTGACATGAACGCATATGCTATGGCTCCCCACACCATGATGTCAGGGATTACTCCTGTGTGTCTTTCCACAATATGGGCAGGATCTGCCCTCTGCTTTCGACCCCGCCAAACCCGCACACGTTTGTCATCGGAGGTTGTGTAGAAGTGGGACTCATTACTGAACATGATGCGACGCCAGTCGTCCTCTATCCATGGCTCCGGGCAAGGCACCACTCCAAACGCAAGGTTGGTGTTCTGGTGTCAATGGCAACCGACGTATGGGACGGTAGGACCCCAATCCGGCGGATGCGAGTCGTCGATTCACTGAGTGGGAACTCAGAGGATGCTGTACAATCTCCAGTACATGTTCGCGGTTGGCAGGGGGACGAAGTTATGGGGTCCCGCAATGATTGGCGCATCATACGACGGTCCTCCATCGGCGTGGTGTTTCTTGGCCGATCCGAACCTGTACGACGTAACAGGGTGCCCTAATGTACCCACTCAGTCTAACATCGGACCACTGTGACATCTGAATAGTCCACATACCTGGCAATTGCCCGACACGACCAACCATCCTCATGCAGTCCCACAATGTGGCCTCTGCCAAATGCTGTCAGTTGGCGGATAGGGTGTCTAACACCTCTGTGAGATATTGCGGCTGCTTCGTACTGTAGGTAATCCTCTCTGCACGTCTTGATTAACTGTCTGACTTACAGCAGTTGACTGGTAGCAACTTAACAACATGACGGTGCCATCAAGAATGCACTCTGGTAGGGGTTCTACATATGGTACAATATGGGATGAAAGAGGCAAGGCCGTTGGCAGTTACAGGTCGTGATGGTGATGATGATGCTTGTTGTTTAAAGGGGCCTAACATCTAGGTCATCGGCCCCGTTACAGGTGGAATGTTGGCGCTAGGTTAGTATGGTGTAGCACCTCACCCCCACCGCCACCCAGCCGTAATGAATGCCATTATGCGATTCAGAATGGTGTAAAACAGCCTTGGATCCTCTCCTCCAAATCTAATCGTTTACTCACACATCAATGGTGCATGTATACCGAAACGGGTTAATATTGGACCACTCCTTCTGGGTGCTTAACTTTGTCGGGCAGTGGATATTTTCATAACAACATCATCACCCGTATTGCGTGTGATCCTCAATGTTACAAAAACGCTAGTAGGCGTAAAATCATAATTGAGGGGCTGAGAGTGCAAGTGGTACAAGCGCTCCTTTATGCAAACTGAGTAAATGACCGCTAAAGTTGAATGGTTGTTTAGAAATTCTGAGAGTTGTTTTCAAAACATCAATTATTTTTTGCTAATAGTCAGTGAGTCTGTGTATATTTGTAGGTATGGTTGGTGAATGTAGTGCCCATGCATAATTTTTTTAAACACATCAAAAACACTTGTACTCCTTGTGTCTGAAAACTTTTTAGAGTAAAAGCGGTACAAGTGCAAACACAATTTTATTACCATGTAGTATTTTTTAATTTTTGATACGAAACAGATGATTTACAATGCGTGCTCATTATAAAACAAGGTTATGTGAACAATTGATGCATAATTGATATAACAGGCTGAAGATCATGATAGGTAAACAATAAATAATGTAAAAACATAAAAAAATATACTGGTGTGGCTCCAACACATAAAGATACATTATTCATAGTCACTTTCTATATTTTCCTCACAGTCAGTGTTTACAGAATCGGAATCATTCTCTTCTGTGGTATCCCTTGAAGAATGTCGAATGTCCTTGCTGAGGCAACACTCCTGATGCTGTACCATTTTGTTGTGCTTTCTTCAGACTTCCCCCATATTCGTCCTCTTCTTCCTCCACGTCCTCTTGTTAGTCCTCTCTCTCTTCTTTCATTAATTGTAACTGCTGTATGAGAATGGGACATATTGTTGTAGAACTCGTGATGAACTGGGGGGATGTAGTCCTTCATCATCTGAAGATTTTTCTTCCACTTCTCATATTTTATTTCAATGCCATCTTCGCGTAAAGGCGGGAGAGAAACCATTGATGGCTGTGCCTTTTAAAATCAGCTTTTCTAAATGGAAAGTCATGGTTTAATGTATAAGAGAACTGCATTGTTAGAGGATTTCCTTTAGTGACTCGGATCCATAGAATATTCTTCCACTGTATCTTATTTCCCTCTGTGTCTTTAGGAACATTGTCCTTTGTTGTAGCATCCACAGGTTTAATTGAAAGGAAGTTTTGTTTAAAGGGTTTCACTAACCTTGCTACAATCACCTTCCCCCATGGGCGCCCGCAGGATCTTTTCCAGGGGGGGGGGGCACATTAACAATTTTCTTGAATATAAAAACCAATATAACGTCAGCAACATTCAATTGTTTACAGAAACTTCCAGTTATAACATATGCTAGCTGACTGTCAGTAATTTCAGTTTATGAAATAATCTAGTATGATATTAAACAATTGAACATCAACATTTTTAGAATTCCAGGGGGGGCAAGTGCCCCCCCTTGCCCCCCCTTGCCCCCCCTTGCGGGCGCCCATGCTTCCCCTTACGAGTAGCGTACATCTCCCCAAGATTTCTTAACCTCTTCCTAACCTCCTGTTATCCTTTTTCCAGATTTCTTGTCCGCTTCCGACCCCTTCTTGATTCTTCCGGTATCTCAGGTGATAAAGGATTGCTCTTCTTTTTCAGGAGTGTGTCAGAAGTATTGTCAACTTTTCCATGTCTGTAACATAAATAATATGGGTACTGATAGATAAGCCCACATAAAGTGGCTTATATCGTGTGGAGCTTCATAATATTGTAAGAATGGCTTCCCAGGTGAATGAACTTACCGGTAAATTTACTGTGATCGAAATGTATTGCATAGGACATAGAACTCAGTTCTGAGGGCGCGTAATCATCATCAGATTCCAATAAATCTGAATCAGAACTTGCATTTAGGAAAATTAAAATGCATTCTAAAATGTAAGTAAACTAACATAACCTGTGAATAATATTAAAATTATTGCATAAAATAAGCTATGATTAATAATAATTAAACAAACTGCACAGGTGCGATGTCTTATTACATTTAAATAACATGCTTGTGCACAGCATATTGCTAATGGATAAATACCGATGGATCCGACATTGCCAGTTTTGTCCAAAGAACACAAACCTGCCATCGCAAACGAGGAATGGTATCACATAATATGTTGTATTTAAACATGCACTAAATATTACCACAAGTACTCTCAAAAGCATACTTATTATGCCACTGCTGTACTATAAGAAAAATACATACCTGAATCTTCATTCAGGAGAGCAGCAATGTGTCTTCCGTCCACCATTTCACTTGTACTAGTTGTATTCGAAATGCTTTCCAGGCCCAGTGTTAGAGGTTAAACTTTTATCATCACAGAGCACAGCGCTATGCAGGAAATCACTTGTACTTCTTTTACACTGAAGAGAACCATACTTCAGCTTACCAAATGTGCACTTAGACCATTTTCTTGTGAAATGTCACTTGTACCACTTCTACTCTCAGCCCCTCAATTTAGAAAATATATATTTGTATGCACAAATAAAGGAGTGCTTTGACTCATATTTCATGGAAGGAAAATGCAACAGCTTCATAGCTCGATCATCACAAACAGTGAGCTAGATTGACAATCATGAACTATAAAAATACTCAACGAGTTTTTAATAATGCCTATTATGATATTGTTGAGTGTATTTGGGGGAGACCTAACCCTTTCAAGATATCCCAGGTGTATTTTGGAATACCTCCTCTTCTACCAAATAACAAACGTTTAACTAACCAGGGTTCAAGTAGGAGGCTCTAATATTCGCTTACACATGGTTCAAAAATATGTCTCTTTACTGTGTCATCCTCAATCGCGCGCTCTATGTATCTTTCATAACGAACAGTAGGACCCAACACTAAAGCGGTGTGCTTGTTAGGATGAATGGCAATGAGCTCCACTTTTCGGCCTCGTAGAAGACACACAGTGAACTCACTCCGAAAGTCTCGGACAGAATAGAGGTGGGCATCATTGATGCGCAGCAGACGACTACAGATGTTGAAATCTTGAATGGAAGACTCCCATTTAGCTATCACAAGAGCCAGTAAGTGAACGTTTCTGGAGCATAAGTCATTCCATTAGAACAGTCGTGAAGAAGCCCAAAGATTTCTTTCAGTAACTTATCCAACATCATCCTAAAATATATTCTTAATCTTTATTTAACGTAGTTATGGCCTCATTGCACCACGTTTATTTAGGTTTCCAACCATGTTTTCGTATCCTTGCCCATATGTCCTTCATTCTCTTAACGTGAGCGCTTCATCCGTCCTCTGATCAGGGAAGTCGGTTCGCTGTTTTGACCTCATCTTCAGGTAGCCTCCAATCCTGGATTTTTGTTTAAAGACGCGCCTATCTAGGATATCTTGTTCCGTTATCCCGCTCTGCCTCAAATCTTCAACCACTGCTTGGTGCCATCTAGGTTTACCTTTAAGATTCCAAACTTGTATTAGGATCTGCTTCGTCAATCTGCTGTCAGACATACGGCACACGCGACCAAAGAAGGTCAGCCTCCTTTCCCTGATTACGTCTATTACTTTGCCCACCTTGTTATGCACTCCTTAATTTTTTCTGAGATTCCATGTTCCTTCCTTTTTAATGGGTTCTAAGATCCTTCACCCTATCCTGCGTTCTAGTTTCTCCAGCTATCGTTTTGAGGTTTTATTTCCCAAGCTCAGTGTTTCTGATGCAAATAAAACTTTTGGCCTTACAACTGTCTGGTAGTGTCGGATCTTAGCTCCTCCTGATAATGCTCTCCTATTCTATATCTCAAGAGTCTTCATGTATGCTGCCTTCATTTTCATTAACTTTGCCTCCACATCCGGTTTCTCATTGTTCTTCATATCTAGCCACTCTCCTAAATATTTGAAAGCTTCAACCTTTTGTTTTTATCTGAAATGGACTGTCCTTAATATTGGCCGTGTATTTTGCTTTTTCAATTGAGACTTCGAGACCTATTGATGTAAAAATTCTTCAGTCTGTTGCACAGCTGCTTCAATGGATGCTGCTAGGATTGCAAGATCATCTGAAAAAACCAGGCATACTCGCCGGTGAAAGGACTCTGCAGTATCTTCAAGAGCGCCATTCAGAAATAGAATGGCCTTGACTTCAGTCTGCCAACGTGCGAGTTTCTAACTGAACGTCATCGCGCCGTTGCATGAAGTCATAAAAATAGGGGAAATCTAAGAACTGGTGAAGTTCTCTAATATTATGCTTGTACATAAATTGCTTCATTACTTTTGTCATTATGCTTTGTCGCGTGTTTTTTCGCCACATTAACATAATACTCTTTAGCTTTTATAAAAATATTTTGATATTTATATTAATATTTTAGGTGAGTAGATTAGATAAAACTGTGGAATATCCAGTAGTTTAGGTGTAAGTAATATACTTTAGATATAAGTTCCGCCATGTTAATAGTAGCTTATAGAACGTAGTTGCCACTGTAATTGGGACAATAAGTCCTGTGGTGTGCAATAAATAAATAAATAAATAAATAAATAAATAAATAAATAAATAAATAAATAAATAAATAAATAAATAAATAAATAAATAAATAAATAAATAAATAAATAAATAAATTTAGTTTAATTTTAGATCCCTTAAAACTGACTCCACTTTGAAATTCACTTCTTAGAGGGCTTTTCGTGTGCTATTTGCTTTACGTCGCACCGACACAGATATGTCTTATGGCGACGATGGGATGGAAAAGGCCTAGGAAGTGGAAGGAAGCGGCCGTGGCCTTAATTAAGGTACAGCCCCGGCATTTGCCTGGTGTGAAAATGGGAAATCACGCAAAACCATCTTCAGGGCTGCCGACAGTGGGGCTCGAACCCACGATCTCCCGATTACTGGATACTGGCCGCACTTAAGCGACTGCAGCTATCGAGCTCGGTAGAGGGCTTTTCTCCATTCCCTGATGACCTTTTCGACAGCACATTAAAAAGAATAGGTGATAATCCATCCCCTTGTTGACTGCAGTTTTCATGTCGAAGGACTTTGAAATTTCACCAAGAAACTTAACCGTTGACTTGGTGTTAGTCAGGGTTTCCTTGGTGATCTTTCTAATCTTATTGTCCAACCCAAACTCTTCCAGGGCGTTTATCAATGCCTTCCTGTCGGTCGAATCAAAGGCCTTTTGGATGTCTGACAAATATCACTAGGTCTTTTTTCCTTAGGTTGGCAAGTGCAATTAATCTTTATTAATTGTGCACACTGCAAGCAATATATGCGACTCTTGTGCTTAAAAATTCACCCAACCTTAAAAAATGAACGACTGAGCATTAATATTTCCTACACATAAGTTAATTAGCTATATTTTTGTGTGTAGGCATGACCTAGGAATATATCCACTATATTATATTTATTCGTGATTTTACGAACGTAAAATGAAAAATTCCAGGAGAATATATAGTAATCCACCCGCTACTTGTGCAAGGTCTGCTTACAACAAAGTGGGATGCGGGAGAGAATTATTATGAATATGAAGCCTCTCACAGCTCAGCCTACATGGCGGAACTCCAGCGTAACAACTTCAGTTCCCTGCGTGCAACGTTTTACCGCGGCCCGCGTTTATTCTAACAATGGCGACGGAAGTGTTCATAGTGTGTGGCGGGATGTATTCACAGTTACGTGTTTCTGTATTGTGGGGGTGTGAGAAGAGGAGAGTGTTCGGATAATATAAACACCCATTCCCCAATGCAGAACAATTAATCAGATAGGATTAAAATCCCTGAACCGGCTGATAATCGATCCCGGGGTTCCATGAAACAAAGGCCTCGACGCTGATCAAACAGTCATGTAGGTCGGTAATAATAATAATAATAATAATAATAATAATAATAATAATAATAATAATAATAATAATAATAATAATAATAATAATTATAATAATAATAATAATAATAATAATAATAAATCTGTGGACAGACATACCTTATTCGACACGCTAGAAGAATTTCGAGTGAACAGAAAGACCAGAGAACTGATTCGTCAGATCCTCACAAACACAAAATATAAGGTGAAATATTTGGGGGAAATTTCTGACCCTTTTGAAGTACATGCGGGCGTTCGACAAGGAGATGGACTCTCTCCTCTTGTGTTTACCCTGGTTTTCGATAAAGTCTTCAGAGAGTGGGTAAGGAATATCACAGACATAACCATAAGTACCGATGGGAACAAAATCAAATTGAAGTGCTTCTCTTTCGCAGATGACCTAACAATCGACACCAAGAACAAGAAGGAAACTAGGTATGCTATCGAGATATTACACAGTATAGCATTACAGGCATAAAGGGCCTCGAAACTTCATAGGGCATGGTGTTACTTCAACAAACGAGTAATGTCTACTAATGCTAAATTGAATCATTACAAAACAGTTATTCTTTTTTTTTTTTCTTTGCTAGTTGCTTTACGTCGCACCGACACAGATAGATATTATGGCGACGATGGGACAGGGAAGGGCTGCGAGTTGGAAGGAAGCGGCCGTGGCCTTAATTAAGGTACAGCCCCAGCATTTGCCTGATGTGAAAATGGGAAACCACGGAAAACTATTTTCAGGGCTGTCGACAGTGGGGTTCGAACCTACTAACTCCCGATTACTGGATACTGGCCGCACTTAAGCGACTGCAGCTATCGAGCTCGGTAACAGTTATTCTACCAGAAGATAGCTCCATATGAATCAGGAGGACATTCTAAAATTCTTGATATCAAATTTAAAAAATGTAAAATTCTTAGGAAAATTTTCGGCTCCATACAAGAGGAATGTGGATCTAAACCGGGACTGCAGACCTCTATAGTAACACAGATAGTTTCGTCAGTACTGTACGGAGGACGCGTTTGATATTTTTTTGACATATTTTTAGGATGGTGGTTCATGGTATGGGTTACTGTAGTCACGTCCTAGTTCGTGAACCATGGGCAACGGCTGAGTGGCCTAGTAAGTGGTCTTGAGAGTCGGGATGCCAGTTGCTATGGAATGGGAGTGGGCATCTCGGACATATTCTGAGTCGTGGCCCTCCTTGTGCTCAGGCGGCTAGGACTATACAATTCACCGGTGGTCCATAACACGTTAGAGGAGAGATCCTCACTTGGACTATGTGCAAGTAGGGTAGCATCCTGCTTCATTAATTTACCGAGCTGAGAACATTTTAAGCAAGCCTCGGACCTATGGGAGTATTGGAGTCCCACTCCCATTTGACAGGCGAGGGACTCCTTGGAAACAACTTGGCGAACGAAATGGAATTCGATGGGGAGCTATCAATATTAATGGGGCTTATGGAAGAAAGAAGGTAGAACTGACTGAGTCAGCAAAGAGGATGCATCTGGATGTACTAGGAGTAAGTGATATTCGGATAAGGGGAGATAACGAGGAAGAGATAGGAGATTATAAAGCGTACTTGACGGGTGTTAGAAAGGGAAGGGCAGAGTATGGGGTAGGGCTGTTTATCAGGAATACCATTGCACGGAACATAGTTTCTGTTAGGCACGCAAATGAGCGAATGATGTGGGTAGATTTGTCAGTTTGAGGAATTAGGACGAGAATTGTATCAGTGTATTCACAATGTTGGGGTGCAGATGAGGATGAAGTTGACAAGTTTTATGAAGCATTGAGTAGTATCGTGGTCAGGGACAACAGCAAGGATAGAATAGTCCTAATAGGCGATTTCAATGCGAGAGTTGGAAATAGAACTGAAGAATACGAAAGGGTGATTGGTAAATGTGGGGAAGATATGGAAGCTAATGGGAATGGGAAGCTTCTGCTGGACTTCTGTGCTAGTATGGGTTTAGCAGTTACGAATACATTCTTCAGGCATAAGGCTATTCACCGCTACACATGGTTGGCTAGGGGTACCAGATCCATAATAGACTATATCTTAACCGACTTCGAAATCAGGAAGTCTGTTAGGAATGTACGAGTTTTCCGGGGATTTTTAGATGATATAGACCACTATCTGATCTGTAGTGAACTAAGTATCTCTAGGCCTAGGGAAGAGAAAGTGAAATCTGTCTGCAAACGAATAAGGGTAGAAAATCTCCAGGACGAGGAAATTAGACAGAAGTTCATGGATGTGATTAGTGAGAAGTTTCGAACAGTAGACAGTAAGCAGGTTCAGGATAAAGAAAGTGAATGGGTGGCATACAGGGATGCTGTACTAGAAACAACAAGGTAATGCCTAGGAACAACTGAGTGTAAAGATGGGAAAAGGCGAACATCTTGGTAGAATGATGAAGTGAGAGCAGCCTGTAAACGTAAAAAGAAGGCTTATCAGAAATGGCTCCAAACAAGGGCCAAGGCAGACAGGGATTTGTACGTAGATGAAGGAAACAGAGCGAAACAAATAACCTTGAAGGGCTAGGTCAAACAGCAGAAAAACATTTCTGGACAGTAATAAAGAATCTTAGGAAGGGAGAGAAAAAGGAAATGAGCAGTGGTTTGAGTAATTCAGGTGAACTCATAATAGATCCCAGGGAATCATTGGAGAGGTGGAGGGAATATTTTGAACATCTTCTCAACGTAAAAGGAAATCTTCCTGGTGGTGTTGCGAACAGCTAAGTTCATGGGGAGAAGGAAAATGATGTTGGTAAAATTACGCTTGAGAAAGTGGAAAGGATGGTAAATAAACTCCACTGTCATAAAGCAGCAGGAATAGATGAAATTAGACCTGAAATGGTGAAGTATAGTGGGAAGGCAGGGATGAAATGGCTTCATAGAGTAGTGAGATTAGCATGGAATGTTGGTAAGGTACCTTCAGATTGGACAAAAGCATTAATTGCTCCTATCTATAAGCAAGGGAACAGGAAGGATTGCAACAACTATCGAGGTATCTCATTGATTAGTGTACAAGGCAAAGTGTCCACTGGTATCTTGGAAAGGAGGGTGCGATCAGTCGTTGAGAAGAAGTTGGATGAAGACCAGTGTGGTTTCAGACCACAGAGGGGCTGTCAGGATCAGATTTTCAGTATGCGCCAGGTAATTGAAAAATGCTACGAGAGGCAGTTGAGTTTATGTTTCGTAGATCTACAGAAAGCATATGACAGGGTACCGAGGGAAAAGATGTTCACCATACTGGGGGAATATGGAATTAAAGGTAGATTGTTAAAATCAATCAAAGGCATTTATGTTGATAATGGGGCTTCAGTGAGAATTGATGGCAGAATGAGTTCTTGGTTCAGTGTACTTACAGGGGTTAGGCAAGGCTGTAATCTTTCACCTTTGCTGTTCGTAGTTTACATGGATCATCTGCTGAAAGGTATAAAATGGCAGGGAGGGATTCAGTTAGGTGGAAATGTAATAAGCAGTCTGGCTTATGCTGACGACTTAGTCTTAATGGCGGATTGTGCCGAAAGCCTGCAGTCTAATATCCTGGAACTTGAAAATAGGTGCAATGAGTACGGTATGAAAATTAGCCTTTCAAAGACTAAATTGATGTTAGTGGGTAAGAAATTCAACAGAACTGAATGTCAGATTGGTGATACAAAACTAGAACAGGTCGATAATTTAAAGTATTTCGGTTGTGTGTTCTCCCAGGATGGTAATATAGTAAGTGGGATTGAATCAAGGTGTCGTAAAGCTAATGCAGTGAGCTCGCAGTTGCGATCAACAGTATTCTGTAAGAAGGAAGTCAGCTCCCAGACGAAATTATCTTTACACCGGTCTGCTTTCAGACCAACTTTGCTTTACGGGAGCGAAAGATGTGCGGACTCAGGATATCTTATTCATAAGTTAGAAGTAACGTACGTGAAAGTAGCGAGAATGATTGCTGGTACAAACTGGTGGGAACAATGGTAGGAGGCTACTCAGAATGAGTAGATAAAGGCTAATTTAGGAATGAACTCGATGGATGAAGCTGTACGCATAAATCGGCTTCGGTGCTGGGGGAATTCCTCAAGGCAGTATTATGGGACGTTTATATTTTCTTATATAGGCCTATATATATCAATGATATGTGTAAAGAAGTGGAATCAGAGATAAGGCTTTTCGCAGATGATATTATTCTGTACAGAGTAATAAATAAGTTAAAAGATTGTGAGCAACTGCAAAATGACCTCGATAATATTGTGAGATGGACAGTAGGCAATGGTATGGTGATAAACGGGGATAAAAGTCAGGTTGTGAGTTTCACAAATAAGAAAATTTCTCTCAGTTTTAATTACTGCGTAGATGGGGTGAAGGTTCCCTTTGGGGATCATTGTAAATAACTAGGTATTAATATAAGGAAGGATATTCATTGGGGTAATCACATAAATATGATTGTGAATAAAGGGTACAGATCTCTGCACGTTGTTTTGAGGGTATTTAGTGGTTGTAGTAAGGATGTAAAGGAGAGAGCATATTTGTCTCTGGTGAGACCCCAACTAAAGTATGGTTCCAGTGTATGGGACCCTCAACAGGATTACTTGATTCAGGAAATGGAAAAAATCCAAAGAAAAGCAGCCCGATTTTTCTGGGCATTTCCCACAAAATAGTGGGGTTACAAATATGTTGCAAAGTTTGGGTTGGGAAAACTTGGGAGAAAGGAGACGAGCTGCTCGACTAAGTGGTATGTTCCGAGCTGTCAGTGGAGAGGTGGCGTGGGAAGACATCAGTAGACGAATAAGTTTGGGTGGTGTCTTTAAAAGTAGGAAAAATCACAATGTGAAGATAAAGTTGGAATTCAAGAGGAAAAATTGGGGAAAATATTCGTTTATAGGAAGGGGAGTTAGGGATTTGAAAAACTTACCAAGGGAGATGTTCAATAAATTTCCAATTTCTTTGCAATGATTTAAGAAAAGGCTATGAAAACAACAGATAAGGAATCTGCCACCTGGGCGACTGCCCTAAATGCAGATCAGTAATGATTGATTGATTGATTGTCATGTGCGGCGAAGGATAGGTTACCAAGGAGAATAATGGACTCTGTTATGGAGGGTAAGAGAAGTAGAGGTAGACGAAGACGACGATGGTTAGACTCAGTTTCTAACGATTTAATGATAAGAGGTATAGAACTAAATGAGGCCACAGCACAAGTTGCAAATAGAGGATTGTGGCGACGTTCAGTACATTCACAGAGGCTTTCAGACTGAACATTGAAAGGCATAACAGTTTATAATGATATTGTTTGTATGTATTTATGTATGCATTTTTAGGATGGATAATAATAGTCTCATAAAAGCTTGTTCAATGTAATAAATACCCAAAACAGGAGAATGAATAATTGGCTGGTGGAAACGAGAGGGGACCTGAATGAATTGAGCATCAGGGAAGACATCATGAAAAATCGCATAGTCTTCAGGACCTCAGTAAATAAACACACATTTGTGTTGAAAACTAGCAGCAGGACTGGTACAAAGTGGTTAGAAGAACGGAAGAGGCAACGCAGTGAGTTCATGAAGAGATTTTGGAAGAATAGATCTGTGAAAAGAAAAGCTCTGTTAGAAATCTGCATAATGGCTTGTCCCAGGCAAGTTATGTCGCCACTATTGTTTAATACGTACATCTCTAATCTTTCAGAAACAATATCCAGGAAGTCTTGCGATGCTGATGACTTGACCCTGGCCACACAACACAAGATCTTTGAGAAAAATGAAGACATTTTGGCTAAGAATTTATCCACCCTTGCAGAATATTTCATTAAATAGTGACTCAGACCCAATACAGCCAAGATTGAGTTTTCTTGCTTCCATTTTAGTAACCGGCTTGCTAACTTAAAACTGAATATTGCTTTCTTCAATCGCGTACTTAATTACAACAGGTGTCCAAACTATCTCGGTGTTACCCTGGATCGGACTTTGTCATTGAAGCAACATCTTTTGAACTCGTTGAAAGAACTGAAAACTTTAAACGATATTATTCACTAGCTAATACAAGTTGCAGATCTACTGCAAACATCCTACGCTCTTCCGCCATAGCACTAGTTTTTCCTACTGCCGAATATTGAGCTCCATTGTGGCTTAATAGTCGATATAAGTAGTATAATTGGACAGTTCTGCGGCCACCGCCACCTCCGGCTCCCAGTGTCCACCTCCACCTCAGCCAGAGGCCTCCCAGTGGCCACCTCCACCTCCACCTCAGCCAGAGGCCTCCCAGTGGCCACCTCCACCTCCACCTCAGCCAGAGGCCTCCCAGATACCTCCTCCACCTCCCGCGGGAAATTTGAATTTGTAAACAAAGCCACGTGCTTTTTGACAGACAACAACGCACCGCTAACCTCAGTACTGCCATCTTGACGGGCCTAAACCTCAGTAGTACCAACTTAACCTAACTAGCGCGAGGTAAACAAAGCCACGTGCTTTTTGACAGCCACGTGCTTTTTTGACAGCTGTCATCCGCCATCTTTAAACCACAGAGCACTGTGCTGCCCTCTTTATCGTAGTAGATGTAAAATTCATCACCTGTCATCGACAGTGCTGCCATCTTGACGAGCCTAAACCTTAGTGCTACCAACTTAACCTCGCTAGCGCTTGGTAAACAAAGCCACGTGCTTTTTGACAGCTACATGCTTTTTTGACAGCTGTCATCCGCCATCTTTAAACTACAGAGCACTGTGCTGCCCTCTTGCGTCACCTGTCATCGGCAGTGCTGTCATCTTGGCGGGCCTAAACCTTAATGCTACCAACTTAACCTAACTAGCGCGTGTTAAACAAAGCCACGTGCTGTTTTGACAGCTGTCATCCGCCATCTTTAAACCACAAAGCACTGTGCTGCCCTCTTTCGTCACCTGTCATCGGCAGTGCTGCCATCTTGACGGGTCTAAACCTTAGTGCTACCAACTTAACCTAACTAGCGTGAGGTAAATAAAGCCACGTGTTTTTTTTTGACAGCTGTCATCCACCATCTTTAATCTATAGAGCACAGTGCTGCCCTCTTTAGCTACTTACCTTTGAAATGTGGTGGCGGATAATTTGAAAAATGCTTTTCGACAAGCAGCCATCTTTAATCCAGAGAGAACAGTGCTGCCCTCTATGTGGTGGCGGCAAATTGAAAAATTCCACGTGCTCTTGTTTGAAAACAAACTCACGTGCTTTTTTGACAGCTGTCATCTGCCATCTTTAATCTATAGAGCACAGTGCTGCCCTCTTTAGTTTGAAACGTGGTGGCGGTAAATTCTACGTGCTCTTGTTTGGAAACAAAGCCATGTGCTTTTTGACAGCTGTCATCCGCCATCTTTAATCAACAGAGCACCGTGCTGCTATCATGCGGGCAATTTCATCACCTATCACCCGCCATCTTTAATCTACAGAACACCGTGCTGCCCTCTTTATGGCTACTACCTTAAGCATGTAGTAGCGGGCAATTTGAAAAGTTCTGTTAGCTATCATCCACCATCTTTAATCAAGAGAGCACCGTGCTGCCATCTTTAGTTGAAATGTGGTGGCGGCAAATTCCACGTGCTCTTGTTTGGAAACAAAGCCATGTGCAGCTGTCATCCGCCATCTTTAATCAACAGAGCACCGTGCTACTATCATGCGGGCAATTTCATCACCTGTCATCCGCCATCTTTAATCTACAGAACACCGTGCTGCCCTCTTTATGGCTACTACCTTAAGCATGTAGTAGCGGGCAATTTGAAAAGTTCTGTTAGCTATCATCTACCATCTTTAATCAAGAGAGCACCGTGCTGCCATCTTTAGCTAGATACCTTTGAAATGTGGTGGCGGCAAATTGAAAAATTCCACGTGCTCTTGTTTGGAAACAAACTCACGTGCTTTTTTGTCAGCTACCATCCGCCATCTTTAATCAACAGAGCATAGTGCTGCCCTCTTTAGTTTGAAATGTGGTGGCGGCAAATTCCACATGCTCTTGTTTGGTAAACATAGCTACGTGCTTTTTTGACAGCTATCATCCGCCATCTTTGAGCACCGTGCTGCCCTCTTTATCGCAGTAGATGTAAATTCGTCACCTGTCATACGCAGTGCTGCTATCTTTAGCTAGATACCTTTGAAATGTGGTGGTGGATAATTTAAAAAGAAAAATTCTACAGCAGTCCTCTCTCAACGCTAATTGCATAAGATGGCGGCTATACATGACTCCTTAAGGGTGCTTACGCAAGATGGCTGCTATACACAGGTTCTTATGAGACGCCCTTGGGATGCTTGCGCAAGATGGCAGTTATACATGGCTCCTTATGAGATACCCTAGGGATGCTTGCGCAAGATAGCGGCTGATCTTATGAGGCGGCTTAAGGGTCCTTGCACAAGATGGCTAGAGACGCCCTAAGGATACTTGCGCAAGATGGCGGACACAAGATGGCGGCTATACACGTCTCCTTATGAGACGCCTTAAGGGTGCTTGCGCAAGATGGCTGCTGCTCTTAGCTTAGAGACTAACGTGTCGTGCTAGTTCGATTCATTAAATTTAGGGCTTAAATGCAAAATGTTAAATATCTCGAAAGCAGTGCATCGTAGAGCAAAACGGACAAAAAATGTTCTGCCCAATACCTCGGTTCGCAGTACGAGGATCAAGTAAAACATAGTCTAATGATGAGATCAACGGTTCGGTTCCTACTTAGGCCCTTTGGCATTCACTCTGTTTTAGCTTGTATTGAAGTAAGTCTTCGTAACATGATCAGGTCTAGCTATGGTAGAGAGTATAACGTGCCGTGCAGGTTCGATTCATTAAATTTGGGGCTTAAATGCAAAATGTTAAATATCTCGAAAACGGATAAAATTTTTCTACCTGATACCTAGGTTTGCAGTATCAGGAACATGAAAAAAACATAGTCTAATGATGAGATCGACGGTTCGATCCTTACTTAGGCCCTTTGGCATTGGCAGCTATCTATTTCTACAAGATGGTGACTATACATAGCTTCTTATGAGACAGCTTAAGAGCGCTTGCACAAGATGGCTGCTGCTCTTATGAGACGCCCTAGGGGTGCTTGCGGGAGGTAGCAGCGACAAGACGGTGACTATACACAGCTGCTTATGATACGGCCTAGAGGTGCTCACACAAGATGGTGGCTGCTCTGATGAAGAAAGTTAGCTTTGCATCGTGCAGGTATCTTTACAGCACTAAACCTCATACCTTTGAAATGTGGTGGCAGGTAATTTGAAAAATTCGACGTGCTTTTTCTTCACAGCAGCTATCTTTAAACAATAGCGGCTATACATAAGCTGTTAAGGCCTCCTCTTATGTCAAGGTATAGCTCTATCGAACAAGTTTAAACCTGCATCGGGATAGCTAGAGTAAGCATGTGCTGCAGTGATGACGTCATTATGCATGTTTAGACTTGCAAATCACTAAAGAAACATAACAAGACTAGAATCGAACACCGCACTCTATGCCGTTAACTTTATCATGTGATCGGAACATTGATTGAAGTGTTTAGAACACTAAATAAGTGATCAAGACTATAATAGAACACTGTACTCGATACAACATGTGTTTAGAACATGTCAGGGGATACCTTTGTTCTAAGAAGATTAGATTACCGCACATTCCTTGGCTAAAGGGCTAATGGGCTAAAGGGCTAATGGGCTAAAGGGCTAAAGGGCTAAAGGGCTAAAGGGCTAAAGGGCTAAAGGGCTAATGGGCTAATGGGCTAAAGGGCTAGGGCGCCTCTCCTCTCTTTATCCGGGCTTGAGACCGGCTCTACAACTAGAGGCGGAGTTAACACCCTAAGGAAGGGAGAATGTTGGGAAATAATCTATACGAATATAGCTACTCGATCGACTATATACTACAGATGGATGACTTAGGTGAGGGTAAGCGCTTACTTAATAATACCAACACGACGTAATTCATGCTCTATTTCAAAAATATCTTCTTTGTACTGTGTGTAACCAGCATCATGATAGGCTCTTAGCAGTTGTAAACGTTTTACCAGTACGTTGGGGTCTTTACAGTAGCTTATATCTACATAGGGTAACAGAGGCTTGTTGTGAACTTTGAGTCTATATGCAGACAGTTGATGTGCAGGGACTTGTTTTGATATAATACGTGCTTCAGCAGTAGCGTTTCTAGGTACAAACATAACTTGTTTCGATAGCGATGAAGCGTTGAAATTTCCTTCTTCTTTACCTTGCATCTCTTCTTGAGATGTTTGCACTTCGACAGAACGTGTAGTAGGCTTAGGAAATGAAGTAAAATCATCAAGCTGTAATGGCAATGAATTTTCTTCTTCTTCTACTTTCCCTTTACTACTGTTTTGATCAACATCATTATCCTTATTATCATAATCATGATCTTGCCTCTCTTTATCTTGAAGTTTGTGCTCAGTAACAGAACTTGCAGCAGGCCTAGACAGCAAGGGAGAATTAAAAATCTCTCGCAGAGGTGTACTTTTTAAACATAAATCAGTGTTCGCTGGAATATGGTTGAGCTCTTTGTATTTTGTTCCCGATGAAGCTACATTACACGCGGCTTCATGACGTTGAGCGTTGTATGCGTTCTTGAACTCTCTTCTACAATGTTTGCATTGAAAAATCGTCCTACATGATATCTCATGACGTCTCCTGTGATAGCTTCGGGAAAATGCTTTTCCACACTCTTCGCAAATATACCTAGAAATAGGTTTTTCCATGACGGACTTTTATCTTCTGCTAACAGATTCTTCTTTAAATCTACTCGACATTTGTTACTCTCTACTTCGATGATGCGAACAGCTTAGCGATTAATAGTAAACTAACACAAAAGCGTATAACCAAGGTAGCAACAGTAAGGTTTAAGCCCATCAAGATGGCAAGAGTGAGGTTAGCGACGTTCTGCTGTTGGATTTTAAATTCCGCGCTGTAACATGCATAAGGTGGCAGCCTTGAGGTTTACTGCCGTAAAGATGGCAGCAGTGAGGTTAGCGACGCTCTATTGTCCTTCAAAGTGAGGTTAGGGTTCGTCAAGAAGACAGCTGTCAAAAAAGCACGTGGCTATGTTTACCAAACAGGAGCACGTGGTCGTGACGTCACGGTCACTTCATCAATCCTTAGCTCTACGTCGTTAAGAGCAGCATTAGGATTAGCTATGTTTAAAAATCTTAGGAACAGAGCAGCAGTATGAATAGCCATGTTTTAAAGCGTGTAGACATCACCTTTCGATTTTACATGCATCGACTCTCGTACTAAACTTCTTCCGCTAGATCGTGCTGCTATCTTAGCATAACCTATACGCATGACCTTAAAGTACAATGAATAGTCATGTTTCAAAGCGTGTACGCATCAACTATCGATTTTGCATGTATCGAATCTCGTACTGAACTTCTTCGGGTAGATTGTGCAGGTATCTTAGCATGAACTTAAAGTACAAAGAATAGCCATGTTTGAAAGCGTGTACACAACACCTATCGATTTCGCATTCATCGAGTCTCGTACTAAACTTCTTGCGCTAGATTGCGCTGCTATCTTAGCATAACCTATACCCATGAACTTAAAGTACAAAGAATAGCCATGTTTCAAAGCGTGTACATATTACTTATCGATTTTGCAAGCATCGACTCTCGTACAAAACTTCTTCCTCTAGATTGTGCTGCTATCTTAGCATAACCTATGTGCATGAACTTAAAGTACAAAGAATAATCATGTTTCAAAGCGTGTACAGATCACCCTGAACTTCTCCCGCTAGATTGTACTCCTATCTTAGCATAGCCTATACGCACGAACTTAAAGCACAAAAATAACGATGTTTAACAGCGTGTACACATCACCTATTGATTTTGCATGCATCGACTATTTTTTACCGCCAGAGTGTACAACGATCGCATATGTGTATTGCTAACGTATGTGTATAAAGTTAAAGCACAAAGAATAGCTATGCTCCAAAGCGTGTACACATCACCTATCAATTTTGCATGCATCGACTATCGTACTAAACTTCTACCGCTAGAGTGTACAACGTTCGCAATTGTGTGCTGCTACCTATGTGCGTGAACTTAAAGCACAAAGAATAGCGTGTACACAACACGAGTCAATTTTGCACGCATTAACTCTTGTACTAAACTTCTGTCACAACAGCGTGCGATCATCGCTTGTGTGTGCTGCAATCTTAACATAACCTATGTGCACGAAGTTAAAGCACAAAAAATACCCAAGTTCAAAGCGTGTACACATCACCTATCGATTTTGCATGCATCGTCTTTCTTACTAAACTTTTCCACTAGAGCGTGCAACAACCTTATAAGTATGCTGCTAACTTAGTATAACTTATACGCATGAACTTAAAGCATAAAGAATAGCGATGTATAAAAATCTTGTGAACATAGCAGCAGGAGTAAGAATAGCAATGTTTTAAAAGCGTGTACGCATTGCCTATCGATTATACATGCATCAACTAGAGTACTAAACTTCTCCCGCTAGAGTGTGCTGCTATCTTAGCATAACCTATGTGCACGGATTTAAAGCACGAAGAATAGTTAAGTTTCAAAGCGTGTACACAACACCTATCGATTTTGCATGCATCAACTATCGTACTAAACACATTCCGCTAGAATGTACAACGTTCGCATGTGTTTGCTCTGCTACTTTAGCATGACCTATGCGAACGAACTTAAAGCACAAAGAATAGCGATCTTTGAAAATCTTGCGAACATAGTAGCAGTAAGAATAGCAAGGTTTAAAAGCGTGTACGTATCACCTTTTGATAATGCATGCATCTTCTACTAGAGCACGTGACCATCGCTTGTACGTGTGCTGCTATCTTAACATAACCTATGTGCACGAACTTAAAGCATAAAAAATAGTTGTGAGTAAAAATTTTGTGAACATAGCAGAGTGTTTACTACGTAGGTGTAGACATTGAACATTGCATGCTGAAGCAGCATACTACGTGACCGTGACGTTACGACCACGTGCTCTTGTTTGGTAAACATAGCCACGTGCTTTTTTGACAGCTGTCTTCTTGACGAACCCTAACCTCACTTTGAAGGACAATAGAGCGTCGCTAACCTCACTGCTGCCATCTTTACGGCAGTAAACCTCAAGGCTGCCACCTTATGCATGTTACAGCGCGGAATTTAAAATCCAACAGCAGAACGTCGCTAACCTCACTCTTGCCATCTTGATGGGCTTAAACCTTACTGTTGCTACCTTGGTTATACGCTTTTGTGTTAGTTTACTATTAATCGCTAAGCTGTTCGCATCATCGAAGTAGAGAGTAACAAATGTCGAGTAGATTTAAAGAAGAATCTGTTAGCAGAAGATAAAAGTCCGTCATGGAAAAACCTATTTCTAGGTATATTTGCGAAGAGTGTGGAAAAGCATTTTCCCGAAGCTATCACAGGAGACGTCATGAGATATCATGTAGGACGATTTTTCAATGCAAACATTGTAGAAGAGAGTTCAAGAACGCATACAACGCTCAACGTCATGAAGCCGCGTGTAATGTAGCTTCATCGGGAACAAAATACAAAGAGCTCAACCATATTCCAGCGAACACTGATTTATGTTTAAAAAGTACACCTCTGCGAGAGATTTTTAATTCTCCCTTGCTGTCTAGGCCTGCTGCAAGTTCTGTTACTGAGCACAAACTTCAAGATAAAGAGAGGCAAGATCATGATTATGATAATAAGGATAATGATGTTGATCAAAACAGTAGTAAAGGGAAAGTAGAAGAAGAAGAAAATTCATTGCCATTACAGCTTGATGATTTTACTTCATTTCCTAAGCCTACTACACGTTCTGTCGAAGTGCAAACATCTCAAGAAGAGATGCAAGGTAAAGAAGAAGGAAATTTCAACGCTTCATCGCTATCGAAACAAGTTATGTTTGTACCTAGAAACGCTACTGCTGAAGCACGTATTATATCAAAACAAGTCCCTGCACATCAACTGTCTGCATATAGACTCAAAGTTCACAACAAGCCTCTGTTACCCTATGTAGATATAAGCTACTGTAAAGACCCCAACGTACTGGTAAAACGTTTACAACTGCTAAGAGCCTATCATGATGCTGGTTACACACAGTACAAAGAAGATATTTTTGAAATAGAGCATGAATTACGTCGTGTTGGTATTATTAAGTAAGCGCTTACCCTCACCTAAGTCATCCATCTGTAGTATATAGTCGATCGAGTAGCTATATTCGTATAGATTATTTCCCAACATTCTCCCTTCCTTAGGGTGTTAACTCCGCCTCTAGTTGTAGAGCCGGTCTCAAGCCCGGATAAAGAGAGGAGAGGCGCCCTAGCCCTTTAGCCCATTAGCCCATTAGCCCTTTAGCCCTTTAGCCCTTTAGCCCTTTAGCCCATTAGCCCTTTAGCCCATTAGCCCTTTAGCCAAGGAATGTGCGGTAATCTAATCTTCTTAGAACAAAGGTATCCCCTGACATGTTCTAAACACATGTTGTATCGAGTACAGTGTTCTATTATAGTCTTGATCACTTATTTAGTGTTCTAAACACTTCAATCAATGTTCCGATCACATGATAAAGTTAACGGCATAGAGTGCGGTGTTCGATTCTAGTCTTGTTATGTTTCTTTAGTGATTTGCAAGTCTAAACATGCATAATGACGTCATCACTGCAGCACATGCTTACTCTAGCTATCCCGATGCAGGTTTAAACTTGTTCGATAGAGCTATACCTTGACATAAGAGGAGGCCTTAACAGCTTATGTATAGCCGCTATTGTTTAAAGATAGCTGCTGTGAAGAAAAAGCACGTCGAATTTTTCAAATTACCTGCCACCACATTTCAAAGGTATGAGGTTTAGTGCTGTAAAGATACCTGCACGATGCAAAGCTAACTTTCTTCATCAGAGCAGCCACCATCTTGTGTGAGCACCTCTAGGCCGTATCATAAGCAGCTGTGTATAGTCACCGTCTTGTCGCTGCTACCTCCCGCAAGCACCCCTAGGGCGTCTCATAAGAGCAGCAGCCATCTTGTGCAAGCGCTCTTAAGCTGTCTCATAAGAAGCTATGTATAGTCACCATCTTGTAGAAATAGATAGCTGCCAATGCCAAAGGGCCTAAGTAAGGATCGAACCGTCGATCTCATCATTAGACTATGTTTTTTCATGTTCCTGATACTGCAAACCTAGGTATCAGGTAGAAAAATTTTATCCGTTTTCGAGATATTTAACATTTTGCATTTAAGCCCCAAATTTAATGAATCGAACCTGCACGGCACGTTATACTCTCTACCATAGCTAGACCTGATCATGTTACGAAGACTTACTTCAATACAAGCTAAAACAGAGTGAATGCCAAAGGGCCTAAGTAGGAACCGAACCGTTGATCTCATCATTAGACTATGTTTTACTTGATCCTCGTACTGCGAACCGAGGTATTGGGCAGAACATTTTTTGTCCGTTTTGCTCTACGATGCACTGCTTTCGAGATATTTAACATTTTGCATTTAAGCCCTAAATTTAATGAATCGAACTAGCACGACACGTTAGTCTCTAAGCTAAGAGCAGCAGCCATCTTGCGCAAGCACCCTTAAGGCGTCTCATAAGGAGACGTGTATAGCCGCCATCTTGTGTCCGCCATCTTGCGCAAGTATCCTTAGGGCGTCTCTAGCCATCTTGTGCAAGGACCCTTAAGCCGCCTCATAAGATCAGCCGCTATCTTGCGCAAGCATCCCTAGGGTATCTCATAAGGAGCCATGTATAACTGCCATCTTGCGCAAGCATCCCAAGGGCGTCTCATAAGAACCTGTGTATAGCAGCCATCTTGCGTAAGCACCCTTAAGGAGTCATGTATAGCCGCCATCTTATGCAATTAGCGTTGAGAGAGGACTGCTGTAGAATTTTTCTTTTTAAATTATCCACCACCACATTTCAAAGGTATCTAGCTAAAGATAGCAGCACTGCGTATGACAGGTGACGAATTTACATCTACTGCGATAAAGAGGGCAGCACGGTGCTCAAAGATGGCGGATGATAGCTGTCAAAAAAGCACGTAGCTATGTTTACCAAACAAGAGCATGTGGAATTTGCCGCCACCACATTTCAAACTAAAGAGGGCAGCACTATGCTCTGTTGATTAAAGATGGCGGATGGTAGCTGACAAAAAAGCACGTGAGTTTGTTTCCAAACAAGAGCACGTGGAATTTTTCAATTTGCCGCCACCACATTTCAAAGGTATCTAGCTAAAGATGGCAGCACGGTGCTCTCTTGATTAAAGATGGTAGATGATAGCTAACAGAACTTTTCAAATTGCCCGCTACTACATGCTTAAGGTAGTAGCCATAAAGAGGGCAGCACGGTGTTCTGTAGATTAAAGATGGCGGATGACAGGTGATGAAATTGCCCGCATGATAGTAGCACGGTGCTCTGTTGATTAAAGATGGCGGATGACAGCTGCACATGGCTTTGTTTCCAAACAAGAGCACGTGGAATTTGCCGCCACCACATTTCAACTAAAGATGGCAGCACGGTGCTCTCTTGATTAAAGATGGTGGATGATAGCTAACAGAACTTTTCAAATTGCCCGCTACTACATGCTTAAGGTAGTAGCCATAAAGAGGGCAGCACGGTGTTCTGTAGATTAAAGATGGCGGGTGATAGGTGATGAAATTGCCCGCATGATAGCAGCACGGTGCTCTGTTGATTAAAGATGGCGGATGACAGCTGTCAAAAAGCACATGGCTTTGTTTCCAAACAAGAGCACGTAGAATTTACCGCCACCACGTTTCAAACTAAAGAGGGCAGCACTGTGCTCTATAGATTAAAGATGGCAGATGACAGCTGTCAAAAAAGCACGTGAGTTTGTTTTCAAACAAGAGCACGTGGAATTTTTCAATTTGCCGCCACCACATAGAGGGCAGCACTGTTCTCTCTGGATTAAAGATGGCTGCTTGTCGAAAAGCATTTTTCAAATTATCCGCCACCACATTTCAAAGGTAAGTAGCTAAAGAGGGCAGCACTGTGCTCTATAGATTAAAGATGGTGGATGACAGCTGTCAAAAAAAAACACGTGGCTTTATTTACCTCACGCTAGTTAGGTTAAGTTGGTAGCACTAAGGTTTAGACCCGTCAAGATGGCAGCACTGCCGATGACAGGTGACGAAAGAGGGCAGCACAGTGCTTTGTGGTTTAAAGATGGCGGATGACAGCTGTCAAAACAGCACGTGGCTTTGTTTAACACGCGCTAGTTAGGTTAAGTTGGTAGCATTAAGGTTTAGGCCCGCCAAGATGACAGCACTGCCGATGACAGGTGACGCAAGAGGGCAGCACAGTGCTCTGTAGTTTAAAGATGGCGGATGACAGCTGTCAAAAAAGCATGTAGCTGTCAAAAAGCACGTGGCTTTGTTTACCAAGCGCTAGCGAGGTTAAGTTGGTAGCACTAAGGTTTAGGCTCGTCAAGATGGCAGCACTGTCGATGACAGGTGATGAATTTTACATCTACTACGATAAAGAGGGCAGCACAGTGCTCTGTGGTTTAAAGATGGCGGATGACAGCTGTCAAAAAAGCACGTGGCTGTCAAAAAGCACGTGGCTTTGTTTACCTCGCGCTAGTTAGGTTAAGTTGGTACTACTGAGGTTTAGGCCCGTCAAGATGGCAGTACTGAGGTTAGCGGTGCGTTGTTGTCTGTCAAAAAGCACGTGGCTTTGTTTACAAATTCAAATTTCCCGCGGGAGGTGGAGGAGGTATCTGGGAGGCCTCTGGCTGAGGTGGAGGTGGAGGTGGCCACTGGGAGGCCTCTGGCTGAGGTGGAGGTGGAGGTGGCCACTGGGAGGCCTCTGGCTGAGGTGGAGGTGGAGGTGGCCACTGGGAGCCGGAGGTGGCGGTGGCCGCAGAACTGTCCAATTATACTACTGATATACGAATTATATTGACCCATAATTGAATACTGGCATGTTTCTTATATCTGGCACCGTCAGATGAACTCCAGTCCACTAGATCCCACTGTTGTCTCGAATAATACCACCTGACTGGCGAAGATTTAGTGCTCTTGTTCGAGACTACAACAAGATCTGCAAGAATCCTCTGCTACCTCTTCTAGACGACATACCAGCTCTTAGTCTCCAAAGACTGAAATCACGACATCCACCACTTTTAGATGCTGATCTGAAGACGTCCACCAACTTCAATGCCTTGGAGGAGTGGAAAGGCCGTTGGAATAACTGTACTGACTTGCCCCTACTAACGGATCGCAACTGCCGCGTGCAATTTTTTCCAGATTAAAACAGGGTCATGACAGGTCATGGAAGGTGCAGGGATTCTCTCTAAAACTGGAACTTTGTACCATCCCCAGAATGAGATTGTGGAGACCCTCGCAAGATCATTCCCAACGTTGTAAGCGAGTTCAACTACGGGCTTAACCAGGTAGATTGGAAGACTTCCTCTCACCAACAGCGGAACAATTATTATTAATATTATTATTATTATTATTATTATTATTATTATTATTATTATTATTATTATGCAGGAGTGAGAAAACAAAATCTCTAGTATTATGCAAACTGGGAATGTTGATCCGTTAGAAGCACTGGTTTCTAACATTTTACAGTTTTTCGCCGACCAAGTAACTGAATTGCGTGGTTCTCAACAACCTGCAGTCAAATACTTTAAAACTAGAAAGTGCAAAGTAATCATAAATACGATTATAAAACATCGAATAATCCAAAACGAAGGTCTGAGAGACAACGAGGAAAAATTCGAGAACGGTAATTATTAGAAGGTAGCTTAATAGCAGTTTTATAACCAAAGACGAAATGTTGTCCGTAAAGTAATGGAAAAAATGAACGAGCGTCAACGTAGCAAAATTCCAATCCCAAGAATAACAAAACGTTTTGAAAATACATTGGGTGTCAGAAAGAACTCCACCTCTGTCCCACATAGAGAAATAAATACTGACTTACCTGCTGATATTACCATTCGTGAAAATGACGAACATTAGGCGCTTCACGGCATAAGAGATGACACGTTACCTGACACCGATCGTATACCAGTTCGTTTCTTAAGACACCTTCAAGCCACTGGGCTTCTCACGTTGATCATTAACGCAATGTTACAGTTCGATTATGTACTTGCACAGCTTAAAAGGGGGCGAATGATACTGATACAGAAAGGGGGAGAAATAAATGCCATCAACGAATGGAGCCCTATTACCATATATTCTTTGGTCACGAGAACCATAGAACGTGTCTTAGATGCTCAGCTACGTGCACACATCACTTTAAATCTATCTCAACGCGGTTTTATGCCACTACCTGGAACCCATATTAACGCATCTCTTGTCAATGGTTGCCTTCAAGATGCAAAGTGCTACTGGAAGCGTGGTTGCGTCATTTTTCTTGACAAATCGAAAGCGTTTGATTCTATTGGACATCAGCACATCAGACTGGCTCCTATCAGCAGTCAGCCATTCCAAACCATTTACGTATACTTACTATAGCTTTCCTTTTGCAGAACAGTATTCAAGTAGAAGCAGATATTAAGAAATCCAAACCTATAAAAATTAAATGTGGAGTAGCGCAAGGTTCCCCTACTTCACCATTCCTTTTTAATCTGGCAATTAATAATACATTACATGATCTCCCCGACCATGATGTCAGCGATAAGTTCGGATACATTTTATCTAAAAAAATCCCACCATTGTCTGCTTTCGCATTCGCTAATGATATAGCAAAAATCAGCTGAACCGAAGAAGATCCAACAATTTAATTTAATTTATTAGCCATAATTAGCTTTATAGAAACAGGTCTAAATATCAGTCCACAAAAAGGCAATTCTATTATCCTAAAGAAAGAAAAACTGGTTCCGGAGAGAATCACCATTCTTCAAGGATCAGTAATACCATGAGTAACACCAAATAATGAACGAATCAAACATCCAGGAATTGATTTCAATAATGAAATATCTCTTCACTGATCTAAAGTAATTATTATCCTCAATTCTGATTTAAACAATTTAGTTAAAACTACACTTTTTCAACCGGAATAGAAAGTTAAAAATTATCAATGAGTTTATTTGGACAGGATTGATATACCCACTACAATGCGCACCTCCAACTGAGTTATCCAGCACATTTCTTAAAGATCTGGACAAAATTATAAGCAGTTTGGTTAAAGAAATAATGATGCTACCCGATGATACACCAAACTCCATGTTATATAGTCCAAAGAAATTCAGAGGTATGGGACTAGTCTGTGGCGAATGGAAAGCTAATATTCAGCACTATAATATCTGCAGTCGCTGTTCCCAATTAAGTTTAAGGACGTACAGCTGCAGCATGTACGAAAACTTTCCGATGAGCAGAACATGGCGCTCCATAAACTGAACATCAATAAAGAAAGTCTTCCCTCTAAAATCAACGGAAGAAAACTGCGAGAGGTAATGAGAGATTGATATTTTCAGTTATGGTGTCAATTACCCAGTGAGGGAGGGGGTTAGTTTAGTACGCTAAAGCAAATTCCTGGATGTCTCGTATGTCACCTTTGTCTTCATCCGAATACAAAAATGCTACAATAATATCGTGCAACCTGACTGCAGTAAGATTGGTTACCTGCAGAACTTTCAGCTCATCCCACTTCCTCTAAAACAGTTGCAATGCGACCGAAACGCTTGGACATGTGCTGGGGTTCTGCAGGAACACCGAATTACTGCATAACAACCATCATCATCGAGTAAGGACGTCAAAGGCTAAGGCCTGAGGCAGCGTGGATGGGAGGTGCACGAAGAAGTTCACTGCATCTCTACCGGCGGCTCAACGAGAAGAGTGGATGGCATAGCCATCAATAAGAAAGGGAATAAAGTGATGGTGTTAGATCCTACCATTCGCTTCGAGAGGGACCTGCAACATGGTCAGGATGTTGATCTGAAGAAAACAAGCAAGCAATGTACACGCCATGTCTGCCGTAGCCTACCTATCATCCAAATATAATATTCCCCTTCGGTCAATGGCTTGTCAGAGGCCCCGTGCTTGGATCCTGAGGTACCTCACCGGACACTCTCCTTCAATATTTAAACATTCCTTTGTATGACATAGAGACGGTCTTATTACGGATCAAAAGAAATCCTCTGCAAATTATACAGTCTCATTTATATTTGAAATTGTAATCACCTTACGATGAATTTTCCAGAAAAGATAGCATTTCATTATTAGAATTAGATACTGTAAGTTATGCCTTTGCTGGCCACATGTAATGTTTACAATGCACTATGTTTTCTGGTATGGGCTAGAATAAATTTGTTACTTTCATTGACCTGTCTCAGTCTCATCCTTGGCTTTGACAATATGAAAGTGACTGAGGTATTTGTGATGCTAATAATACCATTCGTTATGCAGCCAGTCCTTGTTATGAATGGTGTGAAAATGTCACTCATAGGGTCGGTTGGTGCATGCATTTCAGTGGGCTTGGCAGACTGATATGTAATAGCAACTACTGGCTCGGTGAGGAAAGCAACGGGAAACGACATCACTCCTCATTTCCCTAGTATGCCTCTTCAGTGACGACTAGACTACCGATGACAGCTGTTGGTGGAATTGTGGAGGATCAAACCAGCCTTCGGGCTCAATACCTAACATACAGACATACACCGTAAGTTATGAATTTCGGACCTTTATCTTCCCCCTCACTGGAGGACAGATCATATATTTTTTACTAAATCTTACTACTGAGAAATTAATGTACATTCCCAGAATTTAATTGATGTGAAAATGGCAAACTTTTGAAAATAATTTTTAAGGCGGCCGACAGAATGTTTCGAACCAACCGTCTCCCAAATACAACTTCATGGAACTGCTCGGTTTATGAAACCCTTCGCTCGTTTTAACTTTTTCCCTGATAATTTCTTAGGCATCCTGTGTTTCATATTCAGTAACGACTTTAAACTTTTTGTACATTATCTAACAGAAACATCGCGGAATATTTCATCTCTTGGTAACAACATGAGCAGCGGATTTCCTCCAGTTATGATGTATTTAAGATTGGTATCCGAGATATCAAACCATATAAATCTACACTTGTACCTTTTTTATTCTTATTTCATCCATTTCACATTATTCTTTTTGTCCTCCCCCATTTCTAACTCCTTTACACAGATATGACAAACGTATTCTCCAATTACCGTCACTCGGCTAAAGAAATTGAATTTGTGCCAAGACCGCTTTATGTACAAAAGATTTAAAAGAGAATCATCACAAATGACGTCTTGTAGGTGACAAACATTTGAAGAACGAGAAGAAAGGGAGACAGTTGAAGACCTGCCTTGGCGGCTGTATCAGCGTTGCTAGGAAACGATCGTGAGTGAAGCTCTGGAAGCAGGAATGCAAATAGCAAGGAAAATACCAGCCATCTTTCTTCTCCCTGTATTTCGTGTTTCCGTTTCTTATATACATTTATTTATTTCCGTCGATGTATATGGAAGTGGGCCAATTTCGGTATTAATAAATAATCGTATATGAAGAAGAAACAGCATAGTTTATCATATTTGAAGTCCAATTCTTATTTTTAACATATTTCAAGCTTTGGTTAATATATTCCCTTCATAGCGAACGCATATGAATTCCTTGCCTTCTGCGGAACATATTGAGAAGGACGTGATACAGTACAATTTATTATATTATAATGGATAGCCTGTGTTCCCTGTATCTGCGAAGAAGTATGAAAATAGCAGTGCAAACTCGAGAAGAAAACTTCAAAATATCTTCTAACTTATACGGTCATTCACAAATTGAAAATTCTGTGTGATATAATGGAATTACGTGTAAGTTATTATATAAATCAAAGGCATTCAGGTTGACATTTGGCCGTACATAGTGATTCAAATTGCTCAAATGAAAACCTACAACCTGTTTTCCAGTAGGTGACCACGTCAGGGATGTGAGAATGGAGCCCCCATCTTGCGGCGAGAATAGGAATTGTGCCGGCTGTCTCACTCCTCTGGGGCAATGATTAATGACTGAGAGATGAAATGATATTGGAGAATGTTGCTGGAAAGAACCGGAGTTCTCGGAGAAAAACCTGTCCCACCTCCGCTTTGTCCAGCACAAATATCACATGATGTGAGCGGGATTTGAACCACGGAACCCAGCAGTGAGAGGCCCACGTGCTGCCGCCTGAGCCGCGGAGGCTTCCCCAAATCACTCAAGTAGCTGGGCAAAATAAAAGGCGACCCTCCTTTTTGAAGTGTCCTTGTTTACTGACTCTTTTGGAATAGCCTTTTTTTTTCTTTTTTTTTCTTCTCGAAAGTCTTGAAGTTAGCATTCGTAGTTCATTTGGAAGTCGACCACTGATGATATCTTTGACTGAGGTAGGGTCCAGTTAGTTTCCTGGCCAATGTTTTCAGAAATTCGAAGTGTAATACAAACGTGTAGTTCTTGAGTGACAATGAAGGAGTTGACCCCAATAATATTCGGAATTGTCAAGAAAATTGTGAAAGGCCATCGATATGTCATTCTACTGGTGTTGTAGATAACAAACTTCTGGTCAAGGGTATCCACACTCCGCCTTTGGCATGATGGTTATGTTGATTTCTCCTTGGACCTTATTCTTCTTCTTTTTCTTCCGAATTGGTTTCATGCTCAGAATTATAAATCGGATCATTTTTATCCGCGAGACCTCTAGCGCCACTTCCTTCGTTATCTTCCTCTAAAGCATTGTTTACAAAGTCTACGATCGTAGAACTAGACACTGGCATATTAGTCCGAGATGTAGAAGCCATAGTAATGCCTCACACGAATGAAGTACCAATCAGGCAATCCGAATGAAATTATAGCATTTACCAAATCTTTTCTGTCAAAACCAAAACATAAATGGTGGTCTTAAACGGCACCGTTGAGTATTTAAACAGAGTCATCGAGATAACTGCCGGTTACTGAATATGTTTACTTCAGCTGTGAGTTGGCCTTAAACTGAAGGAAGGGTAAAAGGCAGTGTGGGGGTGGGAAACAAATTTGGAGGGAGCGGTAGGGGATGCATATTTTTACTGGCCTCCTTAAAAGGTCCGTAACACCGCTTGAGAGTTAGGCACTGACCAATAGAATTTCTCTTTCGCTACTAAACGGAAGTGCATTTGACGCTGCAACAGAAGAGACAACGGAACCTAGACTGATTTGCTAAGTGTGTGCAAAATTACACCACATTTGGCCTGTCCTCCGAATGTTCCTGAGATTATTTGAATCCATTGCTTTCTTTTTTTTTTTTTGCTAGTTGCTTTGCGTCGCACCGACACAGATAGGTCTCATGGCGACGATGGGACGGGAAAGGGCTAGGAGTGCGAAGGAAGCGGCCGTGGTCTTAATTAAGGTACAGCCCCAGCATTTGCCTGGTGTGAAAATGGGAAACCACGGAAAACCATTTTCAGGGCTGCCGACAGTGGGGTTCGAACCTACTATCTCCCGAATACCAGATACTGGCCGCACTAAAGCGACTACAGCTATCGAGCTCGGTCCATTGCTTTTTTCCATTTAACCAAGACTGCTTCTATCGTATTCTTCTCGCTTACAAAGGCGATGCCGTCCACGACAATATGGTTCAAATCAGGTTTGACATTAGTCCTTTTGTCAAGTAATGATGAGAGTAGTGCACAACAGTGGGCTGAGCGATAATCCCTGAGGTACACCTTCAAGATTCAAGATTCATTTAGGACCCTAGTTGTTGGAATTACCGTTTAGAACAGAAGCCTAAACGATATACACAATAACATAATATTTCTATACATGTAGAAAGCATATAACAATATTTCCGTAAGTCGCGGTAAACAGAATCTGCGATAAAATTTGGAGCAATCTATCATAACTTATATCGGCTATAATTACGCTCTCCTTCTGTTTCTATATCCTTCCTTTTGTACCTTTATCTCTCCTTCTCTCTCATCCACCACCGTATTGAAATAAAAACATTGTTGTTGATAAAGCATTATATGGAATGAGTTAAAGCCTGGATATTAATTCAGCACTCTGTGTATATCTAGATCGTATTTCACAAGGTAAATGATACAACTCAACTATATTTTAATTCACTTATAAAAGTGTTGAAAGAGGAACACATTTCATTCTATGCATATAAATCTATCTTTTATATTTGTGCTGTATCTATCTATAAATTTTAATCTACAATGAATACTCTAATGTTCTGTTTGTGTACGCTGCCCTCTGACCTTTAGTATCATAACCTGCGTTATATATAATTTATTAGCCTGTTTCAATGCGCTCCGCAGCACTACGACTGTTGAATGAATATTATCTGAACACTTCTAGATCACACAATGATATATTTAGAATGGTTACGAGTAATAAATAATAAGAAATATTCTCTTTTTTTTATTCATTCTTTCAGTTCAGACGATCGTGATATTCATTGAGATTGCTACGTATTTTCCTCCATAGTTACGAAAGAAGATTATGAACTAATTCATACATACTGGTCGAACATCATCAAACGCACGAGATGTTGCTTCTGGCATAGAATAAGTTATTGAGGCGTTAATATTCTGTCCTTCACCTTAATGTTTAATCACCCTATAATTATTATTTAATTAATTAATGAGTTAGTTTTAACTTTCTCTTACAAAGGCGATGTCATCCACTACAACATGTTTCAAAGCAGATTTGACATTAGTCGTTCTATCAAGTAATTGATGTCAATAGTGCACAACAGTGGACTCAGCGATGATCCCTGAGGCACACCTACTTGGACAAGGAAAACTCTCAGAAATTCAAGATTCAAGGTTAATTAATTAATTGATCGCTCGAAGAGTTCTCTATTATGATTTAAGCGCGGTTAGGTATGAGAGGTTCCAGATATTGCTCTGCCATGGAATACTTTTAAAAGGAGAATATTCAAGGAAGTACATTCCTCATTAACTTCTCCATGACAGTGTTAAGAATTTCAAATACAAGCTTATTCTAATTTTTCAATAATAATAATAATAATAATAATAATAATAATAATAATAATAATAATAATAATAATAATAATAATAATAATAATAATAATATAGATTTTACGTCCGATTACATGCTGTTATGCCTTACGGAGACACCGAAGTGCCAGAAATAAGGCGGCGTCAAATAGTCTAAAACATCCAAAATTAAGTTTCTAGAAGAGATGTAGGGTAAGGGTGTATTCTGCCCGAAGGCAGGTCCCAACCTCCGCAGAGGTGTGCCTGAGCCGCAGTTTACGTGCGGTAGGATGGCCAGTTCCTTTCCGCTCCTCCATTCCCTTACCCCCACCAACAGCGCGTGGCAATCTATCCAAATATTGACCACGCCCAATGTTGCTTAACTTCGGAGATCTGACGGGATCCGTAATTAAATTACATCGACTGAAAATATTAAAAACATTCATTCTCTTTAAAACTTCTCGATTTCAAAATTACCAGCGTTTCGCCCCAGCGCAGTAGTGGGCTCATCAGGTGGATTGCTACACCTTTCCAAGACGGTGGAATCTAGTGCATCGCTGGGACTCCACTACATGCCTCCTATATAGGACAATGCAGTGGCGGTGTTCTAGGGGAAGAAGCATGCGACTCCACTTCTAGTTTTTGATATGAAGACCAAAGGTAGGCATTCAACAACAGTGTCTAGATGTCTCAAAGATAGAAGATAGAACCTTCCTGTTGTAGGTGTTCCTCGTCGGTTGACACGTCTTTTCGGACTCACTCTCTTGTAATGTTTCTGCCAGATATTTAAAGTAATAATAATAATAATAATAATAATAATAATAATAATAATAATAATAATAATAATAATAATAATAATAATCGTATAGAATTAGGTGCCGCATGTAGAAGTTTTGATCTGGTGTCATTTAGGCTGTCACCATGCCAATTTCATCTTTCCGTTTTGGTCTACTAAATGGCAGAATATCAGATCCCTGTTGGCAGGTCCACGGGAGAGTTTAAAATAATTTTGTCGGGTAAACATAAAATGAATCACAGAGAACTTTTGCATGGCGATATGGCACGACATGCTATTCAAAATTCGGATCACTTCTGAAGGGTTTGAACCCACAACATTTGTATCCAGTAGCCAACAATCTTCCACTGTTTTACAAAAAGAACTGGCCATAAACGTGAATGTACCAGGGGCTTCAGTGTTACGGTAGAACAGTGTTTCGCTCGGGTACAATTTTTTTGAGAAGTGACTATAAGTAGCCGATATATTTTGAGTTGATAGTACATCTAGTTGTTTGTCTCCATTTAGGACGTGGTTTCTCCCCTTCAGCAGTTTTATTACATTGAGTGTTCATGTGTGTGTGTGTGTCTAGAATACAAGAAGTGTTTTTTGTCACAGTAGGTGGTAGCTGTAGAGGGTAAGTCGAAGTGGGTTAATCAACTTGATTCGATATATCGCTGATACAATCATCTCCTCCTGCTACGAGAACAACCGAGAAAGACACTCGCTCCCTCACTTGCGTTGCCGGCGTGACTTGAACATTTTATCGACCTTTGTTTATCTTCGACTTCACGTTCTATGATTTGCGCCTTTAACTGCATTTTAGTATGTAAAAATTCTCCAGGGTGCATCGTCACCGAATACAACTCTTCTATAATGACATGTTTTCCTCCGCCCATTACAATTCAATTAATTGATTTTCTAAACTACCTGTAAATGGAACTTTGAGTTAGAATCATGAGTTGTGCACACTGGTTTAAAATATATTGATCTTACCTATAAACATTAATCAGTTAACTCAGATCAATTATTTTTGAAAAAAATCAATTACGTAATAATTGCAAAAAGAAGAACCTTAAAATGAATTGTATTACCTTTACAGATGATGGGGCCTTGTTTTCTGAAACAATGGAGAATGCATGGGAGCAAATCCTTGAACTAGGTAAACGAACAGCTGAAATAGGACTTCACATCTTCTTCTGAAAAACATCATGACAAACAACAAATACCCACATAAATTCTTCACGGTCCAAGTCCAAAAGATTTAAATAGTAAAAGAATTCAAATATATTGGAGAACAGATCAGATGGAATACTGTGGAATTCAAAGCAACGGAATCCAGGAAAAAAGAAACTTGAATTGGACTTTCAACTGACAAAGATACGTACAACAAGAAATTAAACATTATTAAAAACATTATAAACATTATAAAAGAGTGATAAAACCAGAAGCACTACATGGAGAAGAAACTCAAAATATGAAATTCAAAGACCAGATGAAGAAAGTAGAGCTAAAAGCACGGAAAATGTTAAGAATGATCATAGGACCAAAATTTCATGGTAATAACACAATATACTACATCAAGAATGAAACACTTTACAACAAAATTGAATAATTATCAGATACTATGCATAAAAGAAGGAAACATTTTCACGACTATCTTCTCCGAATGAACTGTAATAAATTAACCAAACAAATCTTTGACTTCTTTCGTAACCGAAAAACAAAACGCAACTGTTTTAAAAGAACTGAAAAAGGCCTAGTAGAATTACAAATTATAGAAAATTCACTATTCGATCAAACAGCTAAATTAACAGCTAAAGACAATAAATTTAAGGTTCAAGAGAAAAATCTCCATTAAAAGCCAAACCTAATATCTCGGAAGACGAGAGAAAACGAAGATCGGAAAGAATTAAGAAATTCTGGGCACTAAGAAAAGAAAAGCTCACAGAGAAATTATTGATGCAACGTACCTCAATGAGGGCCAAACGAAAGGAGAGGAAGAAGAAGAATGTAAGAATTGTGCACAAGTGTGCATAAAGAAAGAATATAATGTATTAAATAGGTAAGCTGGTTTACGTCGTACTGACACAGATACTGTAGGTCTTATGGCGACGATGGGATAGGAACGGGCTAGGAGCGGGGAGAACGCGTCCGTGGCCTTAATTAAGGTACAGCCCCAGCATTTGCCTGGTGCGAAAATGGGAAACCAGGGAAAACTATCTTCAGCACTGACGACAGTGGGGTTCGAACCCACTATCTCCCGAATACTGGATACTGGCCGCACTTAACCGACTGCAGCTATCGAGCTCGGTATATTAATAGGTGCTGATTGAGTTTGTTCTTTTCTTACAGTTGGTAATATGGTGTCTGTCATATGGCGGGTTGGAGATATCACAAGCGCAGTTCTGTTGAGGTTCATGGAATGTTTTGTTTTGACTTACTTTATCGTTGTAGCCATGCACCGCTAATTCCCTTGTGAAATGAATAAGGTCTTGTTTGGGCCCTGTCCATGAACGATTAACGATTTCATTTGATGATGCGTATTTCGACAGTCCTAGAGGCAAATTTAAGTAAAGGGCCTTTGTTTTCTCCACATTCTTGAGGTACTTAACACTGAGATTTTGCCAAATGATTTCTCTACTGTAACATAGGGTCGGAATGGTTCTAGTATCTAGGAGTTTTAAGGCAGAAGGGGGAGACTTAGGATTTTGACGTCTTTGATGTTGAACATTCCCTTGGTCGCGGCCATGGCTCTCTCCATAATAGACGACTTTGTTGTTGGCTCCAGCGTTAAACCCATGTACATGAAGGAATTCACAGTTTTAAATAGCTTGACTTTCGTCAAGATGAAGACTTACTTCGATCTTCTCCTACCTTTTCTGAACACGTTTTGGACTGTTTCCTTCTGATTTATTACCTTTGTCGGTCCGCCCTGTTAATAACATTTTTCAAATTTGAAGTTTGATCATATTGATGTTGGTCCTGGACCTTGCAATTTATTTGACTGATTTCAAGGAACGTGGTTATTTAATGCCTGCAGCCGTTTTTAATTTCATGTATATTTCATTTTTTAAACAATAAAATAAGTTTTCAGTTTGCAATCTTTACCAAAAATTTCATATACACTGGCGGAAAAAATATCCAAACACCGTGAAATAAGGGATGTAGATTACGGAAATTTTGTCAATATATTATATTTGTCGAGATAACATATTTAATTGATTAAAGGTACAAGACCACAGGTTAATATCCGTGCGAGAAAAGCCATCTCAAATGTTCCATGCTGGTAATCGCCTGACTGTTCAATGCAGGTATTTAAACGTGCTTGCACTGTATCGTACAGGTGCCGGATGTCAGCTTGTGGGATGAAGTTCCATGTCTGTTGCACTTGGTTGGTCAATACAGGGACGGTCAATGACTATTGTGGATGACGCTGGAGTTATCGTTCAATGATGTCCCATACGTGCTCGATTGGGGACAGATCGGGAGATCGAGCAGACCAAGGGAATACGTAGACATTCTATAGTGCACGTTGGGTTACACCAGTGGCATGGGGACGTGCATTATCCTGTAGGAAAGCAACCTCGGGAATGCTGTTCGTGATTGGCCGCACAACAGGTCGAATAATCAGACGGACGTACATATCTGCAGTCAGTGTGTGTGGGATAACCACGAGAGTGCTCCTGCTGTCATAGGAAATTGCTCCCCAGACCAGAACTCCCGGTGTCGATGCCGCAGACAGGTGGAATGCAGGCACTCACCTGGCCTCCCACCGACCAACGCACGGCCATCACTGGCACCAAGACAGAACCGGTTTTCATCGGAAAACAAAACGGACCTCCATTGAATCCTCCAATGAGCTCTCCCTACACACCACTGAAGGTGCAGACGGCGGTGGTTTGGAGTAATGCATGCCACAGAGCGTCTGGCTCGGAGTTGTCCTTCAAGTAACCGATTTCGAACAGTTCGTTGCGTCACTGTGGTGCCAACTGCCGTTCGAGTTGCTGCTGCAGACGCAGTCCGCTGCGCCACAGCCATACGCCGATACGGCGATCCCCCCCCCCCCGCCCCGATGGTTCCACGGGGATGTCCGGAGCCCGGTCTTCTTGCGAGCGTACCTTCTCGTGACCACTGCTGCCAGCACGCATGAACAGTGGTGACATTCCTGCGAAGTCGGTCTGCAATAGCGCGAAAAGAAAATCCACCTTTACGTAGCCCTGTTGTACGGCCTCGTTCAAACGCAGTGAGCTGTTGATACTGACCTGTTCGTCGTCGCTAAGGGATTCTGACCCACTCACAGTCACTCCGTCCAATCTCAGAGGTAAATAATGCCCTCGCGCAGTACAACCCGTATTGAAAGCAAACGTGGTATGCAACGTTTGCACTAGCTACTTGCGTCGCGCTAATGCGATTTGCGTGATATTTGAAACAACATAATCTTTCATATGTAAGAAAACGCCTGCCAACGTTCGTCAAACTAGCATAACCCCTTTTCGGAGTTTGGATGTTTTTCCCACCAGTGTATATTAAACTCTTAATTCAATAAAATAGCATATTTGGTATTTTCTTTACAGAAAAGTGTGCGAATGTGTTTAGCGTGCCTGTTGATCAAGTTTCAGATTGATATCTTTAGTAGTTCCAGAGGAAAGGTACATTTATCATGGGAAAAGGACGTTCCAGAAATAACAATTGAATTTCATAACACACAACCTCGGACTGTGCCTCTCAAACCAAAACAAACTTTCCGCGGCGATCGCCAGGCTTGACCAACCGGAAATGAAGCTTCACAACCTTCTTCAATACTCTTAAGTGTAATACTGTCAACTGTCTGACAAAACAGATGTGGAATTCTGCTATCAGAAATAAAACATCAATGCGTGAAAAAGGGGGCGTGGCACTGGACGCGCTTGTGTTAAGAATTTGCTATACCTCGGTACTGACTAAATTATTCTTTGACTAGATTCCCTACATAAGTTAACAATTGGAGCAAAAACAAAAAAAAATAGTTTTGAAGGATTTCGTGCACGTGTCCCATTAATCAATTTTGATTTCAGCTTAACACATCTTATGCACAGGAAAATCAGAGGAGTAACCAGATGCAAAAATGATTTCACTCCTTAATAAACTGTAATATGCATGAGAGGCCAAAATGAGATAATATGAAATATAACTAGAGGTCGGAATTTTAGGGAGTAATAGGTTGAAGTGCAAACTGATTTGGTTATTAGGAAGTGTCGTCTAGCTTGCACTTCAGTAACGTAGTGAGAATAATATAACTTGTAGGAGCTCTAATAAATCGGGCCCGTAATATTTATGCAAATCGCATAACAGAACTCTTGTCCGGGCTAGTACATACTTGTTATTCATTTCAGTATGTTTGTATTTTAACCTATAAACCCCTAACATCCGGTCTGTAGATATAAGTTTGGGAAAAGTAATCCTTGAACCTCTATGTACATCCAGCTCTATTGGCTTGGTCGCATCTGTTCGAGGAACCAGATTGACAGAGACACAATACCCATATAAGACTTTGTAGATTCTCTAAAATCAACTTCCACAAACAAAGCACCAGTTATGTACAACATTTCGGCTAAGTTAATCCGTAAAAGTGCAGAGACTACACACGAATGAATATTCAAGTTAACAACACATCAGTTTTACAGTCAGTCATCATCCTAAATCCATTGAAAATAACACCATATGAACACAAAGAATACCGGACCATTAACCGCATGGAAAATCATTCTGGAAATATAAAAAAATAATACTTTAGTGAACATTATCTGGACGAGACACAGTTTGGCTTCCGGAAACACATGTCAAGACGTGATGCTGTACGTTCCATTAATCAAGTGATCCTGGACATGAAGATAAATCTGTACGGTATGTGTGTGCTGTTGATTTTCATTAAGTATTCTATAAGTCAAATTCGCGAATGGAGAATGTTATTTCCTCACCTGGAACAATAAGGCTACCCACAGTAAGAAGTCAACCTACGTTTTGATAGATATGAACATCAGAATATTTTAGTCAGGATCGTAAAGGAAGAAAGAGAATGTGTAAAGATGTGTAGGGGTGAGTCAAGGCTAGAACTGTTCAATGCCTTTGATGAATTGATCCTGATACAGTCCATGTTAAATACCAATATGGATATAAATATTAGAGGAAGAATGCTCGTATGTAGGGGAGACAGTGTATCAGGGTGCTATGGGTCATTAGCGTCTTAGTGAATTTTTGAAGGTTTGAGTTGGTACGTCGAGTATAGTATTCGTTGTATGTAGGTGGCAGTGATCAGTTTGTGTCAAGTTTCTAAAGTTCATTTCCCGTCTTACTGCATTACAGGTAATCATCTATAATTTATTTTAAGGTTATGTTTCACCAGTTCCTATCTTGCATGCCACGATGGGTCACGCAGTAAATATGCATGATGAAATGGTCAACCCAATACAGGTGTTTTCGCTCTTGTTTTAGATCCTGTTTCGAAAATATCAAAGAAAGTCGACCAAGGGGATGTATTGTACCGTACCCAAGGGTGAATACCCTCCAGGACGATGCCTCCATTCCTGTATGAACATCCGACTAACTCAGGGTTGGGCAGAGAGTGGGTTGGTTGTCGGTTGGGTCAGGATAAAAGTCGAAGTTCTACACTAAAATATCAATCAATGACAGGAAATGTAGGTATAACACGAATGAGAAACAATCATAGGGGGTAAGATGGATTTATTGATAAATATCCCCGATCATATTACGAGAAAACAATTAAATCAAGGAAAAATAATATGTCAAAATGAACTCAAAAATAGAAAATAAATGGAAATTAAAACGTTACTTGAATGATAATACAAACTTTGAAATCAAAAATCAAGTTCAACAAAGGACATTTATATACATCAAGACTGAGCTGCTTCTTATAGTCCACTATTTATATTGTATGGCAACAAGTGTACGCAAACACTGACATGTGGTATTTCCGTACGGAGTTACACACTATGTCATCACAACGATACGGTTTCCAAAGTTAAGTTAAATCGAGAGTCGCCGAAATGTTACCGTTAAATACAAGTTACATTATAAAGAAAAGTTACGACGAAAAGAAAAATAATTAAGACGCAATGGGATGCTATGTAAGTTATGCAAAATACTAGGGGCATATCCTATACTATATTTACAACAATTCAAATAATCAAACTAAACACATATATATACATCGGATATCGAGTAAATCTTAAATGCTACACAGATTCTAATGTGAATCCCGGTTCACTGCAAAAGATCTAGACAGAACTAGATAAACCACCAATACTTCAGCACTCGGGCTGTTCCCTTTTAAACAACGAGACAAGGTATACAACCACAAATAACAATGTAAAACATCATCCTGTAAGGGAAAAACATATAAATAGCCCTTGATATTATGAAGAAAGCAATGGGCAACATTTCCTCCTTCTGCTGCATTTGAGCGCTCAACAGCGCGGTCATCCGTCATGTACTCCGGTTAGATTACGAGCTGAAAAGAAATGTTGAACTCAACACTATGCTAAAGTTTGGATTCTGTCTCCCGAGGCTGTCACAAGGAAATATCGTCTAATTCACGCCTACAGATAAACACAGGCCAGAAATCAGCATGCCATGAGATAACGTCTTTCGCCGGCTACACGGAAACTCACGTATATTCATTCCTTCTTAGCATGCTTGTGCCATTTAACAACATCAGACTCAATAGTCTGGAATTAATACTGTCCATTCTGATCACACTATACACTCAGAAGACACTAGGCAGGCACACACATCTGCACAATATTCTGTATCTTGTCAGGCATGCAATCAGCCTGCACCAATACATTATAATTCAGCATGCAATCTTTATCTCTTATTTCTCATAAATCCCATTGGCCTTCCACATTATGAGACTCAGCTCGCGTCCTTTGCAGATCATCAGGCTAAACAGAATCCAACTTAACTTCAAAGATCTTATTCTAACAACGACGTTCTGCAGCTCCTTCAGTCAGCTTCCAAAAAATCATGCATCATGCAGAATAGCTATACCTGTCTCTCTGAATAACCGAAATAAAATGAAACAATACGTATTTAACGTTGTATGAAGATGAACCTATCAATCTAGCCCTTCTAGCATATATATATAAGGAAAACTCGGAATATCCTACACTAAGTAACATGCATAAATAAACAACCACTAATCCTACCAAACCCTCATTTTCCCAATCATCTAATCATAAAGCAAAATGAAAATAAAATAAACATGCATTATTCTCGTATCCGAATCTATCATAGTAACAAAATTAAACAAACACATGCCGTCAGGCTTACTTTACATGAAAATTTAAATCCTATCTACACTGCCCTAGTACATTAACATAACTTACATATCATGCCATAAATAACACATGCATCTTAACTGAATTTCATCCGACGACTCTCGAGATACCAGGATAGCAGCTTACATCCCCGCTAATTGAGGGATTTACTCCATGTTAATCACAGCATTAACATGTGGGAATGCACTTCCTTCTTCTGCATGCATAGCCATCATCTTGCTAGAAAATAATTCACTGGAACACAGAAGACTTTGGTTGACAATATCTTCGCTGCTCAATGCTACGAGCCGAAATACCCTTTTTCTTTACAAGATCAGCTAAACACACTGATACATTTATAATACACACTTCACTTAAAGGGTGAGAATACAGTTTGAAAAGCAGCACACGGTTCGTTACGGAAGTTCCTCGCGAAACGCGCCCGTCGCGACGTAATGAAACAATAGCACGTCTCCTCAACACTTGCTACACAGCGATCACTAAACACCGTCTTTATATATTAAAAGTAAACTCTGCTAAAATATACTCTTCCATTTACTCAAGAACAGTAAAATCTTCCAACTGCACAATTTAAAATATCATTTAGAACCAGTTACTGTTACGGGAATAACACTACGTTAATCACGATCACCAATTCAGAGTTTGTGCTTCCGCACTATCCAAGCATTTAACACAGAGTGACGCTCTCCAGAGCTTGGGTTACTGAGGAGGCTTCGGTGACGCCATTTCAATACTGGGGTTCCCGGGTGTCTGAACCAACCACCAATCAGAAAATTCGTCGTATATGATGACACAATATTTATTGTGATATATTTGCAAACCACAGCTCAAACACTAGCAAATTCCTTCCACCAATTTTTATATTACATTTCCAAATATATCTGACTTCCGAAACTGTGGAAAACCAATGAACGACAGACACTGACTTTAGCAACTGAGCACGTTGGTCATTCTGGAATTAAGATTTGGCGCGGTGTAGCCTCCATGTTTGCCAAATCCTTAAGTTCCCATTGGCTGAAATATCTTGCTTGGTCAGCATCTAATACACGTGTCGATCCTTGCCAACGCTTGGTTACGCCACCCTTTCTCACGGTCATACGGAAATATGAAGCAATGTCCAGCGACTTACTGTCTTGCTCAACATCCGGTATCGACTATCTTGGGATACGATACTTTAACATATTAGACTGTAACTTGTATGAATAAATTTTACATATTGGGTCGAATAATACTCTAATTATTATTATGGGCCGGCAGGATACGGCTCAGTATGGTGAAGATGATCCCCGAGGGCAATAGGTTTGGTCACTGAAGGAAAGAGTAATACAGGTGCAGCTGATGAATGTGGCATCAATAGAGAGAGAGAGACCGTTCTACGCAGGATAAACACAATAAACACGAAACCTGGTGTGGAATTCGAACTGAAACCAAGCTACTATCACCGGAAAGTTTTTAGTGATGATTAAGAGCGTTTAATTGTTGATTATTGGAAATTGTGTTGCAAAATGTTTTATGGTTTAACAAAAATGGCTCATGGCTTGAAAAACAAATGGTGGGATGTCACTTCGCTATCCTGAAGGATGTAGTCTTGCTCGTGCTACTGCATTCTATCGTCATAATGTGGAAGCATTTTACCTAAATAAGAGATATTATTGAGGAAGAAGCCACGACTTGGGGATTCGTCACGAATATTTAACTTAGACGAAATAAAAAACTATGACGGTACAAAACAGTGGAAAAATATGTGAAGGAACATGTGTGCAAAGTAAAAAGCGTGGTAAATGGCACAATAATTACAACTTGTTGTATTATCCGTGCTGATGGAAGCTATCTGCCACCCGTATTCATGTTTCCTCGGGTGAATTACAGAGATCATATGCTGATTGGTGCTCTGGTCTTGCCAGTCCATTAGGCTGGATGACTAGCGAACTGTTTGCCAAAACAATGGAGTATTTCAAAAAATATTCGTACAGCACAAAACATAATCTGTCATCTTTTTAAATATAAGAAAACCGATGAGCATTCTAAGACAGGGAATTTGATAGACAAGGGCAGAGGGTACAAACTTTTGCATTGTGCAAAGTCACATTCAGGGAATCACTTTATTCTGGTTACTGTAGTTACAAAACTGTTGTCATCAAACCATCAAACATATGAATTACGCCCACCGTTCCGCTACCTGCATGGATGTCTCCAGAGAAGAACTTTATATCCGTTGCGTTTTTCGCCCTTCTCAATGTCGAGAAATTTATGACACCGGCTGTAATTGAAATGTAAATTCTGTATTGCTCATTTCCAGTTCATTAATTCTTTTGTAACCAGTGGTCTGCTGAGTTTTGATCGTGGTGCTTTTAGTCAAGTACACTGTAATACAATACCGAATTCAATCTCATTACCAGGGAAATCAGAATTACAGAAAAATATTCCCCAAACATGTCAACCCATTTGTCTGGTTTCCCCTTTCCCCTTTTTCCAGTTCGAGTCTATGTTTACTAAAGCGGAACTGTTATCACATGTTCGGGATATGTCAGTTCATGTACCGGGCTAATCCAGCCCTTCATCAGGCGTAACATTAACTGATTCTCCCTAATTTGTTTTATCAACCTATATTAACTCCATTTCAAATTGTTTCCACTACCAATGTTTTCATCATAGAGTTCCCTCTATGTAACTGATACGATACTCTTGTCTTTTTGTGTCTGTCTGTTTGTTTGTTTGTTTGTTTGTTTGTTTGTTTGTTTGTTTGTTTGTTTGTTTGTTTGTTTGTTTGTTTGTGTGACTCATAACACCCGACGTGATCGCTGTGGACACGTCATTCACATCACAACATTAGTGAGATATCCCAGAATGGCAGCATCTACCTACACACTGTGTAACGAAAATCAGAACTGGATTCCTCACGTATATATATATTTACAATATATAAGGATATATTTACAATGCGAAGAGACAGATTGCGACTCTAACAATATGTACCTAGAGTTCATGCTTCGTCGCCATAAGACCTATCTGTGTCGGTGCGACGTAAAGCCCCTAGCAAAAAAAAAAAAAAATTATACCTTGTGTAAGTGCGAAATAAAATTCGCTCACTCAATCATCACAGTACGGTCTCTTAGGAGCCAGAAACCGCTGGTAGCGAAATTTGGTTTACCGATTCTTCGTAGGTTGCAAGTAGTAATTAAGAGAACTTATTGATTTTTTTTCTATTTGCTTTACGTCCCACCGACACAGGTATGTCTTATGGCGACGTTGGGATAGGAAAGGCCTAGGAAGTGGAAGGAGGAGGCCGTGGCGTTGATTAAGGTACAGCCCCGGCATTTGCCTGGCGTGAAAATGGGAAACGACGGAAAACCATCTTCAGGGCTGCCGACAGTGGGGCTCGAACCCACTATCTCCCGATTACTGGATACTGGCCGCACTTAAGCGACTGCAGCTCGGTTTGAAAATTTTTAAGAATAAGGGGTTTAAAATACAAAACACATAATTATAGTAATTCTTCTCCTTCTTCTTCTTCTTCTTCTTCTTCTTCTGCTTCTTCTTCAAGTGCCAAATTCGGTCCCCCAGACGTTGGCGGTCACCCTGGAGAAAGCACCCCCTTCTTTAGCTAACTTGAAGAGTTGTTCGGCGTTGCTAATGAAAGTTGTTTTGCAGTCATGATATCAATGGTCTGCAAGCTCCTCTTTCCTTGTAATATGAGCTGTAGAAGCCCGTACTTTCTACCTCGTAGAACTCGGCCTAAATAAGATTTTTTCATAGCTTTGATGATGTTTACCAACTCACACTCAACTCTAGTTCTCCTTAAACACTTCATTATTGGTTACAAAATCTGTCCAGGCTATTCTGAGCATTCTCCTGTGTAACCATAATTTCAAAGGCCTCTAATGTGTTCATGGAGGAAGCTTTGGCAGGCCAGGTCTCGACTCCATAAAGCAGTGTTTACCAGACGTAACATCCCAAAAGCTTTAGCCCGAGTTTGAGGTTTAAATTATCATCGCTAAACTATGATCCCACCTTTCGGAAAGATTGTCTGTAATGGTACTCCCAAGGTATATGAAATGACCTACTCATTGAATGTTTTATTTTATTATGATTGGCTTTACTTCGCACCGACACAGATAGGTCTCATGGCGACGATGGGCTAGGAAAAGGTAAGGAGTGGGAAGAAAGCGGCCGTGGCCTTAATTAAGGAACAGTCACAGCATTTGCCTGGTGTGGAAAGGGGAAACCATGGAAAACCACCTTCAGGGCTGCCGACAGTGGGTTTAGAACCCCTCTATCTCCCGAATACTGGATACTGGCCGCACTAACCGACTGCACCTATCGTGCGCAGTTTTTGTGAATGCTTAATGAAATGCAGACAGCTTCTGCTAAATTTTATAATTATTATTTAATAGTAATACAAAAGTTATGCTTAGATCTCTATCCCTCGTCAACTATTTATGGATGTAATACTTATTTTATTCGTCTCACGGTGTTTCCAATTCAACGTAAAATATTAGAAAAGTGAAGATATTTTGCTCGAAATTATTGCAAAGTACGAAATTACTAATGTTATTTTAAATGGTTAGCTACTCCATGTGTAAGATACATTCAATTAAACTTCGAACACGTACTAAGCGCTCTATGTCTTTCCAGTAACTTTGTAACTGATTAAATAATCAGAGTATTGCTTAAATGTGTGTTGCTGTCAAACAAAGATTATTTGTTGACTATCGTCCTCTCAGGGAAAGTTTTACCAAGAAAGCAACAAAAATTGTATGCAATTAAAGCAAAATAAACGCATATCAAACTCTGATTCCAGTTTATTTGTAATGCCTCTGTACTAACTTTAATTTAAATGTTGTTGGCTCTCACTGGAATCTTACCCCTCGTAAATTAATTATTTCAAAATACCTAAGAATTCTGCTGGGGTTCAGTATCTCAATCGTGGACGTACTTTGCAAGTGCTTAACTTCCACTTACTTAATTATCAGGAGAAACAGATATGACGGCAGAGAGACGTAGGTGAATGATTGAGTTACGGGTATGTAAATGAAGCTGTGACGTTCTCTTGTGGAGATTAAAAGGGGCGAATGCAATGGTAGAAAGAAGCGGATAGGCTCAATACATGAATACTGTAGTAAACAGACGAGAAGTAAGGAGAATGGAAGAAAGTAAGATGGGAAAAGAGTGCAAGGGAAGTATGCAAATAAATAACTAAGAATGTAAGAGAGTTAGCGGCTATTTACACAAGTCAGGCAGGATGTAGGTAAGTGGACAAATAAACTAAGACAAAAAGGAAGGGATAGAGTCAAGAAAACAAATGGAAATAAGAAGAGAAATAAATACAGAAGAAACTATCCGAGAAACTAATTATGGACATAAGTGGAGAAGAATAGAAATAAATGAACTTGAAGAAAGAAAACCTTAAGGAATGAATGAGAGAAGAGAGATAGAAAGGAAGGAATTAGAAATTAGGTTTATCAAAGTAGCAAGAAAAACCATACAAGAAACAAAGGGAAAACGATTGGAAGGAAGGTAGGAGGGAGTGGTGAAAAGAATTATTAAAATAGGAACTAAGCGAGTACCAAACAAAGGAGGAGGAATGGAGGTATGCAAACTTAAAAACAAAGAGACTTGAAGGACGTATGTAAACTAATATCATCACACGAAGGAGGAAAATTGAGAGTTAACGCGCGTCAAACACAAGGGGAAGTTTGGAATCTAATGTGCATCAAGAAAGGAGAATTCAAAGGTATCGCATAAACGCAGATTACTGAAATGACACAGGCATCGAATTAAGAAAAAAATTAAAGTAATCTACATCAGACAAAAGGGGAAGTTGTAAGTTTACAGGTATCAAACAAACGAAGAATATTGATGGCCATAGGGCATAAGACTAAGGAAAAGATTGAGAGTTAACTGGTGTACAACAATGAAGCAATATTAATAGGTAAGAGACATCGAAATATGGTAAAAGATCCGAAGTTAACATATACCACACCAAGGAAGAATATTTAAGTTAATGAACCAAAAATGGAGAATGTTTGGAAGCTTACAGGCTCCAAAGAACGGATGAATTTTCGAAACCGGCATACGTCGAATAAAAGAGGAAGATGGGGAAAAAGTTATCAAGGGAAGAAGAAATACTGGAAGCTAGCAGGCATCAAACAAAGAAGGAAAGTAAAAGATGAATATTTATCAGACAAGAACATATGTATTGAAGTGAGCTAGAATCTAACAAAGGGCTATAGACACAAAAATATATTAAATCAAAGAAGAAAGGAGAACAGGGACAAGCAACAAACTAGCCCTCTTTATCCAGACTCATCAGTTCATGTTTGTTCGACCAGTGCAATGCCCAGTTCCCATTATGGATGACATATTGAGAATCCTGTTGAGATTTGTCCAAATAAGCGAGTTACGCATTGAATGATTTATTGTTGTATTTTATGGTCCTGTCTGACCTGTTTGTATATGGCGTTATTACCTTCAATTAGTACGTGACACCGCTGTGAGTTTATCACTTTATGTCCCTTGTTAAGTTACTGTAATTACTTTGACACTTTGTTTTTTGTGCTGGCTATGTTTGTTGGTGTATCAGAGTCAGCCCGGAAGGGAGTGTCACATATTGATTTTTAAAGCTCCGTGTTACCAATCTACCTAGAGCTCGACCCGTTTAAGAACTTGGCAAACTGGTCTTGTTCCTCCAATGTGGACCATAAGACGACTGGGAAGTTTTACGGAAAACGAGCTTACTGGTAAACAGGAAAATATCGTGTACCAACTCCACAGGGCAAGCTACTTATTTATTTATTTATTTATTTATTTATTTATTTATTTATTTATTTATTTATTTATTTATTTATTTATTTATTTATTGTGCATTAAAAGATCTCTAATCCCAATTACAGTGGCAATTGTTTATATGTGTTCATTTTTCAATGTTCAAATCAGTCTAATAACTTAATATCCTAAACTAATCTAATGTTTTATTTAGAATAACAAGGAAACAATATTTCATACCTAAATTAATTTAAACTTTACAGGAAAGACTAAAATGAAACGTAATTTCATATCTAAACCATTACTTTATTCTAGTTCTAGAACTTACGATTGAAATGTCGTATGGCTTTTAGTGCCGGGATATCCCAGGATGGGTTCGGCTCGCCAGGTGCAGGTCTTTCTATTTGACTCCCGTAGGCGACCTGCGCGTTGTGATGACGATGAAAATGATGATGAAGACACCACATACACCCAGCCCCCGTGCCATTGGAATTAACCAATTAAGGTTAAAATCCCCGACCCGGCCGGGAATCGAACCCGGGACCCTCTGAACCGAAGGCCAATACGCTGACCGTTCAGCCAACGAGTCAGACAAACTTACGATTAAATTTATTGGATAGGGCTAAGTGGTGGAAAATGATAAAATTAACATTTTTGTTTTATCTGACATTTTTTTGTTAGTTGCTTTACGTCGCACTGACACAGAGAGGTCTTATGGCGACGATGGGACAGGAAAGGCCTAGGAATGGTAAGGAAGCAGCCGTGGTCTTAATTAAGGTACAGCCCCAGCATTTGCCTAGTGTGAAAATAGGAAAGCACGGAAAACCATCTTCAGGGCTGCCGACAGTGGGGTTCGAACCCACTATGTCCCGCATGCGAGCTCACAGCTGTGAGCTCCTAACCGCACGGCCAACTCGCTCGGTTCTTGCTGATTATTGATGATTGGAATGTCCTCTTTAATTTGGTGTATAATACATACGTTTTTGTAACCCATAAATGCTTAACAAACGATTTAAGAGGAAGCAGTGTAGGCGTGGCAGTCTTCTCAGTGTTGCGTCAACTGATTCTGCACCGAACCACGGGCTCTGCCCCAAAGGAACTGATACATGATGCAATCACAACAAAGCACAAGCAGTAGGATGGTTTACAGTACGCTGTCATAGAGAAACGTAAGCCTATTTTCTGACACCTATCTGATGTTCAGTTACTGAAAAAGTGTTTACATGGTCGTACCCATAATCAGAATGAGTGCATCAACAGTGTTATTTGGTCAAGAATTCCAAAAACATTTTTTGTAGCAATTCATTTTTGTGTTTACGATTCTGTAATGACTTTACTATCAGCAACTTGTCAAATTGTGAGACATTGAAGAGACTTAGTATTAGTGTAAGGTATCACACAGTACGAGCCATATACAAGCATGACAAAGATAAAGAGAAAGCATCGAGGGAAGTAGAAAATTAAGCCCGAGAGAAGAGAAGAAATCTGAGGAGAAGGCTGGAAGAAACCTACCAGATGACCCAAGTTATGATTCTGGAATGCACTGAAACTTTGACAGCAGTTTCCCGTAAGTTTACTTTTTGAAAGACTTAGTCTACCTTTTCTCGGAAACTACCTGCATGAACTTCCTGAAGTTTTCACAGCCTTGAAAGTATGTTTCTGTGAGTATTTTAACACAGGGATATATTGCATTTTACCTCATATTCTACGAATTATTGACTGTACAGCACCTCAAAAAGTGCAAAAAATTGGAGTATTTAAAAAAATTCCGCCAAACAAGACGGTACTTTTTGAAATCCCTGTGTTAAAGTATTACAAAACCATCATAGGTTCACGTTACTTTTTCAGACATTACCTTAATTAGTTGTTGAAAAAAGGTGCAATGAATTTAGTAAAATATGCATGGGAAAGGTATATGCTACCGGAGCCCCTTCCGTAGAAGGTTTGAAGTAGGTTTTGTAGTTCAAATCAATTACAACGTTATTAAGTGAATTTTAATGGATATGGTGTAAAAATAGATTTAGAGATACAAATAATCCTATAGAAATATTTTTCTAAACTGCACAGTTTAGATATTGCATAGCCTGTAGTGTGGAGAACTTTTGTGAGCGGTTGTTCTGACTTTTTAATTGTGAAATGTTACATTTGTCCTCACATTAAAGCGAGGGCGTAAAATCTCAGGAGTCATAAACAGTCAGGGTTGTCAAAAATAGCAATTAGATAGATAGATAGATAAATGTCTTTATTGGCGTAGTTAAGGCCATTTGGCCTTCTCTTACACTAAACCAATTTGTACATGGAATCAAAGTTAACACTACCGTAATTAATACTAAGTATAGCACAGTTAAAGACAATCTAAATATTTTATAACAGAAATAAAATTCCACCCCAGTGAGATAAACATACTTACAACAATAATAATAGGCCTAATAATAATAATAATAACAGCAATAATAATAATAATAATAATAATAATAATAATAATAATAATAATAATAATAATAATAATAGCTAGTAGTAATAATGTACTCACACCATCAGTAAAGGACTAGAAATGCACAGTTCATTCGTATCCTGCTGTACCTCTTAACGCTCTTTTAAATGACCTGGTGGTTGGTATTCCTCTGACGTCATCCGGTAAGCGATTCCATTCTCGGGCGGCAAACACAGAAAATGAGTTATTATATGTTGCAGTTCGATGGTGAGGAATGACGAGCAGGTTTGATGTTTGAGCCCGTGTACCTCTGTTATGCACATTTGAGAAATAATGGAAACGCGAAGAAAGGTAAGTTGGGGAAGATGTAGTAAGGACTCGGTGGAGGAGAGACAGAGTATGATGATGACGACGAACGTGGAGTCGCGACCACTCTAGTTCTAGGAAAGATGATGACACGTGGTCATATTTTCTTAGATTGCATATATACCTCACACATGCGTTTTGAGCGCGTTGTAGCCTTAGGGACAGCAGTGGCCTCACATCATTGAAAACAACATCGCAATAGTCGAAATGTGGCATTACAAGAGCCTCGATTAATTTCTGCTTAAGTTTTATCGGAAATATGTATTTATATTTATATAAAGAATGAAGAGCAGAGAAAACCTTCTGGCAGATATGTGAGATATGTCCAGACCAAGTCATGCGTTCGTCCATGATAACGCCGAGGTTCTTCACTTGTGGTACAAAAGGAATTGCGACATTCTGAAGGATTACTCTCGGCAATGGACGTTTATTGATACTTGCCATTTGATTTTGGTGGCCAAGAACGATTACTTGTGACTTTGTAGGGTTCAATTGCAGGCCATGGGCAGCAGACCATTCACTAACAGTCTGTAAGTCAATGTTTAGTAAGTCTATATTTTCCTGAAGGTCTTGTGCTGTAGAGTCTGTGTAGAGTTGAAGGTCGTCAGCGTACATGTGGTATTTGCAATGTTTTAAATTCGATGATATGTCATTCACAAAGAGTGCGAAAAGAAGTGGTCCAAGTACAGAGCCTTGAGGGACTCCTCTATTCACGTGACGCCACGATGAAACAATTCCATTATTACCTTTCACACATTGTTGACGTCCGTAAAGATAGGAATGCATCCAAGCAATCGTACTTTGAGAAAAATGTAGAGCCTTCAGTTTTACAAGTAATATGTCAATGTCTACGCTGTCAAAAGCTTTACTGTAATCTAGTAGTACTAGAACTGTGACTCGTCCTCTGTCTATTTCCTGTCGAACGTCCTCAGTCACTTTGAGTAAGGCTGTAGTTGTACTATGTCCTTGTCGGAAACCGGACTGGAAAGGATTAAGGAGATTGTGCGTTTGAAGGTACTCTGACATTTGTTTATGGACTATATATTCTAAGATTTTAGATAAAGCTGATAAAATGCATATTGGACGATAGTCTCCCTCGTTCGAAGGCGTTTGACTTTTCGGAAGAGGTAGCACAATAGCCTTCTTCCAGAGAGTTGGATATGTGGAGTATAGAAGAGAGAAATTGATTATATGGGTTAAAGTTGGTAATATAAAATCAAGAATTAGTTTCACCATGTCAGTCCCAATGTCATCAATTCCTTTCGCTTTTGTGCTTATCCTAAGGACTGCTTTCCTGACTTGGAGGGGTGTCACGTGACTGAAATAGAATTTATTACAGTGTTGTACAGAAACTTCATGTCATCCTTTTGTCTCCTCAGATCCAAGGTTTCTATTTCAATATTTAGGAGAACGTCGTTGTATGCTATATGTGAATAATGGCCGTTTTCTTATCGTAACTATTTTAAATACCTTTTGGAATTTTTTGAACTGTGCAATGTATATATTGTTTGCAAGATTCCATACAACGCCTCCGTATTATACTTTGGGCCTGACGAGAGATATATAGAGGTGCATACAGGTTGTTAGCTATTTAAAGGATTTGACGTTCCTCATCACAAATCCTAATGTCCTGTATGGTTGAGCAACAGCAACTCCTCTTTGTGTTCGTGGGGAGTGGGGATGTTCTATTGCACTGAGTGTTTCACGAGGAGCAGTGAATATTTCAGGATTAGGTTGTATGAATTTCGAGTACGAAAGGTCACGTGAACACGTGTCTAATGTCTACCGCCCGGAAGGGTATGCAGTAATAGGTTAGAATGCAAACTCACCGAAGATAGTTAAGTAGTATATATTAGCCCGCAAAACACTTAGGCTATGATATTTGCATGAACATTAGGTTAGGGGTGCTACATATTAGAACCCCGTAGAATTTGTTACTTTTTGCTACATTACGGAAGGGCCATCTAGGTGAAGTTCATCATTATCATTATCATCTGGAGCAGTTTCCAACCAGAGGCTGGGTCTGCTTGGAACATAAGCCTCTCCATCGTTTTCTGTCCATCCACCACGTCTCTTCTCTCACTGTCGTGCAGTTCCCTCCTCTTACCTCGGTGCTCTTCTTCACACCTTTCAGCCATACGTCCTTCTGTCTTCCTCTAGATATCATTACTTCAACTCCATTTCTAACATCTTTCTGGGTATCCTCTCTTCTCCCGTTCTCTTAATATGTCCAAAGCACTACAGCATTGATTTTTCTATCATTTCCTGAAGAGGTACATCATTTACCATTTCCCGAACTTTCTCATTCTCTACTCTGACCATTCTTGTTAAACCTACTCGACACCTTTGAAACACTCCTTGTATTCTGTCCCTCTCCTTCATCACTCACGTTTCTGATCCATATATCAAAATTGGCACAAAATACATCTTGTAGAAAATCCCTTTACATCTCTGCTGTACATCTCTGTTCCATATCAATCCTAAGAAGAGGAAGAGGTGGAGGAGACACTTCCTTCTAACAAAATTATTTTGCATTCTAAACCAAACATCCGCGGTCTATTCATCCAATGTATGTGGAATTACGGATGTTGGTTTAGCATGCATGCGTACAACTTTACAAAAATTATTAAAGAAGCACCGGTTTTTGCTATCTGCTTTACGTCGCACCGACATAGACAGTTTTTATGGCAAGAATAAAATAACACAACGCTAGGGTTGGGGAGGAAGCGATTTTGATCTTAATTAAGATAATGCCCCAGTATTTCCTTGTATAAAATGGGAAGCTGATGGAAAACAATCTTGAGGGCTGCCAATAGTCACAAGGTGTTGATAACACGCCGCTATTAACTCCTGCCTTTAGGGATCGATTCTCGGTTCTGCCAGGAATTTTAAAATTACAGGAAGGCTCGTGTGTGATTAAACTTGCAGCTCACCTCCAATTGGCGTGTACCTGAAGAAAAAAGCTCCATCACCTCAGACCGAGGACATGAGTTTACTTTTCTTTACATTATTCTTATCATTGCTACTTTTTAATATTTTTGTAATCCGAGATAATTAATAATGATTTCCAAACCTATTAGATAATGTGTGTTTTAATTTTAGGTTAGATATCTGTACAAACACAATCTAAATTTAAATCTTAAAACATTCCTCCAGTTGTGTTACAGGGAACAAAAATCGGCCTAATAAAAATTTCGTGTGGCTATTTCTCGCCGAGTACAGCCCCTGAAGGGTGGGCGGCATCTGCTATGTGTAGCTAACTGGGTGTTATTGCGAGAAATCGGTCTGAAAGACGCCGTGAAGAATCTTGGCCTAATCATCGACAACAATTTAAACAGTACACTTAGTACCAAATTACAGCGCACATATAACACATGTATCCGCTTTATCTATCTATCTATCTATCTATCTATCTATCTATCTATCTATCTATCTGTATGTATGTTTAGTCCTCAGCCCGAAGGCTGGTTGGATCCTCAACAGTTCCGCCATCAGCTGTCATAGATGGGCTAGGCATCACTGAAGAGGCATACTAGGGAAATGAGGAGTGAGGTAGTTTCCCGTTGCTTTCCTCACCGAGCCAGAAGTTGCTATTACACATCAGTCTGCCAAGCCCACTGAAATGCATGCACCAACTGACCCTATGAGCATTATTTTCACACCATTCATAGCAGGGACTGGTTGCAGAAGGAATGGCATTACTAGCATTACTCATACCTCAGTCACTTTCATTTTGTCAAAGCTAAGGATAAAGCTGAGACAGATCAATGAAAGTAACAAAATTGCTCTAGCCCATACCAGAAGACATAGTGCACTGTAAACACTAGGTCCTGCCAGCAAAGGCACTCTGTCTATCTATCTAACTATATAAATGTCATTGTATGTGTGTGTGTATGTATGTATTACATCTCCTCCTAAACCACCGGAGCGATTTACACCAAACTTGGTACACTTACGACTTAGGATAAGGAGACAAACCGCGTGGGGGTAAGACACTCCAAGTACCCTTACGGGCGGGGGGAGAGGGTGATATAAAATATTAGAAAATAGTGTCGAATTCGTACTTTTCGGAGTCGCTGAGGTGAACAGTGACTCTCCGGAAATTTTCAAAGTCTAAGTTCAGCTTCCTTTGGGGTGGGGTGCGAGGGGGGAGTTACTTTGAGAAGGCCAGGCCATTTGAGAGGACAACCACCTGCTAAACACCATTAGAACTTCATTGACGGTTTCCACTAGATCACTTACAGTTTACTATGCATCTGTCTTCTACCTAACACAGCTTCTCAATTTTATATCGCGGCCCTTCAGACCCTGTATAATAAGGCAAGACACCAGCCAACATTATGAAACAATAATCAAGAAAGGGACCGCTAGATTGAGAAGATATTGAGAATGCTGCTGTTTCTAAAGCTTTAAATTTCATTGGTGTATTTTCCTTGTCACAGGCTTTTCGCCTGCACGTTATATAAGGCTTGGTTTCTAAAAAATGTTTGCTCCCGCTCCCCTCCTGACCATTTTAATGTGATGGGTTTCTACAAGGATGATTTTCGACAGTGATTTCAACCTGTTTGTTATTGTTACTAAACAATATTTTGTAAACTATGAGGTCCACAACCTCACCATGTGCTACTATTGTTCATTTCCGTCTGCATCATTTGTTTTTTCATTCCTTTGTTTTCTTAGGTTAACACAGTTTTTAGTTTCAATTATTATTTTAAATTAACACCTTTTCGCTGAATTTTGTCGCAGTGAGTTGTTGTTTGCTCCGCATATTGATGTAAATATTGTATATTTGTGCTAATTTTGTTACCGTCTAGGCTCTCTTTTGTTTGTTTTTTCATTTGCTCCTTCATTATGTTTTTTAGCATTTTTTCAACTTATATTATGTAAATTATTTCAAACTCCCCTCATTTTTCACTGAAGATGGCTCAAACGAGCCGAAACATGTTTGAATTTGTTTACTCCGTCTAATGACGGAATATTTATTGTATTGAATTAGGAGGATACTCTCATTTTTCACCTTTGTAAAGTGAAACACGTATTTCATGTCTAAGGAAATCATCAAGAATGGAGTTAGCGTGTTTCAGTAGCAGACGCTTACAAATACAAGTTATTTTATAGATAGTATGATAAAAGCTGTCGGGAAAGATAAGAAGTAAATTATGTATTGATTATTTATACATATTTATTACATATTATACTCCGTCCGTCTCTACCACATTGTTTATCGTTAAAAAGCATTACTTACTTCTCACTTCATAAACATCAGTTCAGATCATGTAATTTGTATACTGACACATAATGTTATTCTTCTACTCATATTCATTTACATACTCTGATTCATTATCAGCATAATCATCAGCTGGTTGTGATTTTATGTATTCGTAGAACTTACTGTCCTTTTCTTAAATGTACCTCTAGAGTTCTTTAATATCAAGTTTCGCTGATTTAATAAGCAAAGGATCACCATACGTGCCGAAAATGTATACGTTTAATGTTCAGTTTCTAAATCATCAATGGACTTCATTCTTTACTTCATCATCTTGTACTTTGAATTAGTAATAGTGTCCTTTTCCGTGTAATAATATACAATGAAGTAACTATTTTATCTGTCTATGTTTCTATCTCCTTATAGCCATGCTAACTCCAGTCGAACATATGAATTTCAAATCATGTTGACTGGTTGGACATGGCATGGTTTAGAATATATGTGAAGTTTCAAGGTTATATTTTGCGTAGTATTGAAAGGGAGTTAGACTGTTTTGTGGTAAATTATAATGTCTTATCACGTCTCTAGAATGAACTTGGGCATAACTCAATTTTGACTCTTTTCGAGTTAACATGTTTAGAACAGGGGTTTCCAAATGATGGCCACCGAAGGCACATTTTTCGGCCCGCGAGTGCTTCAAAAATTGTTTTAAGGAATGTGAAGTAATGTTACAAAGTATATTTCTCAGCTCGTTCAAAATGTACTAATTTTGACACTCTTTATATAATCAGGTCAGAATGAATTCAATCTTCAATATTAGTTCCGGTTTTTAAGTATTCATTTGGTTCATATTTAAAAATTAAAATCCAAACTTCGGCGTAAAATGAGCTATCACAAATGCCATTGCTGTGTTTTAACCATTTAAAAATGGCTGTGGGATCCATACCAATTCTTGAACTCCATACCTATCTCACTGTGGACATTTTTGTGCAACTTAGCATGCAATGAATTCGAAGAAATACTTTAATTGCCATTGGCGTAAGAAGCTGTTTCAGTTCTTCTCTCATTGGTTGTACTGACTGGTACACAGGGTTGCACACGCGAAGAAATTTACAGGGAAGTACTCCCGGAAGAACATTACAGGGATTCTAGGCTCTTAAAACTGAATATCATTATTCCCTCCACACTACTCTCACTAATTTGTCCTTTTTTTTGTTTAGACTACATTATTAATTTCAGTTTGTCTTTAGATAAGTGTTTTACTTTTTCTTTTGTGAAATAATTCAAATGAACTGACATTTTTGGATGCTCTTCGTCCAAATTCAATTGTCTTCGGTATAATAGTGTTCATGTTAAATTTCACTCTTTTATGCAATTGCAAAATAGTGTTTTAAGTAATTACAATTATTAAAACTTCATTTCGATTGAACTGTGCATTTTATTTCATACTGGTACCTCTGTTCTATTTGCCGAATTTTACAAAAATGGCCTGTTATTAAAGTGCGGTGCGCGATTATGCCTAAAGTTTCCAACCAGGCCTTCTAGCGCTTATAAATTTGGAACCACTATTTTAAAATTCAGGTTCCCATACTCTGAACTAGACATTACGTCTTTTTAGATTAGTTGTTACTACGCCGAGATTTATGGCCTTTTTAATAAAGAATATATACAATGTCTTAGAGCCACCGTGGCTCAGACGGCAGCGCGTCGGCCTCTCATCCCTGGATACCGTGGTTCAAATCCCGGTGACTCCATGTGATATTTGTGCTGGACAAAGCGGAGGCGGGACAGGTTTTCCTCCGGGTACTCCGGTTTTCCCTGTCATCTTTCATTCCAGCAACACTCTCCATTATCATTTCATAGCATTTATCACTCATTAATAAATCACATTGGGAGTGTAATAACAGCCTATATAAGTTTCATTCATTACATCCCTGACCCGGTCAATGTCTGGAAAACAGGTTGTAGGGTTTTTTCACATACAATGTCTTAAGGTTGGACTAGATTTATAATACCATGGAGCAAATATTTCCTGCGAGGAGTTACAGAATAGTTGGTACATTCCCTCTGTCCTTTCAGACAGTTGTCCCTATAACCACCTCAGATGACATAATCCCTCTCTTAGCTAATGCCATCAGAGCCCAGTAAACTTTACGCTCTTCTTTCATACATTATTCTTGCATCTCTGAGGGGAGTGTGTGTGCAACCCCTCTTAGTATGCGTGCTGATACGTCTAGATAATGACCCACCAGAGTGCTCTTCCCCACCAGAATCCTTCACGCTCAATTCTCCTCACCCGTTCCATAACCTCCCTCTCCTTACCAAAAAGATGACAATCTGACAGACATTTTTTAAAGATTTTTCCGTCATAAATTCTTAGTCAAGTATGCGAAGGATAACAGCATCCCATTCTTTATCTACGAACATGTCTATTTACATGAAATTAAGTTTTCAGCTTTTGGTTGTATTTTACACCATATATGGCAATTGATGCCTGATCCGACACCCTTCAGCTTTTCTACTTAGAGCTTTAACGATTGAGCTACGTTGACCTTGCCATATCCGCTCTGCTAATGGAAAATATTAATCACACTGCACTCAGATGTTAGTGAGACATGACCCATTATAGGCCAAACCTTTTATTGGTCTGAATTTGAAATATCGTTCAAAATATTCCGAAGTTTTATTGAACGATACAAATATTTCAATTATTTAAGAAAACAAATTAGCTTACGTACATTGTTGACTCCATACAACGGATTAATTTTCGAAGCTGTGTTGGCTCAGTTAATTATTTTATATCCCCCCCCCCCGAGCCCCCATTTTGAATTGTTCAGGAAATAAAATATAGCCCACGTTACTCACTTGCAATGTACATTTCTGTAGGTGAAGACATTTTTAAAATCGGTTCAGTAGTTTTTGAGTCTATTCGTTACAAACAAACAAATTCTTCCTCTTTATAATTTTAGTATAGATGAATCGACTTTGATGAATTGAACTTATATATTTAAGTCTTTCTTACAATTACTTCCAAAATACACAATTAAATAAAAAATACGGGCTTCCACATCTGCTTTCGGTAGTCTAGATGAACAAGAAATATTGGAATTTTTACTAAAAAGGCCAAGATTAAAACCAAATAAAACATAACATTAAGTCAATTTACATTTTTTAACCAGCTTAAAAAGATTTTATTTTATTATATATGATTTAGTGATTTTTATTGAGTGAGAAGTATTAAATTTGAATAGAAGTTCAATTGTTATAACCTTTTTATTTGATTGAATATCGCTTATCTTAGCTTTCTAGACCGGGGCCGCTATCTCACCGTCAGATAGCTCCTCAATTCTAATGAGTTAATGTTAATTCTTTCGATTACAATAGGTATAAATCTATGGTTGGCCCCGCAGATCTCTGAATGCGATGCACATTAAATATTAAAATGATAGATAGGGTGAGGAATGAATAAATAATTCGCCTTAATATCGTCTCATTCCTAATAGATATCCTGAATTCAAAATCAGCTATGACATTGCCTGTAATGGATCTGGTGTCCCGACCCTTTCCATGTGTAACGGTGGACGCTGCGAACAATGAAGTATACGGATCGAGGTCGAATACTACATAGTATACTTTTCTAGACATTGTATAAATATTTGGTCTTTTGTCTTGTCAAGAAAACAAGGTGAAGTACTTTTTACGTTTCGCAGAGAAACTCCCTCCGCGTGTTCAGAAGAAAAACTCGACTGTTCACGGGGAAGCTTTTCCAATAATAAAAATTTGAATTTAAGAACGTTTTACTTTTGGTCTAGAGTAAGTGGTACGCGCATTCGTCACAATATGGCTCGCTGTGCGCTAGCAGGAACTTAGAATGCTAGGCTCCAATTAAGATATTTCTTGTTACACCACGTGTGCGTTGCGAAGTAACAGCAAGGTCAAGAAGAAGAAATAAATGGAACTAAAAATAAGAAAATAAAATAAAAAATAAAATAAAATAAAATAAAGTGCAACGAATGATTCACAGGATATGCGAATAAACACTGATGATAAGTGCGTAGAAGAAAGGAAGGATAACACATGTGAGTCTGCTGTGGAGGTGGGGAAACTAGGTGTAGACACTTTATGAAATGTCGTATGGCTTTTAGTGCCGGGATATCCCAGGACGGGTTCGGCTCGCCAGGTGCAGGTCTTTCTGTTTGACACCCGTAGGTGACCTGCGCGTCGTGATGAGGATGAAATGATGATGAAGACAACACATATACCCAGCCCCCGTGCCATTGGAATTAACCAATTAAGGTTAAAATCCACGACCCGGCCGGGAATCGAACCCGGGACCCTCTGAACCGAAGGCCAGTACGCTGACCGTTCAGCCAACGAGTCGGACCCAAACTCGTGTCCTCATCCCGAGGTGGTGCAGCTCTTTTCAGGCACACCCCGGATGGAGGTGAGCTGCATGTACCATTTCGACCACATACCAGCCCACCTGCCATTCTTAAACTTCTGGCAGTACCGGGAATCGAACCCGGGCCCCCGAGGACGGCAGCTAATCGTGGAATGGACCATCTGGTGATGAACGTACGAATTTGGATGCACCGAAATGGAATAACGATAGTGAAAGGACAGAGAAAAGAACTACCTACGTAAATCATAAATGTCTGGCAACAACGTACTGTATTAATTAATTGATAGCCACTGTCCCTGTTGTAATTGTTAGGATTTTTACGTATTTAGACATCTTCCCGTAAAATCCTATACCTGAAGAGTTTATTCTAGTAAAGAGCTCGAACATCTTGGGACACGACATAATGACTTGATGACAGGGCGTGCTTACCTTTAGCTGACTTCTCTGGCTGCTTGAGATGGATATTTCATTGGTATTACTTGTTACGAGTACCAATGGCTTGTCCTCTCTTTTACCTAAAATGTGAGCAATTTTAGTGACTGTGCAAAACACGGTTTTTGATGATGATACTTATTGTTTAAAGGGGCCTAACATCTAGGTAATCAGCCCAAAACACGGTTTTTATATTGTACTTGCGGAGGATATTCGCTATTCTGTCTGTGATATTGTTAATGTAAGGCAGGTAGCCAGTTCCTTCACTTCTTCTTTCTCTGAGCTTTGATTAGTTATCCCTTTGGGATGCAGGGCTCTATGAATCTGTACATCGTTGTAACCATTACCCTTGAACGTGACGTATGTATCCATCTCTTCCTGGATGTTTGATGGCTGACAAATTCGTGTCTCCCTCGTGGTGATTGTCGTGAGAATCGCCTACTTTTGTGCTGGATGGTGATGAGAATCTGCATGCAGATAGCGATTTGTGTGGATAGGCTTAAGATAGACGGCATGTCCTAAGGAGTCGTCCGGTTTCTTCCTTACTAGAACATCCAAGAAAGGAAGGCATCCATCCGACTCCATCCCCATAGTGAATTTAGTTGAAAGGTGCTTGTGATTTAAGGTGGTTTAGAAGTAGATGATTTTTCTCAGTGCCTTCTGTCCAGAGCACAAATGTATCGTCAACATAGCCTATCTCCATCAAACCGTAGGACTGACGGGTGCCAAAGCATTCCAGGATATGTGTTTAATATCATAATTTCATAATTTCTTATGCTCATCACCCCTACCCCCATCCCCTCACCCGCCCCCACCCTCCGTCCCAACCCACTCAAACTCGTTATCCTCTGCTTTTTCCGCTATTTCCTTTTCCTTCATCTATGTTCTATTATTCTAGCCTTTGAGTCTTTCATTGCACTTTTTTATTATTATTTTTATTTCCATTTATTTCTGACGTGAATTTCAACACAATCCTGAATTACTGAGCAGGGTTAAAGGCACCTATCCCAAAGTCAGGGACAACATTTTAAAAGTTGTTAATGTTGTTGCTGTTGTTCTGGCTACCTTACTACTTTTAAAATCATACTCCTAAGTTCTGTGCCCATAGAATACATTACAAGTGCTTTAAAATAAATCTGCTCGTTAGATGGCATCTTGTAGCATATTAGCTTTGTAGGTTGGTTGTAACTCTTGAAATTAATCTCTGAAGACTTCTGAACATAACTCATATTACAAACCATTATTCTCGTCATTATTCCGTATTGAAGAATAGCTAATCACAAAGTTTATACAAGGAGTAATTTTAATACCACCTATTCAATACAATTTATTCCAGTATTGTGTGGTTAAATACTACATACTTACTTTAAATATGGGTCTCAAACATGAGCAAATACTGTATCTTTTAACCGTCTTGTTCTTGTCCTGTGACGCCTTATTTTGAAATTCTGTTTTCCAAATGTAATATATATTGTTCAAGCTTTTTATCAAAAAGATCCATTTCAGTGTCAGAAATTATTATTTTTTTAAAACAATGTGTGATAATTACTTTTAGACGAGCGTTTAAATTTTTTAAAGTGATTTTAGCATAAGTTCTGTTTTATTCAATATTTTTGTACTGTAAACATTTTGCATCCACAGTATTCACACTTGTAAATATTCTTCAATTTATGTAAATTATTATGACTCCTTAGACCATGTGTGTTTTAAGATTGATTGAGGCTGATGATGCCCAATAAACAGTGGGCGAAACATGTACCCTTCAATTTTCTGGTAATTTCCATGTGTATTTAACCACACAATACTGGAATAAATTGTATTGAAAAGGTGGTATTAAAATTACTGCTTGTATAATCTTTGTGATTACGTCCTGTTATATAGAAAGTGTTCTTCCTAATGTTGACCATGCTGTCATAAACATTGGCAGAAAACTAATTTGGTTTTTCGTGTGCCTTCACTTCAAGTTCATTTTTGTAAGTTTTGGTCTTCAGAAGTTTTGTAGGCTCAACTCAGAAATTACTGGACAGTTAATATTTAAATACAATACAATACAATGGATTTATTTTGTCTGGCAAGATTAAGGCCATTAGGCCCTCTTTTCCATCTAACCAGAAAATACAGTATCTATATGTGCAAACTAAAATAAATAGACTTGGGCCTACAATTGAAACATCTTGTAACTACTAAACAATGCAGTATTATAATGAAAAGCAAAAAATTAAAAATAGGAAAAATAGGAAAATGATTATGATGATGATGAAGATGATTATTTACACAATTATGACATGATTACCTAATTTCAATTAACCTTGATAATAACAGTGAGATTATATAAAGTCTATAGTTTGAGGAAGGCTAAATCTACAAAATTTCCATAACATACAAATAACAATATAGGACTTCATCAATTACTTACTAGGTACCGGTGACAATGTTGCCTAAAACTAGCAGGTGAGGCTCCTCTAACAGAGACGGGTAGTGTATTCCACTGTCGTGCCGAAGAAATAACAAATGAGTTTGTGTATCGTATGGTGCGGCGAGGTGGAATAGATAAGAGTGTATCAGATTTTGACCGTGTTCCGAAACTGTGATTGGATGAGAGGTGATGAAATTTACTGTACAAGCAGGGAGGTGAGCATGAGGAGAGTATTCGATGAAGAAGGCATAAAGCATGAAGATTACGGCGCTGTTTGAGTTTTAGCCAACCGAGTTCATCGTAGGCAGGTGTAACATGGTCAAAGTAACATAGGTCACATATGTAGGGAATACAGGCGTTTTGCGCGCGTTGTAGTTTGTCGTTAAGAGTAGCAGTCAGGTCGTTGTACACGGTGTCACAGTAGTCGAAATGAGGTGATGGAAAATATATCCAAACAAAAATAAGGGGTTGTACTAGATTAACGAACATTGGTGTGTTTATACACCTGAAATATGACGTTGATTCAAATTTCCCGCAAATCGTATTAGCCTGGCGCCAGGGTGGCTCCATGACGTTGCACATCAGGTTTTCTTTAAATACGGGCTGTGCTGTGCGAGAGCGTTAGTTACCTGTAGGATTGGACGGAGTGACTGCAAATGGGCCAAGAATGTCTTTACGAAGATGAAGCTCACTGTGTTTGAACGGGGCTGTATAACAGGGCTTCGTGAAGGTGAATAGTCCTTCCACACTCTTGCAGAACGACTTGGCAGGAATGCCTCCACTGTGCATAAGTGCTGGCAGCAGTGGTCACGAGAAGGTACGCTCGTAAGAAGACCGGTTGTCCACATGGCACCACCGAGATTGAGGACAACAGTATTCGGCGTATGGCTGTAGCGCAGCGGACTGCAACAGTAATTCCAACGGCACTTGGCACCACAGTGATGCACCGAACTGTTCGAAATTGGTTACTTGAAGCACATCCCCGAGCCAGACGCCCTGCGGCGTGCATTCCACTTACCCCAAACCAATGTCGCATGCGACTTCAGTGGTGTCAAGCGAGAGCACATTGGAGGATGGAGTAGGGTACGTTGTGTTTTCGATGTAAGCCGGTTCTGCCTTGGTGTCAACGATGGCCGTATGTTGGTTAGAAGGAAGCCAGGTGAACACCTGCATTCCACTTTTCTGCAGTGTCGACACACTGGACGTACACCAGGAGTTCTACTCTGGGCGATTTCCTATGACAGCAGGAGCACTCTTGTGGTTATCCCACGCACCCTGACATAGATGTGTACGTCCGTCTAGTGATTCGACCTGTTGTGCTACCATTCATGAACAACATTGCTGAGAGTGTTTTGCAGCAGGAAAATGACTCCCTCATGCCACTATTGTAACCGAATGTGCTCTACAGAGTTTAGACATGTTGCCTTGGCCTGCCCTATCCCCTGACCTGTCCCCAATCGAGCACGTATGGGACATCATTGGACGACAAATCCAGCGTCATCTACAACCGGCATCAACCGTCCCTGAACTGACGGACCAAGTACAACAGGCATGCAACTCCATCCCACAAACTGATATCCAGCACCTGTACGATACAATGCATGCACGTTTGTATGCCTGCATTCAACAGTCAGGCGATTACACCGGTTATTAATGGACCAGTATGGCACATTTGCGATGGCTTTTCTCGCGCGGATATTAACCTGTAGTCTTGTACCTTTAATCAATTAAATATATTACATATTATATATTATATATTATATATTATATATATTACATCGAAAAATATATTCCCAAAACTGGGGTATTCTACATTCATTATTCCATAGTGTTTGTATATTCTTTTCCGCCAGTGTATTATATATATATATTATAGTCTCAGTACTCCATTTTTAAATTTAATTGATACAATGTATTACTTTCTTCCTCTTCATAAAATGTATTCTGAAAAATTACAAATTTTTGTGGTTGCCAAACAAAATTAATACAAAATTACTGCAACATTACTATTATTTTGATATTATGTTCAACATATACCATGAAAATAACATTATCTGAGCTATCTGACGATCCAGTTAAGGTCGCGTTGCTGGGAGATGGTTAGTTCGAATTTCACCATGGTAGCCCTGGTGATGGCTTTCCATCGCTTCATATTTTCACACCAGGCAAATGCTGGGGATGTACTTTAAGGTCACGGCCGCTACCTTCCGATAGCCGGGCTGAGTGGCTCAGACTGGTGGTATTGGAAGATGCTCAAATACGTCAGCCTCGTGTCGGTAGATTTATTGGTACGTACAAGAATTCCGACACCTCAGCGTCTACGAAAACCGTAAAAGTAGTTCATCATCATCATCATCATCATCATCATCATCATCATCATCATCATCATCATATTCTAAAGGCTAAGCCTTGTCGCTGCAGCCACAGTTGTCTATCTTGAGCCAGCGTAGGTATTGCACTTCATCCTCAGAAGCAGGTTCTCGAAGTAAGACACTCGGGGTCGTCCTCTTCCTCTTTTCCCAGCAATTCTTCCCTCAATGATATTACAAAGGAACTCCTCATGCCGCAGAATGTGACCAATCAATTTTATTTTCCGTTTTTCGATTTCGGTTATCAGACTCCGTTCTTCTCTTATCTCTCTGAGGACTTCGGTATTGCTCTTCATTTCCGTCCAACTTATCCTCTGCATTCTTCTCCAGATCCACATTTCAACTGCCTCTAGTTTTTCTTTTCTTGCATTCATAATGTCCAGCTTTCGCAACCATACAGCAGCACACTCTATACAAAGGTTTTTGCAAAGGCCTTCCGAGTTTGTATATCTATATGTTTGTTGGCCAGCAGATGCCTTTTATCTTGGAATGCTCTCTTTGCCATGGCTATCCTCTTCGTGACTTCTGATATGCTCCGATTGTCACTCGTGATCAGGGTTCCTAGGTAGCAAAACTGTTTCACTTGTTCTATTTTATCAGGGCCAATTTTTAAGCGTGTTATAGGTGTTTTCTTGTATTTACATATTGTCATGGTTTTTGTTTTCCTTGTATTAATTTTGAGGTTCCATTTGCCTAAAGTTTCTGCTAATATGTTGATCATTCTCTGCATACTTTTACCTGTTTCTGCTAGTATGGCAATATCATCAGCAAATCTTATAGAGTGTACTTGTTTGCCATTAATTTTGATCTCCGTTGTTTTCTCCTTCATGACTGCGATGGCTTCTTCAATGAACATATTGAAGAGATAAGGAGACAGTGGACATCCTTGCCTAACTCCTCTTCTTATTTTGGCATTTTTCTTTGTCCCACTGATTTCTAAATCAGTGTTCTGCATTTTGTATAAATTTAGTATGAGGCGTCTATCCTTCCAATCAATTCCTGCTTTTTTCATGGTAAGGAAAAGTTGTTCCCAGTCTACTCGATCAAAAGCTTTCTCTAAGTCGACAAAGGTCACGTATACTTTCCTATTATTCTCAGTTCTTCTCTCCAGAATCAAACGTAATGCCAGAATTGCTTCCCTAGTACCCCTCCCTGATCGAAATCCAAACTGGTCATTATCGATATAGTGTTCTAACTTCCCTTTAATTCTATTCTTGATGATGTTGAGCAGTATTAAAAGTAGTTAGCGGGACGTAAATTATATAACATTACAATTAATACCTTCCCATAATTGCGTCAACCGAAAATCTTCGACGTGAATATACAACGTTAAACCACTAGAGAAAAACACTAAGAAATAATTAATCTTGATTCAGTGATTTAGGGACTGCTAATACAATTAGGCGTTAGAGACAGATTAAAGTTTTGGTTCGTTTTACCATGTAATTTATCAGTTAAACACTAAGAAGGAAATGTGTCTCTATTGTTCTATTTTGAAATGAATGGTATTCCTTAACATCTCCGTGACGAACATTAACGATGATTAGCATCTCTCACAGATTACGTAGTCTCTTAGAAGCAGAAGACTACGCACGCATGTGGAATGAGTTCAAAGTGAGAGAGGGAACACATCTCATTCAGCGACCATACAAAATGCATAGAGATATCAGTGCTACCTCAAGAATGAAGATACCGTAACCACAGCATTCCGGTCACAGGTCGAGAACAAGAGAGTTGTCGGCAGCTCCATTCTGTTTGATGGAGAAGCATCCAGTATATTGTTTGTAATTGACTCCCTAATTTATCACCATCCCCACGTAAAGGTTCTTCATGAATTAAAAATGAATTAAACGTAGGACAACTTAGGTTCGTGTGAAACAATGCCCTGAGAGAGTACCACAAGGATAATTTTGTACCCATACTTTTTCTAATCCTTCTTCTTCGTGGCTATTTTACAATTTTCTTGGGATAAAAAATTCATAAGGAATTGGCTTAGATTTTCGCCCAATTGATCTTCCTAACTCTAACTCCTTTGTGAAAGGTTGTACTCACTATTTATTTTGTCTCGACTCCAGGATACAGTGCGAGGCGTTCGAGAAAAGAGTTGCTCTTTCATTGGCTCGAATCCAACCGGCTGCCATGCTAATAACCGTCCATTACGTCACGCCCCTAGCCTGATCAGGTTAATGACATGCTGCTCTTCCTCTACAGGTGCTTTATTCTTAGTATTATAATTGTTGTTGCTGTCGTTATTATGATTATTATTACTACTTCGTTCGTGTCGGCCTTCTAAGGACCATGTTCTTTCAGCTGTCTTCTCTGGGCTTAGAACGTTGTCCAGTGCTCCTTTATTTCCTCCGTCCAAGTCTTTATCGCCTTCAACTTTGGCCTCTCTTGAAAACCTTGGTGGTCTTTTAGTTTTCTCCTGATTAGTTGCATTCTTGTATATCTTCATAAGTGATCCCCGTCTCCTCTAGGTCATTTTCCACCTCCTTGAAGCAAGTTTACTGGGTATTATTATCTTTAAAATAAATAAAGACCTTGTTCGATAATCGTGTGGGATTCATTCTTCGCGAATGCTCATAATATGCAATTCTCCTACTCCGAATGACATCAGAGATCTTCTGGACGTGAGTATATACAGTAGAGCTCATTGTTATGCCGACGTCTATATTCATCGATGTCTTCCATTGGGCTAAGAATTTTCCTTAAGATCATTTTTCTTTAATTTCCAATTTTTCTATCAGGCCTTTCTTTGTCATAGCAAGGCATTCCGGAGCATACAAAGCCACTGGTCTTATGACAGTACAATAATGTCTGAGTTTTGCGTTCAAGGATATGGGACTTTTGTTGTGCATATCCTTGGTAAATTTATGAGCCATTCCATTTTATTCATGCGCGACGCAAAAGCTTCCTTTTCAGAGATGTTTTGTTTATTTCGCCAAGATATTTAAACTTATTATCCATTCTGATTTCCCCCTGGTTTACTTTTAGCTCTCTTGGTGCTGACTTGATGTCCGTCCAAAGAGATCGGGAAGGTAGCTTTTTCCGCCTGTATGTTGAGGTGATTAATTTGCTTTGTAGCCATGTCTCAAAAATCATAGAAAATTGCTAGACCATCTGGAAAAGCTAGGCCATCAATTGAAAGGTTCATGTTCTTGTAACCCAATCTCACACCATTTTGGAGCCCATTGTTGTTAATTTCTTTGCGCCACTCTCGGATGACTTTTTCAAGGACGCAATTGAAGAGCAGGGGTGAGAGCCCATCTCCATGCCTAACTTCTGTCTTTATCTTGAAAACGCCTGAAATTGTTTTCCTCTGAACTTACCTTTCGAAGTTGTGTTAGCTGGAGTCCGTTCGATGATTAGCCTGGTTTTGTTATCCAAGCCAAATTCTTTTCGGACTTGAATAAGAATGATTTTATCGATCGAGCCATAGGCTTTCTTGAAGTCGACGAAGATCACCACAAATTTCTTGTTCCTTAGATTCAGATATGAGAGGACAGATTTCAGGTTCGTAATTTGCTCGGCACATGGGCGTTCTTTCCCTATTACTATTATTGTTGTTATTATTATAAGTTCATCATCATTTTACAGTTCAGTGAACAAGGGGCCGAGCGGTTTAGGGAGATAGTGGGATCGAACCTCACTGTCGACAGCCCTGAAGATGGCTTTTCGTGGTTTCCCATTTTTACTCCAGGCAACTGCTCGGGCTCTACCCCAATTAACGGCATGGTCGCTGCTTTCCACTCCTAGCCCTTTCCTATCCAACCGTCGCTATAAGACCTATCTGTATCGATGCGACCTAAAGCAAATTGCGAAAAAATATTACATTACGCAACAAGCCTATAATGGCAATAATTAAGACACGAGAATGTTTATAAAACCACCTAAGCTAGTTTTATAATTTCCGTACGACCGGCTACATAGGCGAGTTGCATACGACTGTTTATGCTCAACGATAATTATAACTCTATTTTTTTTAAATATCCATACATTTCTGCCCAGATGTCGCTTGACAGTTAATTGTACTGAACGGAGCGCAGAACGCATGCGCTAGACCTTGTGTGGATCAGAGGCCTTGACAATGCCATATGTTGCTTTGTTAGAAGGTCATCATAACCTAGCTTTATTTCAGAAATTGTTCATTGTACAGTTGGTGAAGTGAATTTGCGGGAATGTGCCGTGTGGTTGTGGAATATTGGAAGTAGAAAGTGCATTGGTGTTAATACGTGTGTGTGACATGTTCTATTTTGGAAACAAGTGCGAAGCTAGTGCGTTCAGTGCAGGTGCGATGCTATGCTTACATAATTGGTCAAACAATTGTATCATGATGAAAATCTGAACTCTGATTGGTTGAGGACCTGTATCATGATGAAAATCTGAACTCTGGTTTGTCGAGAACCTGTATCATAATGAAACTTGAACTATAATGAGCGTCGTTAAGATTCAGTTTTCTGCCATATAATATTTATATTTCTGCATCGTAGAGCATAAAATATTTTATTTTACAGCTCCAGTTTCCCGGGTACTCTTGGCGAGCCTCTTCTACTCTGTCTTATCCAGATACCTTCTGTTGTTAATGACGTCCTCCAATGTCCTTCCCTGATCTGCAATGTCCATCAGTGGGTTCTTGGTCTTCCAAAAATCCGTTTTCCTGCCACATGTCTTTGTTGGCCTTGTTGGTTCTATCCTCATTGCATTCCCAGACCAACTCAGTCTCGACATGGTGACCTGATCTAACAACGATGTCTCAATCCCAGCTTCCTTCCTAATCATCGCATTTCTTAACTTGTCCAGTTTAGTTTTTTGTATTGTGGACTTAAGGAACTTCATCTCAAATGTTTAAATACTTGATGAGTCCTTTTTAGTGAGGGTGAAGTACTGATTGAACATCACCAGCTTTCATTTTGTTGGAACTTTGGGATCCCGGATGAGTGTTCGTACTTAGTGGCTTTGTGGCTAGTGTACCTCCAGATATTCCACTGCCGAAGTATGCAGTGGATGGTTGTCCAGCATGATGTTCGCTGGTCGTCAGTCTCTGCTTATTGCCATCGCTAATGTTTTGGGTTCGCTTATCTTCAGATTGAGCTCCTGGAACTTAACCTTACATTCATTGAGTCTCGACTGTACTTGTTCCTCAGTTTCTCCGCACATCATCAGAGAAAGCCATAGCATTTAGTTCACCAGATGGTTTTTTGATGTTCTTTATGTCATCCATGATGGTGATAGACAACAATGGGGCTAATACACTGCCTTGCTGGACTCCACTTGTGGTGAGGAACCAGGATGAATGCCCGTCACTCAATCGTACACAGTGCTCGTATTATTATTTGTCATATTTAATTCTTTAAAAACTAAGCTAGGGTTCTTTACAAGTATTTAATGGTCTATCTATTATACACTATTTCTTGTATTTTTATTCCTTGTTCCGAAATGTGCTTTTTACACGTATGCCATAGCGTAAAACAGTGAGTTTCTCTCATCGATTGGCCGAAGGGCGTACCCAGCTTACCTGCTCCCGTTGACTCATCACTGCCCGTTACACAGCGCAGCGACATCACGGGAATGCCCGAACGTCGCAGTTCATGTCCGTGCTTAAAACGTGTATTAAGTTTTACTTCGGGGTATTATTCTCATAATGCTCCCACATGTGCACACGGTAGAACAAAGGGTATCTATGTACGACAATTATGTGAAAACAGAGTCTTGTAGTAAGGTCGTTAGGCGACTTGTAACACAGTTTCCAGGTTTACAACCTCCACATGGAGAGACCGGGTGGAAACTCGTAAACAAATTCTGAGAAACTGGTTCGTTACTCGATAAGAACCGAAGTGTTAAAAAATGTGTATTTAAGGAGGGAAAAGTAAATGAAGTCGCATAAAGATTAGAAGATACTCCTACAAAATCCCTAAGACGATTTGGACAAGAGGCCGGGGTTTAGAAGAGCTCAGCATGGTGGCTACTAAAATGTTAAAATTGAAATTGTGCCAGAAATGTGTGAATGCAGGAGGAGAACATGTCCAAAGTCTCCTGTGATAAGGTACAAGCTCATTTTCTTAATTCTTATTTTCTTAATTTTTAATTGTTATCTCATGTGATGCACGGATAAAGTCAGCGAAGTGATGTCCCTGTTGCTCTGCCCTGTAGCGGGGAGTGATGAGTCAACGGAAGGTAAATAGACTGGGCGCGTCTACCGGCCAACCGATCAGAGCAACTGATTGTATTTATGTTTAAAATGTGTTTTAGACAGACTGAAAATCGTTAAAGTTACATTTATCTGAACGGTCACTGCAAAGTATGGCTTCCTTCTTAAAAGAAAAGCTGAATGTCCACAAAATTAAACCACAAATAAAAATCAATTTAGACACAAAACGAGGAAGTGCTAGGACGCAGACGCGAGCGTTAAGTAAAAACTGCATTGTTGTCATGGCTTGATAAATTAAATCAATCACTCATCAATGATTTCAATATAGAGCCGTTTCCCAGGTGGAAAATTCCCTGTCAATTGTTTACCTAGACCAGGACATTCCTGTATATTCAATGTTAAATGTATGGAACATTTTTCTTCTAAAATAATAACACCAGAATAATGAAACTTTTACAGTAGTATATTTTGTTAGCAATCATGAATCATGGGCACTTTAATGTAACCGTAATTTGTGAGAAGATATCAATTACACTGACTGACAGAGCAAATGCAACACCAAGAAGGAGTGGTCAGAACTTTATGCCAATTGCAGGGTAGACTGACGTCACTGAGGTATGCTCATGATGTGAAATGCGCCGCTGTGCTGCGCACGTAGCGAACGATAAATGGGACACGGCGTTGGCGAATGGCCCACTTCGTACCGTAATTTCTCAGCCGACAGTCATTGTAGAACGTGTTGTCGTGTGCCACAGGACACGTGTATAGCTAAGAATGCCAGGCCGCCGTCAACGGAGGCATTTCCAGCAGACAGACGACTTTACGAGGGGTATGGTGATCGGGCTGAGAAGGGCAGGTTGGTCGCTTCGTCAAATCGCAGCCGACACCCATAGGGATGTGTCCACGGTGCAGCGCCTGTGGCGAAGATGGTTGGCGCAGGGACATGTGGCACGTGCGAGGGGTCCAGGCGCAGCCCGAGTGACGTCAGCACGCGAGGATCGGCGCATCCGCCGCCAAGCGGTGGCAGCCCGCACGCCACGTCAACCGCCATTCTTCAGCATGTGCAAGACACCCTGGCTGTTCCAATATCGACCAGAACAATTTCCCGTCGATTGGTTGAAGGAGGCCTGCACTCCCGGCGTCCGCTCAGAAGACTACCATTGACTCCACAGCATAGACGTGCACGCCTGGCATGGTGCCGGGCTAGAGCGACTTGGATGAGGGAATGGCGGAACGTCGTGTTCTCCGATGAGTCACGCTTCTGTTCTGTCAGTGATAGTCACCGCAGACGAGTGTGGCGTCGGCGTGGAGAAAGGTCAAATCCGGCAGTAACTGTGGAGCGCCCTACCGCTAGACAACGCGGCATCATGGTTTGGGGCGCTATTGCGTATGATTCCACGTCACCTCTAGTGCGTATTCAAGGCACGTTAAATGCCCACCGCTACGTGCAGCATGTGCTGCGGCCGGTGGCACTCCCGTACCTTCAGGGGCTGCCCAATGCTCGGTTTCAGCAGGATAATACCCGCCCACACACTGCTCGCATATTCCAACAGGCTCTACGAGGTGTACAGATGCTTCCGTGGCCAGCGTACTCTCCGGATCTCTCACCAATCGAACACGTGTGGGATATCATTGGACGCCGTTTGCAAACTCTGCCCCAGCCTCGTACGGACGACCAACTGTGGCAAATGGTTGACAGAGAATGGAGAACCATCCCTCAGGACATCATCCGCACTCTTATTGACTCTGTACCTCGACGTGTTTCTGCGTGCATCGCCGCTCGCGGTGGTCCTACATCCTACTGAGTCGATGCCGTGCACATTGTGTAACCTGCATATCGGTTTGAAATAAACATAAATTATTCTTCCGTGCCGACTCTGTTTTTTCCCCAACTTTCATCCCTTTCGAACCACTCCTCCTTGGTGTTGCATTTGCTCTGTCAGTCAGTGTATTTTGTTACTGAAAGTAATTGACACTTTTGACATAGTATCTTTGACATAAAATCTGTCATCAATTAAGCAGGAAAAGAGGCTATGATACAAGGTGTATACTGGCACTGTTTACAGTCCCTGAAAATTTGAGGTCTGCCTCTAATAGTTTAGGAGTAAATGGTTCCTTATATGACAAAAAAGTAACCTTGTGGAAAACGAGATTCAAAGGTTAGCTAATTCTCTAATGGTTTCCAGCACCATAAGAGGGATTTTCACTATCATTAGACATCTCCTCATCTAGCCTTCTTTACCATACCTTTCATTCTTTATCTGATTTGCCTCTCACACTTCTTTTCTTTCCTTTCAGTATTCCGATTCCTCTCATTGTCTATCGAAACCATAGCAGTGACCATGCATTTTTCATACATCTTCACCTTCCATCTTCTGCAGCATATCATACTTTATAATGTTAAGTTCGTTGTGTGTAGCCATAGCATCATATACTCCTAAACGAAGGACATACATTATCACGAACACATTTTTAGGAATTCTGGTCCAAATTACTTCATTCACACTCTATGTTGATTTTTAAGTCCTTTGTATAGCTTGAAATTTAGTGACACAGGTTATTTTGCAACATTCATTACATGATGCTGAAGCATCTATCACCTTTTATAGCAATGAAATGTTAATTGCTTTGCTCACATTATCATCAATACAATGTTTAAATTGGAGTATTTTTCAGTTGATCCATGCAACTCCCTGCTTGTGCTAGAGACAATAATAACTTATGTATCAGTTCATGTATAACTTCAAGTTACAGCATCATTTCCTACGGTGCGAGAAATTGACTGAGTTTCACTAGTGTACATCTAAGGAGGCATTTTCGTTTTATAAACTCTATTAGGCCTACTAAATTGATGCATGTTCGATTAGTTCCAGTTACAGAATAGAAGTATTGCAACACTCATCTTGAACTAAACACCAAATGAGTCAATGTAAAGAACAATATCCAAGGAATACAGCGAGCCAGACTGTGAAATAGAACAGCCAGTGCAAGAAATTTTCCCTACATACTTAATAATAATGTCTTTGGAAAACCGGAAAATTTCAATAAGGATGTTTTAACTCAACCCGTATTCACGGAAATTCTATGCGCTGAAACATCCACTACACTACCTTATTAAAAAGATATTTTTAAGACTTGGAGTTGAGCTAACGGGAACATGTATATGTCATTTAAAAGGCGAAATGATGTAGTATTTTATTTTATAATAAACTAAACATCCAAAAGATTTTCAGGGTCCAGGTTTCCTTAAGGGAAATTCGTGAAAATAGCAACAACAAAAATTGTATTAATTTATATCCCAGTCCTCCCTGAACAAGAATATGCATGGTTCTTGCATGTTTGCTTCGTACTGATAGGAACAATGACATTTATGCCATGTACCCTTCTGTCTGTTGTTCATTCAAGTGTGTTTATCACGGACGCAGCAGACTTTCTTTATCTTTACTCCCCTTTATTCTTTGACCACTGATTGTAAGTTGGTTACCCTGGTGTTATACGAGTGAAAGTAACAGTTGAAGATCATTTCAGCGTTGTGTTTATGTTTTACTCGTCGTAGTTATTTGAAGGACAAGCTTGAAGTGAGGAAGCAATCTTATTGTGTTTATAGTTTTATTTTTATCCATATAAACCCTGAATGTGGTCATGATAAGGAAGTTTAATAGTAGGAATATGTTTAAAGGTAAGAGATACACCAGGAAATGAGAAAAGCTGTGTCGGCCATCTTCTTTCACATGATCTCTACTGACGAGGACTCCTGTCATTATCTCTGTCCAAAGGATCCTGAGTCATGGTGTAAATATCAGAGACCTATTGTAACTGGTGATGAACGTAGACACGATCACCTCCTACCAAGGTTTATATGAGACGTTTTAAAACATAGCTAACAAAATATTTCTTGCTAACAAAATACCAACTTCAATAACTGTGTGTGGGAACACATGCCAAAAACAGTATTTGTGTGCCACAGTACCCTAAAAAGTAGTGTCAATGATGCACTGTTGTGTTTCAATGATGGATCAGTCAGTAGTATGAAAGTTTTCAGTGATATGGGGATTGGACCTGGGGTGAACATGAAGAATGCAGTTCTGTCAGTTGAGCAGTTGAGAATGCGGGAGCTGAGATAGGTGTTCTACTAGTCAAGAAAAGAGGCTAGAATTCAAAAGAGGGTCTCCAAACATAAGCGGGAGGTTACAGAAATCCCGAAAGATGAAAGCTAAGGTGCTGGGGAGTTTCAGCTTTTAATGCAAGTTGACCAGATCGTATCACAAATTTTAAATGGATTTTTTTGGAAAGTATGATATTTTTAGTGTACCCGGAAGGCATAGACCATGGCACATACGAGTTATAAATCTTTATTCTTGAGCGAACGGCTAAGTCCCGATGCACGAACAGCTGTGCGAGAGAATGTTCTTGTTCTCACCGCACTGCGTGCGGGAGACCACATGATTGAAGCAAGATCAAGTGACGTCAGCACTGTCTGTAGCTTCCCTCCCCTCAGAATTCTCTCGAAACTACTTTTTGAACTTTTTAACGCCTGGATCAATTAACATGAGACCAGAATTAAATTGTAGCCAGTATTCTGAAAGTAAATCCCTGCAAATTTGAGATCAGTTCGTACAGTGGTTCCCAGGATATAACAAGTTAAAGTTTGGAAAGTATTATCACCCCTTCATCACCTGATTCCGAGCGCTGCTCGCAGCTCGCATAGGTCAATGAACTGAGAGTATAGCCAGTATCCAGTGTGTGTGTTCTGCGATTATGACAGAAAGACAGTATGCTCCGTCGCGATCCGCGAGGACGTAGAAGTCACACTCGAACACTTTGAAATTGTGCGAAGACGTCGGAAGTAAAGTTTCTGCCGCGTCGCGACGAAGGAAATGTTCTAAAATTTTCTCCGACTAAATCGTCGTTATATAATATTTAGTAGTGTGTTAACTGAGTGAAGTTACAATAGAAATAGTGAATTGAAGTGTCAAGTATTTCATTTATCAGTAAACGATATTGTGGACTTTGTCATTTTCACGTAATTCTGAACTTTATCATTAATTGTGACAGTATTCTAAGACATTGCGTGTGATAAACTAAACTTCTAATTTGTGACCATTTTAATGATTCTGAGACACATTTCTCCTACAATAGTACAATTGTGAACTGTGTGAGATACGTTTCCACTAAACATTCAACAAATAGCTAGGCTAAAAATGACTACTTTTTTGTGCATTTCCTCGAACTTCCGATCACTACTACGAGAACCTAACAGAATATTAAGAACATTTTATGACGATATTGAGTCTTACGGACTTGTGTTGTGCAAATTCAGTCATAAAATCTTCTTAATCTATGAACAGTATTATTCCAGAGACTGTTGTAGAGACTATTGTTAATGACATTTTTTCCAGTGTTTTATGGACTGTGATGATTATTCTACAGTCGAACCTCAGATATAATCAGTGACTTATGAAATGTGACAGTGTTAAACCCTAATTCCATAAACTGTGTGTGTGTAAAAACTGTCTTTTCCGTGTTGAAAACGATTGTAAGTCCTTACTTCATTAACTTGACTTACAAATCATACTGTAGCATAGACTGTGCTATTCTAAGTCACATATTCAACACCGTAAAATAACGTGAGAATACGAACTGTGCATTGAGACATATGTCGGTGTATAATATCAATCTTAGTGATAACTGAAAGTTCTATAGTACGAATTGAACTTTCCGTGTTCCGACATTATCTCTAAAAGAACATCGGAAATCTTGGCAAAGTGTTGTGAGATTCTGCTGCATCGAACGTCGTTTCCAACGCGGGATTAACGTGGTTTCTGTGATCATGGTACCCATCGAGGGACGTCGACGAGGGATATTAACGTGGTATATTCACTGAACGAACTTGTCACGCTGCTAGTGCTGAGTTCGAGCCTTGGCTGCACGCTGCAGAATGTTCCAGACACCAAACCGCAGGACAGCACAACACCAACAGTTATAAGCAGATTCCAGGTGATCTCCTCATATTTTGAGTGAGTAATCCCACTGACAGACTTTTAACAAAGCACTCAGTTAATCATAGTGCTCCATCAACAGTAAAGTGCTTCGTGTGAATTTCAGCTTGCTATTTATAATAATTCAGGAAAGTTTCATGGGTTGCTTTTGAACTGCAAGTTCCTTTTTAAATCATATCTAACTTGAAGTAATTTCACGTAGATGAACTCTAGGGTTTGTAAGTGCACTATTTTATTTTTCAACTTAGATGAACTGTAGGAGTATACAGCAAGTGATCAAATATTTTTATTTTGAACTATCAACTTATTCATGAAAGTGTGTGTTAATATTATGTTAAAAATATTATAAAAACTGTAGGTCTGCATCATAAGTAATGGACTTAATGCAATTCAAGGTGCAAAGTGTTATTTTGGTATTTAAATCCATTTCAAAGATCTTAGATGAACTGTAGGGTGTTTACGACCTCTAGAAGAGTGATATTTATTTTGGACACTTTTAATCAAGTGGATGTCTCTGAATACAACAGCATCGGTATCTTATTTTGCACTTTTGAAAATATTAACTGAAAATTTGAGTTTGACGATTCAACTCAGGGTGATTTTCATGAATATTTTTAATAAAATAATACTGTCAACAAAGATTTTACCATCTATTATTCGCCCTGCGATACAATTAATCTCTGTACCTGCTCCAATAAGAAACCGAACACTACCTAAGATCCTTCCCATGCTCTGGCCCATAATCATTTTCTGGTACATTAGGTTTAAGTTCAAGTTTCTCTGGATAATAATAATAATAATAATAATAATTGTTACCGTGTTTTAGCGGTAGGTAGAGGTGAAAGAAGGTGCGGGTGTGAACGGGTCTCAAGCTACGAAAGCAAAATTAATTTAAAATTTAACAAGGTTATATTTTCTTTTCAAAAATAAAGAAATAACAAGCATGGCAGGTACAAAGTAGCAAGTCCAAAGGGTAGTTACAATATTTACAGGATTTGGGCTTCGCGCCCTGACTTCACAATGCTTGGGCAATCAGCTCAGTTTTACCCCAAACACAAGTTTCAACAGAGGGGCAGAAAACCCCATTCATGCCTAGGAGCTCCTGCTCCAAATTACACTGAAAAGCCTCCACGAGGCATACAACACTCAATTTTCAAAAGAGCCACTCACTCTCAACTTTAAGCCTCTCCCAGGCCACACCAAACTCCACCTTCAAGCTGTCCTCAACGGACATAAACACAGGGGTAAAATACCCAATCTACTGAGGCCTATTAAGTGAGAAAAGGTTAATTATATGGCCTCTAAAATACCAACTTGAAAGGAGGCTCTCCGCACTCCTAATACACTTTATTTAAAACCTACTTGGCACTAGGCCGTTAATGCAAGGGCTAATCCCATACTACAGAGGTGACTTCAGAAAAGAACAATTTACATTATATTAACGAAGAATAGGTTGAGAAAAATAAGTTCACCTCAAAACAATATGATTGGGAGCTCGAGAGGGTTAAGCACTCTCTATCCCGATATGCAGTTTAAAAGATGAAATAGATACAAGTTTCTTTACATTTTAAGAAAGGTTACATAACGGAAAAAGCTTCGGACCCGCCCCGAGAGTTAAACTGCTGAGCTAGCAAAGAAAGAAGTTATTAATTGGCCATTACCTTGTTGTTGACCGCTGCCGAAGAAAGAGGCGCTTCCCGCCCCCTGCTATGTACTTTACACACTGAAAGATGGAACAGAAGTGGCGCAGAGACCCTAAAATCAGCAGTTTATATACTCTCGCGGAAGGTTCTAGGCGTTAGGGAAATGAGAACACCCGCCCACAATCACTTTATTGGAGAATAAAGAGAAACCCCTACACAAGATGAAGAAGAAACACATTATTGGTGGAAAGTTAATTTCAGAAATTCGGGATTGGCTAGATTTAAAACAAGGGGAAAGGGGTAATATTGCCAACTTAACCAATGACTGAAAGAAATTTAACAAAGAACAAACTTTTGAAATAAAATTTTCTCCAAGGAACAGTTCTTTTTCTTCGCACTAGGGTGCACTATTGTAGTTCTTCAGTAGTGTCCTCTAGAAGAGAAAGTTCACACTTCTTACTTCAAGCAAAACAAAAACACATCAAAAATGACACAGTTCTAAAACTCCAAAATTTACAGGTAGTGACATCTTCTGAGAAGGTAGAAAATTAATACCGTCAATAAAGTTCAGACTTCCTCCAGCAGAGGATTTTCAACTGGCGCACCTTTTAAATTAGCGGCGTGGAGGTGTACCGCCCGGTACAATAATAATAATAATAATAATAATAATAATAATAATAATAATAATAATAATAATAATAATAATAATACTAATGGCGTGTGGCCTCCGGAGAGGCAGGTCTTTTGATTTGACTGCCGTAAGCGACCTGCGCGTCGTGACGAGGACGAAAGGATGATGAAGACGGCACATACACCCAGTCTCCGTGCCAGGGGAATTAACCAATTATGGTTAAAATTCCAGACTCTGCCGGGAATCGAACCCAGGACCCCTGTGACCAAAGACCAGCACGCTAACCATTTAGCCATCGAGCCGGAGAGTTTCTCTGAAACTAGTACACAGATAGCAATAAAACTTGGTACAGAGATTAATTATAATGTTCTCTTTAACGTGTACTATAATTATGGTAATAAAACAAAAAGTCACAAATATCTATCTTTTATAATTGCCACTATTTTAGGTCACATACTTTTCTATGAATTTTTACTGTAATAGCTATGCTACTGTCATAAAAGTAATACATTTTGAAGAAAATATGACAACGTGTACATGTGTTAAGTTTGGTTCAATTTAAATTATTCGTTTTTGATTAGTTTTTGAGAAATGTGCACCAACTTTAGTATGATTAGTTATAGGAAAATACGTTCACTTCCTGGTTCCCTTAAATGTTTTCAAGGAACTTAGAAATTTATCGATCATCGTCCTATAAATTAATATTTGCCCTAATTTTTTCCATTGAATTCCAAAATATCGCTACGCATCTTTGAAGTCATGCTATATGTATTACAAGCAATACCAATGGTACAACGATCTCCCAGAAACGAGATTTTAATGCTGAAAACATATCTCGACAGACAAAGTAGAGGTCCCCACACAACGAAAAACGTAAAATTAAGCAATTTTCTCAACTGTGCCGCCCAGAAATCTTTCAGTTTGTGAGTACTGGATACCTACATTAAACTAAACAACGTCGAAGCACTTCCGGTCTAAATTCAGTTCCGGAAAAACATCCTAAAATCGGTTTTTTCTTTACAAGTTTTCTTTTTTATTAAAATCCTAGCCAAATTAACTAATTTACATAATACTTTCTGTAATGTGTTCCACGGTTCAGTACACTCAGGCATTTTTTGATTTTTTGAAAAATATCCACACCGAATGCAGTTATAAGGGCTTAAGTGAAACTCTGCATTGGCTCACATTAGCGCTCGTAGTGGTAAAAAAATGTCAGACTCCTAATCTAATCAATCGGATAACATTGATTAAGAAAAGGTCTGTAATTTTTCAGGAGTAAATGAATAATAATATTCTCATACGTTATTATATTTTCCTAAAATTCCTAGTTCATATTTCTAGAATGCTTTCAACAGAGAGTTGATTTCCTGAAGGGTTAGATCTGTGTCGGAGGTTTAATTGTCAGTCTGCTGTTATTTGCTGAATTTCAAGTTGAATTGAATCGGGAAACAGATTACCGCTTACGAATTCAGAAGAATATAGGACTTCCCCGATAATGCGGCAGAGTTGTCAACCATACTGTAGTCTTACGGACACTAAACCTCAGTGCAACGAGTTAGAAGGAGAAATACATGTCGAAAACCACGGGGACTTACAAGTACTCACACACAGTGCTACCAACTTGCAGAAACCAACTTGCCCCTCTTCTCTCCTCCGTACCCTTAACAGCAGTAGTGAAGTTCAATTCGAGAACCAAGAACAGCCAGAAGGAGGAGAAAGGAGGGGAAACTTGGCTGTACTTCCTACAAACTTGAGGGCAAAGGGGGAAGAGGGTTGGTTTTAGCATCATCTTCAATTAACCTATAACTAATTATTACTCCCCCTTAAGTAAATATTATGTTCTAACTGCTCTGTTCTTCAGAAACACTTCAGGTTTCAAACTTTGTTAATATCGATTTCTGTTTCTCTTTCGTTTGACGTCTATGGATTATACAGTTCAATGGTCGTGCTCTGACTTTGCGAAGTGAAACGGAAAGCTCTCTTTAGGCAATGCACCTCATGAATTAATATCCACTTGTACCATCAGAACTTGTACAGAATAAGAGATTCAATTCATAATTACAGCTTGTTTAAATTGTCTTGTAATACGTGATAATGTGAAAAGTGCGATTACATGATGATACATATATAGAGGGTGTCGCAGAAGGAATGGTCAATATTCAGGGATTTGATAGGAACGATCATTTGAAGCAAAAGACTTCTTATGGACAAATGCACTATTCGGAATGATTTTCGAGATAGAACATATTTAATGTACATTTGATTTTAAGGCTAGTAATGCGCACACTTTGATGTTCTTCTGAAGGTGTTGTTCGACAACCCGTGCAGCAACAGCAACACAATGTTGAAATGGTGCGGTGTAGTCCTACTACCAGAACACGGCGACTTTCTGAACGTATATGGCGAACATTACATGCGGAAAAATGGTAACCATTTCAAAACATCAGAGAGATTGGGTGGGTAAGACACAAACGTGAGCGCCCCTATCCCGAAAACAAAATATGTACATTAAACATGTTCTAACTGGGAAACCGTTCGGAATAGGGCAAATGTCCACATGAAGATGTTTGCTTCCAATGATAGCTCCTGTCCATATCCCTGAATATTGAACATTTCTCCTGGGACACCCTGAATAAAAGACAGACTGACTGATGGTCTAATAAACTCTCAGCCGAGAGCATTAAACCTACAAGATTATGGTCGTATAATTGAGTTAGGATGTGTTAAGGGTTTTTCAACTTTTTGATTTTGAAGGATTTAAATGGGGACATATTCAAAATTGAAATTTTTTTCAACCAGAAATAAATTACAACTTTATTTTTGCGCAAAAACGTTCTTCATATAAATTCCTAAAATAAAAATATATGCACCTTTTTTCAAAATTCGACATGCAAGGTGTTCAAAATGTCAAACGTATATTCAAAATTTATATATGAAGTAAAGTACAACTTGCTTTTTGCACTAAAACATTATCGACGTAATTACCTAAAACTTAATTTCAGCATTCATTGAACTTAGACTTACAAGGGGTGCAAAGGTTTGAAAAGTGTACATTTGAAATTCACATTATCTTCTTGCTTCGATTTTCTAAGTCGCGAAATAAATTTCAACTTCGTATGAGCACTAAAATATTCTTCATATGAATACCTGAAGTACAACTTCTGCTGTGCATTTTAAAAACTTAAGGCGCAAATGGATGAACAAAATTTATATCTTAAAATCAGGTAGATAGCACACACTTTGTAACGAAATGAGATATCAACGCCATTCTTGCTAAGAAGTGATGTATATACTGTGAGCGCGACTACCTCTTTAATGGCGGCTTAGTTTTGATAATTGCAGGAGGGTGCTAGGAATAGTATTATGTGATAGATTAGGAAATATACCGATCGCATTCGACAATACAACTGCTCTTTCGAGATGACAGCTTTCGGTGATGAACAGATTGTAGTAGACGGTTTTATGCCAGCTTTCAATGTGTTAGCTCAAGTTTATCCTTTACCTGAAAGCTTCTTGCTAGATAAGAAAAGAAAGCCCAGTTTTTATAAATTTATTTTCTCGTTGAAGATGAAAAAGAAACCTGGCGTTAAGCAAGAGTTAGTCAGGTATCTACAACGAATATCGCAATCAAGGAAATTACGGGCGAAGTCGCGATAGTTAGTGCTAGTACAATATATTTCACAACTAAATCAAACAACCAAACACCTCTGCTCCACATTTAGGGAGACCCTGTCCTTCGTTTATCTACTATTCTCTTAAATGAACTCGAATAATTTGGAAATTGATCGAAAGTCTCTCTAGGTAGTCTGCCTCTGTGGTGTAGTGGTTAGCATGATTAGCTGCCACCCACGGAGGCCCGAGATCGATTACCGGCTCTGCCACGAAATTTGAAAAGTGGTACGAGGCCTAGAACGGGGTCCACTCGGCCTCGGGACGTCAACTGAGTAGAGTGGAGTTCTATTCCAACTTCAGCCATCCCCGAACTGGATTTTCGTGGTTTCCCATTTCTCCTCCAGGAAAATGTCAGGATGGTACCTAACTTTAGACCACGGCCGCTTCCTTCCCTCTTCCTCGTGTCTCCTTTACAATCTTCCCATCCCCCACAAGGACCCTGTTCAGAATATCATGTGAGGTACTGGTCCCCCTACCCAGTTGTGTCGCCCGACCCAAAGTGTCACGCTCCAGGTCTCTGTCTTTGAGGCGGTACAGGTGGGATCGCTCACCGAATCCGAAGGAAAAGCTAACACTGGGGGGTAAACCGATTAAGAAAGAAAGAAAGAAAGAAAGAAAGAAAGAAAGAAAGAAAGAAAGAAAGAAAGAATATCTCTAGGTAAATTGTCCTAATCCCGAACTCCTCTTCTTACAAACGAATATTTGCTCCAATTTGTAATCTTAAATTTCAAATTTCTCCTCATATTACTGCATATTTCCTTCTTTTAAAAACATGATACAAGCTTATTCGTCTGTTGATATGATTCTACACTATCTAACCACTCACAGCTAAGAACATACCGCTTAATCGAGCAGTTTCCTAACTCTCAAAATTTCTCACTATTTTCGTGACACTGCTCTTTTGTTGTGAACAAGTCGTGCTGCAGTCCTTCGGATCGTTCCCTGTTCTGGAATCAAGTATTCATGGTAAGGGCTCCATACATTTTAACCACTCTCTGATTGGGCTCTTACCTATGATTACACCTCTCTTTGTTTTACATTCTTACTGCAACCCGTAAATTCACTCATAACCATACGAAGATATCTGTAACCTTCATCCTCTTTATGTGAACAACCCAATGAATATCTTATATATTGTAGTAACTAGGTACTTATGTGGCCTATATGAGGTACTCACACTCCGTAAACGCAACAGTTAAAACTGAGCAGACTTCTGCTCCTGGTGGAACTACAGTCTCACTTGTCATTCCGTTTCCCATTGTGTGCTATCCATTTCACAATTTCTTCGAGGTCATTTTTCTGCCACTTTACACTCCTGTAAGTTATTTATTACTCCATGCAGTAAGTATAACATCACTCGCAAGAACTTCTCTTAAACTCCTAATTTAATCGGCCGGATCACGATGATTAAGTAAAGGATAGCATTTTTTGGGAATAAATGAAGTATGTTCGCATACATCATTATATTTTATTTACCTAAAATTAGTAAAATTTTGACACATGGCCTCAATTATTATATGTAATAAACGATCGGGGAGTTCTTATTAATAATGAATGATATCCGGTATGTTGATGACACAGCCAGTGATTTCAGTTCTTTAATCATATCATTTACACATGTTGGAAAACGTAAAGACCCATTAATATTGACTTGTGGCACCTCCTCTTAAACATTAGAGGATAAGATAATACTTCACCTGCTCTAACTCTCTGAGTTCTATTTCCTAGAAATTTATCCATCTATTCAATCACTAACTCTACAATAATTATCCGTGTGCATTGACACTAATGTTCACTCCAATTCCAAAGAAAAGCACTCTCAAGATGTATTAATAACATAAAACCATACGCTTAAGCTTAATGAGTTACATATTGAACACTTTTACATATTAAAACTCTTAAAAAGTAATTTACAAGTATATTGTACACCTGTTCAGTACAAATTTGTTACCATTTAATGAATGGTCTGTCTAAAACATTATATAAAAGAACATGTTTCGACCTCTTTTGAGGTCAGCTTGTGAGTAACAAATAAAAAAGATATATAAAACAGCAGTATATAAAAAACAAATGAAATGAAATACATTAAAATAAATATTTGAAATCTTCATCGTTCCTCGGTCTTGTTGTGGTAAGATGAGTGCTTATTTGAACAGATTTGAACAAGAATTTGTTTGGCTGGAAGAATTCGTTAAATATTTAGGTGGACTGTTTTTAAAGAATCGTGAAATGTTACCTGTCATTTCAATGACGGAACAGACCAAAGTTTTTATACATCTAGCAAAATGTAAACGTTACACTATCCTCGTAAATTCGTATTAAGTCAATACAGGACCGATGATGACATTTATTACTTGTAATAATCGAGGCCATTTGTCAAAATTTTACGAATTTCAGGCAAATAAAAATATAATAAAGTATGCGAATACATTCTTCATTTATTCCCAAAATTGTGTCCTTTCCTTAGTCATCGTTATCCGGCCGATTAAATTAGAAGTTTAACAGAAGTTTAACCGAAACAAATACCTGCTACACATTTCGGCTTTAGGAATTATTTTATTACGAGAGAAACTATATTTTGTTTACATAAATTAGTCCAAAGAATTCGACATATCGAGTGTAATAATTATACTTGCTTTTTAGACCACGAGAAGTATTTCGACACTGTACAAAAAGTGGTGGTAGGCTGTCACTTTTGTAACGGTTTCGTAGACTTATTAAATTGTTTTCTCTCTTCCAGCTCGCCTCTAAACCAGCGCGCGAGTCAACACAGCGCCATCTTACAACAAAGTATACGTGTGACGTCACATTTTTAGCACAAATTTTGCCTTAATTTAAAGAACTATTTCATTAAAACTACGTATCAGATTTTCATATTTTTGCAACAGGTAGTATTTTCTTTTATCTGTCGATTGAGACATTAAATATAATCGTAAGTAAAATATTTTCGGCGATACACGCGTTCTGCACAAACACTAAAAACGTCTTAAATCTTTCTTTTCCATGTACCCGTTGTCAAGGAACATACATTGACAGTTGTAGCTCTTCAGTCATGCAACCCAATGTTGAAAACATGCGAGGGACATGAGTCGATGCATTGTTTCACTTACACACCACTACGAGCGCTAATGTGAGTCAATGCATTATTTAACTTGAGCACCACTACGAGCGCTAATGTGAGTCAATGCATTGTTTCACTTAAGCACCACTACGAGCGCCAATGTGAGTCAATGCACTGCTTCACTTAAGCACCACTACGAGCGCTAATGTGAGTCAATGCATTGCTTCACTTAAGCACCACTACGAGCGCTAATGTGAGTCAATGCATTGCTTCACTTAAGCACCACTACGAGCGCTAATGTGAGTCAATGCATTGTTTCACTTAAGCCCTTATAACTACATCCGGTGCGATTATTTTTCAAAAAATCAAAAAAGTGCTGAGGATATTGAACCAAGGAACACATTACAGAAATAAGTTAAGTCTGATAGTATTTGAATCAAAAAGAAAACGAGTAAAGAAAAAGCGACTTATGCTGCTTTTTCGGAATTGCATTCCGGAAGTGATTTTCGAAATTTGTTTCTTCAGCTTGATAGAGCCCTTTAGCCCTTTGACTTTGGGCACAATTTAAGAAATAGCTTATTTTAACGTTTTTCTTAATATGGGAACCCTTATATTTTGTGCTAAGAAATGTTTTTAACATTAAAGTTATTTGCATCCTCAAGGAAACAGGAAAAGATGATAAAGACTTACGAATAATTAAGAATAAATACTGGTATCAAGGAACAGGTATAAGGGTTGAAGGAGCTAATACAGAAATGATCACTGTTCAGCACGGAGTACCTCAAGGTTGAACATTATCCCCGATACTTATTACATTATATTATGAAAAAGATATTTAGAGGTGTTCTAGAAGATTTTGGTCGGAGAGTTCTTATTAATAGTGAATAATATCAGGTATGTTGACGACATAGCCATGTTTGCTGATTCTTTGGAAGGCCTACAAGGAAGGTTAATACAATATCACAAGTAAATATTATTTTTCGCATATTAATGTAAATAATAAATATGTGTATTTTTCAGTAAACAAGGCAACAGTCCTGGAAGGCTGTTTTTTTACTGCGCGGAAATTGAAAGATTAAATAAATATACGTATCTGGGGACCAACGTGGCCTGGAATCACTCAGTTGAAATCACATGCCGTCTGTATGCGAGCTCACGGGCAGCATTTAGTATATTGAATGTCACATTGAAAAACCGTAATTTGAGCGCACAGAAAAAACATAGGTTGATAAAGTTACGTCTCATATTTCTCCTCTATGATGAAGCGTGGACATAGAATGCAACAACTGCATTGAAACTATACGACATTGAAAAGTGGATCTATTGACGGATATTGAAGATATATTGGGCTCATCGTATTATTGTTATTTCTTTGTTATTTGGTATGCCTGTCTAAGGAGAGAGTTTGAAATTACTAGTACTTTTAATATTTTAGTATCTCTTCATCCTCTCGTTGTTCAGTCAATCCTGTATTTAGTCGGGTGGTCTTTACAGAAAATTTGCATTTGTGAGTAAGGATTCCGAATTTTATTCTCTCTCGAATGGTTTGTTTATTAATGCCAATTTAGTTTAGGTCTTCACTAGTTTCTTGTGATTTTTCATTGATAAATCTAAGTTTAAAATTGTGTTTGTGAGCCTGTTATTATCCAGTCTATATTACTGTTTATAAAATTATAATAGCCGCCTCCTGATTGTATCTGTGATTTTTTCTGTAACCTGATAGATTTCATGTGATTTCTTTTCGACCAACTTCCATTTTCTCACTTTGATCTTAAGATTTTCCTGATTAGTTTTCTTTCTTGTTTTTCGATCATCTTTATTCTAGATTAGCCACCAATTATAATAGTTTCAGATTAATAAAGTGCTTCTGTTTTAATTATTGTGTTATAATGTCGTAATTTTGCCTTTTTCGTATAGTTCTTTTGTTATATCTGCTCCAAGTAAGTTTCTGAGTTCTTTGAAGTTTTGCAATTCTTTCTTTGTTAGTTTGCTGATTTAACTCCGCTGGTTCAATAATTTCACCTAGATACTTACATTTGTCTACTTGAGCGACATTTCCAAATATAGTGATTAACGGTTGGCAGTTGAAACCAGACCCCTTCCATACACTTTGTATTTTCAAAGGTATTATTATTATTATTATTATTATTATTATTATTATTATTATTATTATTATTATTATTATTATTATTATTATTATTATCATCATCATCATTAACTAGCTGGAGTATCCGACTTTGCCCGGTTGGTTTTTTTAGTGTTTACTTTTTAACATTAGAATTACTAGTTAGTTATATGTGAAGTGAATTTTTATAGAATTCCTTTTTGGGATATTGATTTTTACCATCTATTACGTAGTTTTAGAGTTATTTAAATGTGTTTGATTTCAAGCTTTAGATTATTTAATTTTCGAGTAAAACTATTCTTGTTGAAGCTGCAATTGACTGGTAAGTATTTGAACCTTCCAAAAAAAAAAAAAGTGATAACTACATGTATTCTTCCGTCGCGCTATAGATATGATCTACACGATTTCAACTGTCTTTGAGACTGTTACCCATCAGACTTGCGACGCCTAAAGCTGTAGATTCAACACTAATCTCGGTCATTTTAGACCATTCATTATTAAACCCCAGTCAGCCTCCCGTCTCAATAGAGACTGAACGTAAACTTAAACGGTATTCATAGCGTCACAATTAATCTCATCGCCACGTAAACAACGGGTTCGATATTATATCGGTTATTTTTCATTATTTTTAAATACCATACCCTCCCAGTGGGGGTTGGTCTGTTTCTTCTCCATAGTATTCTTTTCCCAGACAGTAAGTCATGTGTGTACCAAGTTTCGTTGCGAGATATTCTAGAACATACCCACATACACCCAAATGTATGACTTAACTATCCAGAGTTTCAGAGTTCAACTCAGATCAACTGGTATTCGACATTAATATCAGTCATTTCCGTTTAATTATATATTTCACCACCTCCGCTAGGACTGCTACAGGTGTTTTACCTAACAGTATCTTTTTTCAGATAGTAAGTCATATGTGTACCTATGTTGTATGAGGGCTATGTTGGAAGAAACACCCATACATCCGTAAGTTTGTTCATTTCCATGCCGATGGGAGATGAAGTTCGACTTCAACGACGTCCGGAGCGTCGCTATTCCTCTCTGTGACCACGAAAACTATGGATTCCACACTACGGGTGTCTCGTTCCCGCCGTATTTTACACACATAGTAAGAAATATTTGCAGCAAATTTGGTTGACGGCTACGCTGGAAAATACACACATACATCCAAAATATCGGTAAATTTGGTCAATTTATTGGGTGCTGAACATGAACTTAAAAAATTCCGGGGTAGCACTATTCATCTCAGCGACCCCGAAAACTGTGGATTCTACATTATTTCCTAATTTTATACCTCACGTCCCCCCACCCGCAACTGTGCAAGGGGATGTCTTATCCCCTCGTGGTTAGTCTCCTGATAGTAAGTCGTATATGCACCAAGTTTGGTATAAATCGCTCCAGTAGTTCTGAAAACTATGGTTCCAGGCTTATTAGGACGTTTTTACACCCTCCCCTTGGGGGTCCGGCTGTGTCTTTCCCCAACAGTATTTTTCACAAATAGTAAGTAATATGCCTTTGCTGGCAGGACCTAGTGTTCACAGTGCACTATGTCTTCTGGTATGGGCTAGAGCAATCTTGTTACTTTCACTGATCTATCTCAGCTTTATCCTTGGCTTTGACAAAATGAAAGTGACTGAGGTATGAGTGATGCTAGTAATGTCATATCTTCTGCAGTCAGTCCCTGCTATGAATGGTGTGAAAATATTGCACATTGGGTCGGTTGGTGCATGCATTTCAGTGGGCTTGGCAGACTGATATGTAATATCAACTTCTGGCTCGGTGAGGAAAGCAACGGGAAACTACCTCACTCCTCATTTCCCTAGTAAGCTTCTTCAGTGATGCCAAGGCCATCTATGACAGCTGATGGCGGAGCTGTTCAGGATCCAACTAGCCTTCGGGCTGAGGACTAAACAAACATACATACATACATACATACAGTAAGGAATATCAGTACCAAATTTAGTTGTCAGCTATGCTGAAAAATACGAACATACTTCCATAACATCGCTCATTTTGCTCATTTTTTTTCACTTTTTCTCACTCCTATGTCGAAGGGGGCTGAACTTGAAATTATAAAATATCCGGAGTGACACTATTCATCTCAGCGACCGCGAAAACTATGGATTCAAGACTATATTAGATTAATTTTATATCTCTCCCCTCGCCCCCTCCCCTAACGGATAAAATATCCGGAGTGTCACTATTCATCTCAGCGACCCTGAGAACTACGGATTCGACACCAATTTCGTTTATTTTTATATCTTACTCCTCCCATGGCCCTCACCCCAGACGGGGCTGAATGGGACTTTAAAACATCCGTAGTGTCACTATTCATCTCAGCGATCTCGAATTCGACACTATTTTTGATTATTTTAAAATCTCATTCCCCGCTACCCCTGCACGCTAAGCAGGGCTAAAATCATACTTTAAAAGATCCGGTGTGTCACCATTCACCTCAGCAACCCCGAAAACCATGGATTGGACACTGTTTCTCTTTATTTTATATCTCAGCCCCCTCCGCCTTTAAGGGTGCTTGTGGTGTCTTTCCCCCACGAGGTTTGTCTCCTGATACTAAGTCATAAGTTTGGTTGAAATTGCTTCTGTGGTTTAGGAGATTTAATATATACATATCCACAAATAGGAAAAGTCCTCTCAGTTTTAATTACTGCGTTGATGGGGTGAAAGTTCCTTTTGGGGATCATTGTAAGTATCTAGGTGTTAATATAAGGAAAGATCTTCATTGGGGTAATCACATAAATGGGATTGTAAATAAAGGGTACAGATCTCTGCACATGGTTATGAGAGTGTTTAGGCGTTGTAGAAAGGATATAAGGGAGAGGGCATATAAGTCTCTGGTAAGACCCCAACTAGTGTATGGTTCCAGTGTATGGGACCCTCACCAGGATTACCTGATTCAAGAACTGGAAAAAATCCAAAGAAAAGCAGCTCGATTTGTTCTGCGTGATTTCCGACAAAAGAGTAGCGTTACAAAAATGTTGCAATGTTTGGGTTGGGAAGAATTGAGAGAAAGAAGAAGAGCTACTCGACTAAGTGGTATGTTCCGAGCTGTCAGCGGAGATATGGCGTGGAAATGACATTAGTAGACGAATAAGTTTGAATGGCGTTTATAAAAGTAGGAAAGATCACAATATGAAGATAAAGTTGGAATTCAAGAGGACAAACTGGAGCAAATATTCATTTATAGGAAGGGGAGAGGGGGAGACCCTGAGCTTATTGCTTGATGCCCACTTTCCAGGTTCGGTAATCACGAATTGTGAGGTAGAATCGAGCGGATCCTTCAGACCCGATAAAAGTGGCTGGAGGGAAGCCGCAGAGATTGTCACCCCAAGAAGGGTTAAATGGGCATTAGAATCCTTTGCCCCTTATAAAAGCCCAGGTGTGGATGGAATCTTCCCGGCGCTTCTTCAGGAGGCGGGAGAGGTCCTTATACCATACCTGGTTAGAATTTTTAGAGCCTGTCTCACTATGGGGTACGTGTACTCCTTGTGGCGTCAGGCGAAGGTGGTATTTATACCTAAACCCGGAAGGTCTTCATATACTAGACCTAAGGATTATAGACCCATTAGTCTAACGTCTTTTCTACTTAAGACTTTGGAAAGACTGGTGGATAGACATATCAGGGAGAAAGTATTAAGAGACTTTCCCCTGCATTCCCACCAACATGCATATCAACCAGGGAAGTCGGTTGAGACGGCACTGCACCAGCTGGTTTCTAAGCTGGAGAGTGCCTTGGATCAACAACAACTTGCCATGGTTGTATTCCTAGATATAGAAGGGGCCTTTAACTATACATCTTTGGGCTCCATAGAACGTAGTCTAGAGAGAAGAGGAGTGAGCAGCATGCTCATAAAATGGATTATGGCCTCACTGCAGGGCCGTCAAGTTCTGTTTACCCTCAACGCTGTAATGTTGAGAGCTAATATAGACAGGGGGTGTCCACAGGGAGGAGTATTATCACCAACATTATGGTGTCTGGTAGTGGATGAACTACTTACCAGGTTAAATGTTGGAGGAATATACGCCCAAGGCTATGCGGACGACATAAGCCTGATGGCGGTAGGAAATTTCCCCAGTACGGTTTCTGAACTCGTACAGGGCTCTCTACGTAGGGTGGAAAGATGGTGCCACGAGACAGACTTGTCGGTTAATCCCGATAAGACGGAGCTTGTGGTATTTACCAAGAGGAGGAGGCTAGACGGACTGTCAGAGCCTTTCCTGTTTGGGAAACAATTAGTTAAGACAACTTCGGTTAAGTACCTAGGGGTAATCCTTGAGGCAAGACTGAGTTGGAAGAAACACATAGATCATAAGGTGGATAAGGCTCGCAAAATTATGTGGGCCTGTCGCAGGGCCGTCGGGAAGACTTGGGGCCTAAGACCTAAGGTGGTCCAGTGGCTCTATATCTCCATTGTACGGCCCACGATCACCTATGCATCTATAGTTTGGTGGCCAGGCTCAGAGAGCAAAACTGTGAGTACCAAGTTAAACAGTGTCCAAAGACTTGCGTGTCTAGGAATAACAGAGGCACTGGATACTACACCATTATGTGCAATGGAAGCCATCCTAGGTTTTCCCCCATTACATTTATATGTTAAAGTAATAGCGGGAATGAGTGCCTATCGCCTTTGGTCACTCGGAGGATGGTCCTTCAAAAACCCGAATAGAGGTCATGCCTCTATTCTTACCAGGCTTCACCAGACTTGCCCTATGACAATGATGATCGGGGATCTGATGAAGCCTAGCTTTAATTTGAATTATACATTTACAGTGGTGATACCCACAAGGGAGGAGTGGGCCGCGGACGCTGGGGCCCGTCTTAAGTCTGGGGGCTGTACGTGGTACACGGACGGCTCGCGGACGGAGACGGGCACAGGCGCCGGGGTCTGGGGGCCTAAGACAGGGCTCTCCCTTCCTATGGGTAAATATGCTACTGTTTTCCAGGCTGAAGTATACGCAATACTAGCCTGTGCTGTAAATATATGGAAGACAGACTTGTCGGTTAATCCCGATAAGACGGAGCTTGTGGTATTTACCAAGAGGAGGAGGCTAGACACTATTTGTAGTGATAGCCAGGCAGCGCTAAAAGCACTATGTGCAGTTAAAACAACATCAAAACTGGTATGGGAATGCCAAAGGATGTTAGATCAGCTGTGTGAGCTTAGCTCAGTTACCCTATTATGGGTTCCTGGGCACAAAGGTATCAGTGGAAATGAAGAAGCTGACAAACTAGCGAAACAGGGCTCAATGGGTTCCTTCATAGGACCAGAGCCCTTCCTGGGAGTGTCACTCCGAAGTGTGAGACTGGCAATATCCCAATGGATAAACCAGTCTCACCTAGATATTTGGAAGAGGTTAACCATAGCAAGACAGGCACGTGAACTTATCAAAGGGCCTAGTCAAAGCTATAAAAAGGTCCTAATGAACTTGAATAGGACCAGAATGAGAATGGTAGTTGGACTGTTAACAGGCCACAATACCTTACAGAGACACCTACACATCATGAAAATCACCCAGGATCCGATGTGTAGAAGATGCGGTAAGGAGGAGGAGACCTCCGCGCATGTGCTATGTCAGTGCGAGGCTTTTGCAAGCACTAGACATCGATTCCTGGGCTCACATTTTGTGAGCCTGGAGGACATCAGGAACGCCAAAATCCGGACACTGGTATCCCTTATAGGAGCACTAGGGCTGGACTAGGCAAACCCGTCCAAGGGGCACAAAGGGTCTTCATAGACCTACGTGTGGAGCTCTGCGAAAACAGGGCTCACCCATTTCTTATCTATCTATCTATCTAGGGATTGGAATAACTTACCAATTTCCAATTTCTTTGAAATCAATCATTTAGGAAAAGGCTAGGAAAGCAACAGATAGGGAATCTGCCACCTGGGCGACTGCCCTAAATGCAGATCAGTATTGATTGACATACAATTACATTTATATATATATAGATCTATATCTATATATAGATTACATAGACTTGCCTTTGCTCGTTGGGAACCCCCAGTTGCTCTTCGTTAGGAGTGGGTGATAACTCGTGTCATTCCAATGTTGATATTCTATATTTTTCAGTTTCTTAAATGGTTTTACATCTAATACACAGCTACATTTTTTTAACTGGGTGGACCTATCAAAGTTGGGCCCATGACATTAAAGTACATCTCGATCACGGCATATTGCTATTTCCAAATAACAGGCATAAGAACGAACCTCCTATCAAGACAGGTACTTTATAAAACATGGCGGAGTGTTTCCATCCTCCTACACAGTAGCGGCCAGCCCTTAAGAACTCCCGACAGTGCCCTCCCTAGAGAACTGAAAGGTTCTTTTATTTTCTCTCGATATCTGAAGTCAAATATTGAACTCAAATAATGCTAAAAAATACATTTCATTTTAAAACTATAAATTATCATCAATGAGGAAGACTGTTCGGCAATATCAAACTTAGGTGACTGACGTTCAAGTTCGGAGTTTACTGGTAAATGTTTTCAGGTTGAAAATAAGACATGGATTCTCCTGCGTCCGTCCGAGGATGTAGTGTGGGCGAGGGAGTTGAGATGTAAGGGGGAAGCGCGCTGGTGGACGGTTTCTGGGGGAGGAAGTTTGCAGGAAAAGGCTTTCACTTGGGCAGAGTCCATAGCAGTTTAGAATTAAAGATGTCCTCACAAGTCCCTATACGAGCATCCGCCAGCCAAATTTTCATGGTTGCAAGCAATAAAATTAAATAATAAGTTATGACCTTGTTTCTATATTGTTTATATTATAAGAAAAAATTATAAATAATTATATTGATATTGTAACCTTTCACGAATCTCTCAGTTCAGGGTTCTTGATGTTAAGGTGGCGCCTCGGCCGGTGTCACGCGGAGATACATGAGCCTCCACTCAAGGGACGTGAACGTTCATTGAGTTGTTGTACGACGGTTATTCTTATTGCAATCTGTTAATATTGTATTGTGATCTAGCTTTTCGTCTGGTCTCTTTCGCTACGTGTGCAACAGCTCTAATCCTCTCTGAGTTTTTAACAGAACTGTAGTCTACTGTTATTTCAAAAACAAAATCTAATAACATATTACAATAATAACAGACTGTTTGCTTTTAAAAGATTTCTCCATATTTCCTAGCCTCCATATGTTTCTGACAATCAAAACACCTGACTTCCTAATACGGAGCGCTCTTGTATGATCATTTACGTCGGCAAAGGAATTCGTTTAACAATCTGCCACATAATATTTTGGTTATCAATCGACAATTTCATCACCAGTCTCGATCATCGAATCGTATCGGACTAGATAAGCAGGGTATGGCCCTCATATACAGATTGAACTTTGCCCAACTCATTCCATGGCCTCCGATACATTTTTATCATTAATATTCTCGCCATTTATTTACATTTAACAAACTTTACTTGAGGAAACTGCAATATTTACTTATTTCTGTATTACGTGCCACAATCTTTTTATTATCACCATAATTTAACTAGATACCACGGGATTCAGATCTTATAATTTTTGCCGATACCCTCAATCCGTTGCCTGTTGTTCATATAGTTGAGCGATTTATTTGGGTTTCTGACACACCTGGACGTATAGTACTCGGACATACGATTTCACTGATGTTGATTTCACCATAAACTTCCACTGTCTTCACCAACTCCAATCTGACATTCATTGGAAGGTTATAATATGTAACATTTGAGAGCAGGGATTTAGATTCAAATTAGGCCTTTGGCTTGTATCTCACGTTTTGTGAGCAGTTTGTTTTCGTGTGTAAGTCTTGAATGAGTGCGGTGGTACTGGTCAGTAGCAAAGAAAGAGTTGTGGGGAAGAAGTACTGTGGCCGCTCCTGCGACCTGAGAGACCACCGGCCGCCACTGCTTCTATATACAGCATTTATTACCGGACCGTCGTGGTATAGCGTAAGCTGCTGTCGCCTAGCGACAATCATCTGTGCATCAAGTCGATCCAGTCTTGGTGCGGCTTTGAAATTCACTAAAATTACATACAATTACTCATAATAATAAAACTACCTATCCAATTCCATTCAAACTACTTCATAAACTCTCTCAAAAGTAATAAGAAGAAAGTGTGAAATTTTCAGCTAAATCGGTCCAGTAGGTTTTGAATCTATTAATATCAAATATACCAACATCCAATATAGATAAAGAGAAATGCACACAATATGCATTCGGTAATAAATTATTTACAAAATTCGGTTAATGTTATTAGTATTTTAGTTCACACGGATGCGTGGTACCTATCGAATCCCTTTTCACAGAGTTTTTTCTTTTTATATTTGCTTTACGTCGCACCGACACAGGTAGGTGTTATGGCGACGATGGGAGAGGAAAGGGCTAGGAGTGGGAAGGAAGTGGCTGTGGTCTTAAGTAAGGTACAGCACCATCAATTGCCTTGTGTGAAAATGCTAAAGGACTGGAAACCATTTTCAGGGCTACCGACAGTGAGATTTGAACCCACTATCTCGCGAATACAAGCTCGTTGATGCGCTACTCAAACCGCACGGCCAAATCGCTCTGTTTTCGCACAGTTTGTAAATGCATTCTGGTATATGTGAATTGATTTCTTCGGTTTTGCAAATCTTTTGGTAGAATCCGTGTACCGCGAAACGGATTATTGTGACATAGTTTGTTATTACTTATTAGTAACTTTCTATAATATCATGACTATCTTGAGTAGAAATCTATGGGGTCTCCATATTATTTTTACATGAATTTCTTGAAGCAACTTGGAGTTCTGTCTTGTAGATGGCAGGTGTCAGTACAGTAGAAGTTCTTCTGTAAAGACGTGTTCCCTCTCAGATCGCATATTAGCTTCGAAAGGCTCTGTTTAGTCTGTCAGAGTAGCTTCTTCACGAAAAAGGTTTGGTCCAAGACTTTCAAATTATTTTGCTTGCATCATCCTATTTAATATCTAAACAATATGTTACGATACATATTAATTGAATCTCGTATGTGATTATGGGCATTATCTTAGTATTGAAAAGAAATAATGCCGTCTTGAGATATAATAGTTCTGGATGTGAGATGTCCTGAAAGGCTCTGATTGCTGCTATCGCTTTCTCTTTTACATGCATGTTGAACGATGTTCTTGTTGATTGACGTCGTATACCTAGGTAGTTATAGTGGTTGACTACCGTGAGTTCTTCTTTTCCTTTTTGGCTATTTTGCCACCCTTTCTGAATATCATTTGCACGGTTTTGCTTCTGTTTATATTGAAGTCATTCTGCTTAGCCCAGTCTTGTAGTCTGTCAAATGATTTTTGTTGTTCTTCATTGTTACTGGAGCCGATGACCATGTCATCTGCATACATGTATATTACTACTGGTACATTGTCAGCTATGACCATCTCCACAATATCTGCAGTTGCCACGTTGAATAGTATTGGGCTTATTGGGTCTCTTTGTAGGACTCCATTTGTTTGTATAATACTGTCTGAGATAATGGTTCCATCATCTATGGTTATTGTGTTTACTGTGAGAACATTGTTTATTATGGTGACTAATCTGTGATTTCCTCCTAAGATCGCTTCTAGTTTCTTGATTAATTTCTGCCTACAGTATTTAGGAAGTCAAATCCCTTGTTGTAATCAATGAAGATTGCGAAGAATTTTTGTTTTTGGTGTCTTAACGTGTCGTCGATACTATCTAGTAGATTATGTACTGCATGCAGAGTCGATCTTCCTCGACGAAAGCCGAACTGGTTGTCCGGAATCTTTTCATCTACTTCTTTTGTCAGTCGTTGTGTAAGGAGTCTGGTGAAAATTTTGAATATATCGCTCTCCAGAGCTATGCCTCTATATGAGTCCGGTGCACTTGTATGACCTTTGCCTTTGCATAATATTTTTACTGTAGATTCTCTCCATATTTGAGGTATATCCCCTTTCTCAATGCATTTATTGAATAGTGAGGTCCATACTTCAATAAAGGATCCCATTGAGGTCTTTATATGTTCATTGTATATTCCATCGGGGCCCGCTGCTCTGTTAGATGCTAGGTGTTTTATTGTTGTTTCCTCTTCCTCTTTAGTGAAATTCTGGAATGTCTGATCTTGTTCAGTAACTATCTTCTTCTCTGTTGCATGCATTCTACCTTATCTATTTAAGACACCAGAAAAATGGGTCTTCCATGTATCCATTGTTATGTCATGAGGGAATCGCTGTTTCCGTGGGTTTTGGGCTTGGAACGGTCTTTCTCTTGCTATTTCTGCCAATTGTTTTGCCTTATTCTCAAGGTATGATTGTTTCTTTTCTTTTATCATCATCTTAAATGCTTTGCGTTCAATGGCGTATTCTGCCAGGTTGGTGGTTGTATTATCAGCTTTAACTTTGTGTAGTGCTTGTAATACTAGTCTACTGTGTGCATAACATTCAGCATCAAACCATTCTTGTGCTTTCCTTACGTTTTGCTTGACTGGAATGAGAGCCTGCCTTAGTCTGTCTGTGATGTCTCCTACTGCTTCCTCAATCGTATTCCGTTCTACTTTTTGTATTAGTTCTAGTGTTTCCTCTGTTGATGGTAGTTTCTCTTCGTTCAGTTTCCTTGAGAATTTTGGTCTTTCGTGAGAGATGGAGAGTGCGACTTTCGATAGTGTAAAGGTTATGATTACTGGAAGGTGTTTCTTCAATGGATAGTTCTCAATCTTGCACGAGTGTACATCTACGTTCTTGTTTATGAATATTAAATCAATCGTACTGGTGCCATTGTAGCAGATATAAGTTGGTTGTGTTTTTGTATTCACCAATTGGAAGCCTTCTTCTTCAAGGAACGAGAACACCATATCACTTTTCTTGTTTTGGTTATCAAGTCTGCAGTTAAGGTCTCCCGCTATTATAACTGGATCGTTTTCATTTGTCTTACTTATGACCTCACTTAGTGCCTCTATCACTCCTTCCGGTGCGAATTCTGGCTGCATGATTGTTAAGTGTTTAGTCTTGGTGATCAATGTATTTTCCCCTCTGAATAAAACTTCTATTGGTGCCAGATATGGTTTGGACATACATGTGATACCACCACTGGGTCTGCCTCGTTGACCCTGTTGTGCCAGGTTGTGCGTGCTGTAATATCCATTTGTATGAATATGTTCTGTTAGAAAAGTCTCTGTTAATATTATAATATCCTCTTTCAGTATCAGAGAAACATATAAAAGAGAGATATGAAAAGAGATCAAGTATTTGGGAAGATTTTTACAGCACTGAAGCCATGATGAACAGAGCTTGGACGATGGCAAACTATGAGCTCAGGCATATGGTAACCCGTTACGCGGTCAATGGCCTCCATCATAAAATATGCGTGATCAAGTCATTTCATACGCCAGGTGATAAGTGTAAATGTGAACTTTGCAACAAAACATGTACAAGATACCATCTACTCAGTTGTGCAAAAAGAGTGAAATCTCTCATAGAGTACAGCAAGGAGAACTAACTATTTAAAAATGCACAAATGTGTGCATTTGTTATATTATTAATATGTTACGATAGGCGTAATTTATGTTTTGAAAAATATCGATGTAGGTTTTAGAGATATTTTCCTGTGATGATTGATGTTCTGCACTGATCTGATAACACAGATCATTTTATCTTTGATGTGACGTGTGAAGATTTTGCCATGTACCTGCAGATACTTTCCCAGATACTTTCTATTAAGTGGCTTGATGTAAGAGTTTATCTTTGAGGTACGGTTTATTATCTCTGAATGCGCTTCCGCCTTTCCTGAAGATCAATGCAACTGTTTTCCTAGATGTAATTTCAAAATATTTATTGTGGAACTATACCGGTAATTGATTCAGGCCTCCCTGTAGGCCAGGCCAGTTTCATACACCCAAGTATGAAACATTGAAGAGAATTAGAAAAGACATAGACATTGTGAAAAAGCTGGAAACGTCAGTATATCTGGGTAAAAAACGTGGCGACCACGCCTCACACCATTACTCTCCAGCTAAAGCCCGGTGTCTATTGGCGGCTTATAGGATTTACTACGTCTACTGTAGCCGGAGTTGCCAAATCGTCTACTCAACACGACACGACAAAAGGGTAAAGACTGAAGAAAGTTGTTTGGCAACCTCTCCGCACCAAACAAGGATCCTTTTGAACTCGTTAATTTAGCAGGTTGCAGCGTGTGCTTGACGGCTGGCTTCCAGCTCGCTTCCATGAACTGAAGCCGTTATGTTTTATCCCCAAGTATACCTGGGCTATGTGTTGAGATATCTTGAGAGATGCGAACTCCTTCAACTAATGATGAGGGAATATGGTCGGTAGACGTGGAAATTGAATGCGATGGTTTCCATGACTACGAATGTGAATTACATATTTTCAGACTTCATTCACTGAACTGTTCTAAACTGAAGTGAGCCAAAGAAAGATTGGCAGGTGGAAGGCCAACACACAGTAACGGATGGGCAATTGAAGAAGAATTACGAATTAGGACACAAATTAAAGGCGAGTTCAGTTGGTGTATTAGCGGCACAGAATAATTTAAGGGGAAGTAAAATGAAAACTGAACACCCGCTAAAAAGTGACCAAAGAATAGTTTTATTCAAAACTAATTACCGAAAATGTTTGAAACAGTGGTTTCGTGTTGGTCTCCTCTCCATCTATGTTTCCGTCTGGGCTGTTATGTTATATAGATCCGTGTCACTAATTCTACCTTTTTTTACTGTCTTCTCCCTATCATCTCTTACGTTTTGGGAGACATCGTCTTTATTTGATATCTTTGGTGACCGCTTCGCCAAGTTATATTTTATTCTTCAATCTTATGTGGTCTCTGATTGGTACTGCCATCCTGCGGCAGTTGGCCTAACTATCTACGGGCCCCCCTCCTTCTTACTCTCGGCCAGTATCCAGTAATCGGGAGATAGTAGGTTCGAACCCCACTGTCGGCAGCCCTGAAAATGGTTTTCCGTGGTTTCCCATTTTCACACCAGGCAAATTCTGGGGGTGTACCTTAATTAAGGCCACGGTCGCTTCCTTCCCACTCCTAGCCCTTTCCAGTCCCATCGTCGCCGTAAGACCTATCTGTGTCGGTGCGACGTAAAACATCTAGCACCACCTTCTTACTCTGGCCAGTCAACGCCCGAGACGGCCATCTTGTAAACCTCAAGTCGGGGGCAAGCCAAGCGAAGAGGCTGACACGTTTGTGTTCCATCATGGAGACCAGACGCTCGTGGAATTGTAGTTGCGCCCTGGTCTGGAACAGCGACATGGACTACGGATAGTGTTCCTACTTAGGGGGGTTGTGCTCCTAAACCCTCCGGAGTTCTCTTCATCGTTCTTGTAATATTATAATTGTTTGTTTTCTTTGAATTTGGAAGCTACGTCTTGTAAGCACTACATGGCTAGGCCATGTTGAACCTCTCTACTGATACAACCATACTGTAAGTTAGCAACCTCATATGATTTTGGAAAACGTTAATACATTTATCCAACTGGGAGACGAGACGATCAGTTCCAGTTTTGTAGAATGGGGTTGTTCGCTGACGGATCCACAACCGCACTCACTCTTGCACGCCCGAATTCTTGTTACTCATTGTAATTTTTCAAACCTTATTGGCATCGTTGTTCAAACATCGTCCTATGTACACTTGTTTCATGTGCTGTTTTCATATTTACGTTTTGCACATCTGATCGGAAAGTTACGGATAACGCGCTAACTATACGATGCCTGGCTGCTGGCGCAACTCGACGCAGCCCGGTTGGTTCACGTCCGCTGCTTTGCTCCTCCGTACCTCTTCGCCACACCCCGATACTCCCGCGGAACTTCTAATTTTACGACTATTTATTTGTTTAACTTTGGCGTTTAAACTTGCGCTGGGCACATGCAGTTTTCACCTTAGCATTCTACTGCCTCTCACGAATATTCCTACCAAATTTCAACCGAATCCGAGTGTAACACATGTATGTGTTCCCTCGTTAGCGTTTTCTTTCTCTTTTCAGGATATATTCGAGCCCATTATTATTATTATTATTATTATTATTATTATTATTATTATTATTATTACGGAGTTTACGTGATTTAGAGAGAGGTGAAAGAAGGTGTGGGCTTGAATGGGTCTAACTACGATATCAAAAGATTTATTTAAAACTTTAAATAAAGGTTATGTTTCTTTTCAGAAAATCAAACTTAACAACAGTGTATCAGGTACAATGACAATTTTGGTACAAGAGCAGAAAACCGCAACATAGGGAATTTAACACTTTTGGGCTTCAATTCCCTAAATTACAACTTTACCATGTCGCCAGTCTAGCGTTTACGTAGACAAGAAGAGAAATCTCCCAAGACAGAGCACCTTGCTCAAACCGATACAAATTTACAGCCTTCCAGATGCACCCCTCAATATTACAGTAAAATTAGCAATATCAGAAAAGAGCTTACACGCTCTCCAAATTTAACCAAGGAGACTGCGCTCCCAATGTCTTACAGCCCACTCAAGGCAATATTACACAAAAATCTTGCAAATTTCTGGTCTCTCTAGGCCCAAACTACCATTTACAATTTGGTACACAGGTGTATCTATTACCCAAACTACTGGGCCTTCGTGGAAAGGAAGAACACGTTAATATTACTGGCCCAAACTCAAAATGGATGGAGGCGTACACTTGCGCACCTTGAAAACCAAGGATAAAGCCCTAATTGGGCTCGCGGCCTGGTGATACAGAGGCTAATCCCAAACTACTGAGGTGACTAGAATGAACAAGTTACTTGGTAATTTACAGGAGAAAAACGGTTACAAAATCGTATTCACCTCAAGATAAATTGAAGGGGAACTCGAGAGGGTAACGCACTCTCTATCCCCGATTTACAATTTAAGTCTTTATGAAATTTTACATTAGCCGAAAGAAGGTTTACATTTTAGAAAACAGGTGGTTACATAGTTAGAAATTAGAACCTTTGCCTCGTGTAAGTCTGTGGAGGTAGCTACAGAGATATACAACTGGTGGCCATTACCTGGGTTGGTTTACAGCCTGCCGAAGAATGAGGCTCCCCGCCTCCTGCTTAACACACACTCTCTCTGAAATTCGGCGTTCAAACGACAAAGTAGCTTGAAAAAGCCGCAGCTTATATACCCGAGGGGATGGTTCGAGAGGCTTCTGGACTAAATCCGGACACACCCTCTCATTTTATTGGATAATCCAACAGGTACAAGAAGTCTATTATTGGATAAAAAGTAATTATGGGAAATTTCTAATTGGCCAGATTCGAAAGCTGTCGGAATGAGAAGGAAGAGCTGCAAACCTTGAAATTTTGAAATAAATAAAAGTTAGTTTATATGTGAAAACCGATGAACACAAAACTTTAAATCACTAATTATTCTACCTAGCACCAGAGTGCATGACCTCAGTTTTTTGTAATGGCATCTATGGAGAGAAGTTCAAACTTCTTGACGTAAACCAAAACAAATAAATCCAGTTAGTTTAGTTAAATTCAAAATAACACATTACTCAATTATTCAGTGGTGAAATCTTCTGGTCAATGTCCTAACTTCATGCATTAGTCGTTTCAAGTTCAGTTTGATAGATAGATTTCCTTGAGGCGCTTCTTTTAAATCTGTGGGGTTGGAGTGTACCTCCCGGTACAATTATGACGATGATGATTCTTCTTCTTCTTCTTCTTTCTTTTTCTTTTGAATGGGCCACCAGAGGACCACGTGCCAATTTCAATTCCTTCTTCTTTGTTCTTTTCTTTTCTTCCAGTACGCTTTCATCTGTTCACTATGTTTCTTCTTTCTGTCTTCAGACCACTTTGAACCAGTCTTTTTTCTTTCCTACCTTGGAATCCTTCTATTTTCAATACTTTTTCCCGAAAGCCTTCTCTATTATTTATTTTTTCTCTTGTTATATTGTTTTTTTCTAAATCCTTTCTTACTTCATTGACCCAGCTTGTCGTTGATTTCTTACCCCACAAATATCTGAAAATCTTACTGGTTAATCTACAGTACTATCTTGCATTCGATATAAATGTCCAAAAACATAAGTCTCCTTTTCCTCATTACATCTGATATATTTTCTATTTTTTGATATATTTCAGCATTACTTCGTAATTTCCAACCTTCTGCTGTGTTTTGTGGGCCTAATACTTTCCTCGTGATTCGCCTTTCTAGTATTTCTAGTTTATCTAAATTATAGTTTAATGCCAGACATTCGCTTGCATATAGGCATTCTGGCTTCACTACTGTGTTGTAATGTGATTATTATTATTATTATTATTATTATTATTATTATTATTATTATTATTATTATTTTCTTCGTTATGCCCATTCACCTCCCCTGCGAACCATGTAACCTTGCCGTGGTGGGGGGCTTGTGTGTCCCAATGAAACAGATAGCCAAGCCGCAGTTGCAATTATGTTGGATGGGTATCTGTCGGGATACCAGACTAACGAATGATTCATCGAAGGGGGGGTATCAGCCTTTCGGATGTTACAGGGGTAGCAGTCTAAATGATTGACTGATATGGCCTTATACTGCTACACGGCTGAAAGCAACGGGAAACTATAGCCGTAACAAACTCTCGAGGACATGCAATTCTCTCTGCATGAATGATGTACTGATGATGGCTTCCTCCCGGGTAAAATATTCCGGAGGTAAAATAGTCCCCAATTCGGATCTCCTGGTGGGGACTGCACAAGAGGAGACCATCATCAGGAAGGTGGATACTGACATTCTACGAGTCGGGCGGTAGGTTAGACAATCTGGAAAGGGAGATGGATAGACTAAATTTAGTTGTAGTTGGTATAAGTGAAGTACGTTGGCAGGAAGAGCAGGATTTTTGGTCAGGCGACTACAGAATTATCAACACAAAATGCAGGATTTGGTCTAATAATGAATAAGAAATTAGGGCAGCGGGTAAGCTACTACGATCACCATAGTGAAATGATTATTGTTGTCAAGATAGACACCAAACCAATGCCCACCACAATAGTGCAGGTCTATATGCCTACTGGTTCAGCAGATGAAGAAAAAGTAGAAAGAATATATGAAGAGATAGAAGATTTAGTACAACATGTAAAATGTGTCGGGAATCTAATTGCGATGGAAGACTGGAATGCAGTGGTAGGCAAAGGAATAAAAATAATACAGTAAGAGAATTTTGATTGGAACAAAGGAATGAAAGAGGAAGTCGGCTGGTGAATTGTGTGCAGATCATTATTTAGTCCTTGCTAATACTTGGTTCAAACACCACAAAAGACGGGCTGTATACGTCGACGAGACCTATAGACATTGGAAGGTATCAAATAGAATTCATTAGATTAGGCAGAGATTCAGAAACCAGGTGTTGGATTGCAAAACTTTCCCAGGAATATACATGAATTCTGACCACAACTTGTTGGTCATGAAATGCCACCTGAAATTGAAGAAAGGAGGGAATGCAAGGAGGTGGGATCTAGACAAGTTGAAAGAAAAGGGTGTAAGAGAATGTTTCAAGGATCATGTTGCACAAAGACTAAATGAAAAGGCTGAAGGAAACACAATAGAAGGAGAATTGGCCGTTGTGAAGAATGAGGTCTCTAGGGCTGCGGAAGAAATGATGGGAAGGAAAGATCACCTAAGAATCAATGGATAACTTAGGAGATACTAGACCTGATTGATGAACGACGAAAGTACAAGAATGCAAAAATGAAGAGGGGAAAAGGAATACAGGCGATTAAGGAATGAAGTGGAAAGGAAGTGCAGAACAGCTAAGGAACAAAGGCTGAAGGAGAAGTGCAAGAATGCTGAAGGTTGTATGGTCCTAGGAAAGGCGGATGGTGCATACAGGAAAATCAAGGAAACCTTTGGAGAAAGGAAAACTAGGCGTATGAATATTAAGAGCTCAGAGGGAAAACCACTTCGAAGGAATGAAGACATGGCAGGAAGATGGCAGGAACATATCCAACATTTGTAACAGGGTAAAGACGTACGTGATGGTTCTGGAACAAGAAGAGGTTGTTGATGCCGACAAATGGGGGACCCAATTTTGAGGTCAGAATTTAACAGAGCTTTGAGAGATCTACATATGAACAAGGCACCTGGAATTGATGACATCCCCTCTGAAATACTGACTGCCTTAGGAGAAACCAGCATGGCGAGATTATTCCATTTAGGGTGTAAGATGTATCAGACGGGAGAAGTGCCATCCGATTTTCGGCAGAACGTTACACCTATTCCCAAGAAAGCCGATGCTGATAAGTGTAAAACCTACCGCACCATTAGTTTAGTATCTCACGCTTGCAAAATTTTAACACGTATTATTTACAGGAAAATGGAAAGACAAGTTGAAACTGAGTTGGGGTAGATAAATTTGGCTTCAGAAGATATGTAGGAACACGCGAAGCAATCCTGACTTTAAGTCTGATCTTAGAGGATCGAATTAAGAAGGACAAGCCCACATACATAGCGTTCGTAGATCTTGAAAAATGCATTCGATAATATTGATTGGACCAAGCTACTTGAGATTCTGAAGCTGATCGGAATCAACTACCGAGGACGAAGAATTATCTACAATCTGCTTAAAAATCAGTCTGCAGAGATAAGAATCGAGGACTTTGAAAAAGAAGTAGCAATCCAGAAAGGAGTGGGGAGAGTTTGGAACTTGTCCCCACTACTTTTAAATGTTAATACAGAACAGGCAGTAAAGGAAATCAAAGATGAATTTGGGAAGGGAATCATGATTCAAGGAGAGAAAATCAAAACCCTGAGATTTGCTGATGATATTGTTATTTTATCTGAGACTGAAGAAGATCTGGAGAAATTGCTGAATGGTATGGACAGAGTCTTGGGTAAGGAGTACAAATGAAAAATAAATAGGGCTAAAACAAAAGTAATGAAGTGCAGTCGAACGAAGTTAGGTGATGCAGGAAATATTAAATTAGGAAATTAAGTCTTAAAAGAAGTAGATGAATATTGTCACTTGGGTAGTAAAAGAACTAACGATGTCAGAAGTAAGGAGAAGATAAAATGCAGACTAGTACAAGCGAAAAAGGCCTTTCTTAAGAGAGAAATTTTCTCACTTCGAACATTAGAAATATGTTTTCGAATACTTCCTTCCGGAACGTGGCATTGTATGGAAGTAAAACATGGACGATAACTAGCTCAGAAAGAAAATAGAAGCTTTTGAAATGTGGTGTTACAGAAGAATTCTGAAGGTGAGATGGATAGATCGAATCACGAATGAAGAGATACTGAATCGAATTAGTGAGAGGAGATCGATTTCGCTAAATTCGACGAGAATGAGAAATAGAATGATAGGACTCATCTTAAGACATCCAGGACTTGTGCAGTTGGTTTTTGAAGGAAGTATAAGCGTTAAGAACGGTAGGGGTAGACCAAGGTATGAATATAACAAGCATATTACAGCAGATGTGGGATGCAGCAGTTCCGTAGAAATAAAATGTTTACCACATGGTAGGGTGTCATGGACAGCTGCATCCAACCAGTCTAGGGAGCACGATTGACTTTATTTAGCTGATGTCGTTGCCTCTCCTCTCCCAAAATCTTTTCATCTCCTCGCTGTGACTTTTCTTGCGATCTTCTGACCAGGTTTTGTTGGGGGTAGGGCTTGGATGATGCTTAAAACGGTCATTGTCAACTTTTTGTTATTATTATTATTATTATTATTATTATTATTATTATTATTATTATTATTTATAACAATATTATTTTAATTCCTGTAATATTATACATTTTAATCTGCAGTTCCATACCTAATGTAACTTAATTTCTGCCTTGTATTGTTCTACTCAAATTCTATTTGCGTGGATAGTTTTATACACTTTATTTCCACTTCATTTTAAAAAACAGTGAACCCCCCCCCCCCGTAATAACTACTTCTCAGTACTTTGCCAGAAATCATGGAACGTTTCCGTCAGCAGACTTTCTGTTTTCCTTCTTGGATTAAGAATTTTTCTCTGTCTCTCTAATAGGTTTAATTCTCTATTAATTCTGAGCAGACATAAACAGTAGGGGTCCTAAGAATCATCCTTGCGGAACTCTTATCTGGGGTGCTTTTTTCTGTCACAGTTTTCATCCCTTTTCGCCGTGACACTGAATTCGAGTGTTCCTATTTCTCAGGACTTATTTTCCGTGACCTACAGATTCTGAAAATAAAATATAAGAATTGCATTATTTGAATACAAAAAATATTTTGCGAGACATTCTGATACTCCTCCCCGTCATTCTCTTAGTCACTAAAGCGAAATTACATTGAGCACAATGTGTTGCCTGTTCCTACGTCATAAATTAGCTCTATGTGCGTTTCTGTAATGTACTGTATCAAAGGAGAAGGTGAATCAAGTCTCTGCCCTTGCACATCTTGTCTTTATAACTGTGCCGGCCTCTGGTGGCGCGGGATAACAGCACCACTGCTGCCATCCATCATGGCGACGGTGTCACGAACCGCTGTTGAATGTAGCACGGCAATTTATGGCGACATTTCATAACACATTAGGGGTGGGGGGAACGGTGGTACTGAGTGTGGGTGTGTGTGTAAGGGCCAGATAACACTACTTCAACCAACAGAGACCACTGTGTCCTGTTACAGACATTGTACAATGCTAACCCTTAAAACCTAGTGTCATAATGTCTAATACTCAAAACTACTTTATGAGAAGACTGCGACATTAATTTATTCAAATATGTTCACACATATTCCCTCAATTTTTATAATAATGTTCATCTACCTAGTACTAAGACAAATCGTAAATCTACCGCACCATTTTATTAGAATCTTACACATGAAAATTTTAAAACGAATTATCTATTATCAGTGAATACCTCCGTGGCTCAGGCGGCAGCGGTGGCCTCTTACCCCTGAGTTCCGTGTTTCAGATCCCGGTCACTCCGTGTAAGATTTGTGCTGGAGGCAGGACAGGATTTTCTCTGCATACTCTGGTTTTTTCTGTCATCGTTCAATCAGGCAACACTCTCAAAAATTATTTCATTTCATCTGTCAGCCATTAATAATTGCCCTAGAGGTGAGGTTTCGGCAGCCGGCACAATTCCTCTCCTCACCGCTAGATGGCGGCTTCATTCGTTCATTCAATTCCTGACCCTGTCGAATGACTCGAAACAGGTTGCAGATTTTCATTTTCATATATTATCAGAAAATCCAGATTTTTACGCAGGAATACGTTACAATGAAAAACTGATTTGAATAGTACGAAGTTTTTTCCAACCCGCCTTCCATAAGGTGGGGAGAGTAACATAAATTATAGGGGTTCTGATAGACCGTTTACGTAATGTTTACGCATATCTCATGGCATAACCTTTGTGCAGGTTAGTGTGTACTTCTTACTCTCTTTAGGTAGTCAGCATTATGAAATATTTCTCCCCAAAAATCCTAGCTCTAATTATTAGCATGGAAAGAAAGAAGGAATTTGTGAAGACATTTATTTGGAATGCATTGCTAAATAGTTGCAAAAACTGGACTCCCTTCAAATAAGACGAGAATATTCGGAGGCACTGGATATGTGCTAGCTGGACTGAAAAAAAACCAATGAAGCCGTTCCCAAGGAAGTAAAAGAACCATGATACCCTATAGGTAATATCCAGAGGAGGAAATCAAAACCTCTTTTCCACTACTTCAGACACTAGGGCCTCATAAACAGCATGTTTGAAGGAAATGAAATGGCGTATGGCTTTTAGTGCTGCGAGTGTCCGATGACATGTTCAGCTCGGCAAGTGAAGGTCTTCGGATTTGACGCTCGTAGGTGACCTGCGCGTCTTGAGGAGGAGGAGGATGAAATGATGGTGAAGTTGACTAATACAGCCCGCCCCCTTGCCAGCGGAATTAACCAATCACGGTTAAAGTTCTCGACCCTGCCGGGAATGGAACTTGGGACCTCTGTGACCAAAGGGCAGCATGCTAATCATTTAGCTGGACTATGTTTGAAGGGAAAAGGATAGGAGACGAAAAGGGAGACCATGTGCTGAAGATCATGAGATGTCAAAATTTTCAAGAAATTTGAAGGGAACAGGTAATAGACTATAAAAGGAGAATAATTGCAGCGATAAGGCACTGCCTTAAGTAGAAAACTATAATAATGGCGATCATTTTCTAGAGAAAAATGGGGAGACAAATCTAAGCGGTATCCGTAATAATAATAATAATAATGTTATTTGTTTTACGTCCCACTAACTACTTTTTAAGGTTTTCGGAGACGTCGAAGTGCCGGAATTTAGTCCCGCAGGAGTTCTTTTACGTGCCAGTAAATCTACCGACACGGGGCTGTCGTATTTGAGCACCTTCAAATACCACCGGACTGAGCCAGGATCGAACCTGCCAAGTTGGGGTTAGAACGCCAGCGCCTTAACCGTCTGAGCCACTCAGCCCGGCAGCGGTATCCGTAGAGAATCAGTTTTGCTGCAGGTGAAATGAAGGAACACGCCAAGCAATATTGGCATTACGTTGCTCTTACAGGATGGAAATAAGGAGGACAAGCCACGTACGTGGCATTTGTAGATCGAGACACTGTTAGACCACTCTTTGATATTTTGGAGGTGATACGAGAAATCATTACTATCTACAATCTGTATGTAAATTAGTCTGCACTAATAAGAATCGACGACTAAGTAAAAGGAGCAGCAATCCCAAAGGAGTTACGTAGAACTGCTCACTTTTCAGAGTTCATAGAACAGATGGTAAAGGAAATCAAAGAGGAATTTTCAAGAGAAACCGTAATTCAAGAGAGGAAATCAAAGCTATGAGATTTTTCAATGATTTTATCAGCAGAAGACGTTAAGGAATAGGTGACTAGCTTGCACACAGTCTTTGAGAAGAAGTACACGATGAAAATAAATATATCTGAAACGGAAGTAATGAAATGCAGTCGAATGAAAACAGAAGATTCAAGAAAAATGTTATGTACGAAATGTTCCGACACCTTGTTGAATTGTCAGCGTTGAGGCCTTTGGTTCAGAGGCTCCCGGGTTCGATTCGCGGCCACGACCGATACATATCCTTCCGTCGCCGAAAACCTCCGATGTGTTAGTGCGACGTTGAAACACTAGCATAAATAAATAAATAAATAAATAAATAAATAAATAAATAAATTGATATGTATACAGATAGGTGGAGATGACAAAATTTGTCCGATCAAATTTAGGGACATGTATGCTTGTCTTACTCTTACATGTATCGAGAAAAGTTGAAGAAAACGACTACACTACTGTGCTATTTTAATGTCCGTCAAACATCTTATATAATGCAAAATGCAGGGTGTCCCACCAAATTCTGCGACCCCAAATATCTCCGAAATGAAAATATATGAAAATTCCAATTGGCCAGGAACCGTACCCATGTCAGGGGCTCACACAATGAGAATGCACGCACAACCCACACAGGCAAACAAATAACACCTCCAACACCAAGTTGCGCTTTTTTAAATGGAACATGTATGTTTATTCTATCAAAATGACAACTAGAGCTACGAATAGTGATAAGACACTTGGTTCCGCCTTTCTAAACACATTTACTAGTGGCCTATAGCCCTCAGAAACTTCATTGTTGTGCTGTACATCTGGCATGGAAAATGCACCCACAAATCAACAGTAGCGTCTTGTCCGATGAAACCGTGTCACTTCAACAGATGCTCGAAGTGCCCTCCGTTTGCATCAATACACTTTTGGAATCTGGTAACAAGAGAGTGTTGCAGGGATTGCAGTGTTTCTACAGATATTGCCGCACACGCCGCAGTAATACGATCATCTATTGTCGTTGGCGGTTCTTGATACACTCTACCTTCCACTGTGCCCCAGAGAAAGAAGTCTAATGGCGTCAAGTCTGGGGACCGAGGGGGCCACCACACAGGACCTCCCCGTCCTATCCACCTATTTGAAAACGTCGCGTCCACAACGTCTCTGGAAACTCGTGCAGAATGTGCGAGACATCCATCATGCTCGAACCACATTGATAGATGCATTTCTAATCCCACATCCTCCATGAGGAAATGTAGAGTATGTTGCAGAAATGATGAATATCGCTGTCCGTTTAATGTTCCATGATAAAAATAGGGACCTAAAATACGGTTACCAATGATATCGCACCAAACATTGACACTCCACTGTCGTTGATGAGCAACTTGGCCAATCCAGTGGGGAGTTTGCTCGGACCAGTAGTGCATGTTCCGCAGATTCACATGACCATGATTTGTAAATAAAGCTTCGTCCGTAAACAACGTATTACGTAGGAATGCTGGATTACCTTGCAACTGCTGTAGTGCAAAACGACAGAATACAATGCGGGATTCGAAGTCCCTCCGTACAGTTCCTGGTGCAGTGAGATATGGAACGGATAAAACCGATGCCTTTGTAAAATTCTGCTCACTCTACTGCGGCTTATTCCAGAACCTCGTGCAATCTGTGGGACGCTCACCTGATGATTGTGCGTTACAGCAGCCAGAGCAGCAATTTTGTTTCCAGTGCCAGTCGCTGTCTTTGTACGTCGTCGCTTTGTAGGAGCCCAGCTTCCTGTTTCCCTGAGTTTCGTGCAAATGTTAGCAATGGTCCGAGGTGAAGGGCACCGTAGATATGGGTAGCGTTCAGCGTACAATGTCACAGCTGCGGTTGCTTTCCTGCGATATTCGCCGAAAATTAAAATAATATCCAGGTATTCTTCGTTACTGAAGGCCGGCATAGCGACTAGATGACGGCAATTGTTACACGCCACACGAAAACACGGTTTATTGTGTCAATATGGAAAGCAATATCCTAAACTGACTTGAATTACGGTACAGTATGACAGCAGACCAGATCAGGAGACAATAGTACACTGAAACTAGAACGTGCCGAGCTGATATCAGTTTGTTTACAGCAAGCTACAGGCCAGTGCAAGCAACCCCTGCTCTGAGCACAGAAGTACATTCGTTGCATTGCGTCAGAAACGGTGGCGCCATTGCCATCCTCTAACAGCCACGTATTTCAGAACGTATGAGGTTTAGAAACGTGAAACCAAGTGTGTTGCAGCTCCAGGTTTCATTTTGCTAGAACAAGCATAAATGTCCCATTTAAAAAACGCAACTTGGCGTTGGAAGTGCTACTTGTTCACCTTTATGGATTGTGCAAACCTTCTCATTGTGTGAGCCCCTGATATGGGTACGTTCCTGGACAATTGGAAGTTTCATATTTTATTTCATTTCGGAGATATTTGGGGTCGCAGAGTTGGGTGGTACACCCTGTATATAAAACAATTTGGTATATTAATTACTAAATACAATAATAAATTCATACCTACAAGAAGCGTAATGATAATATTATTTACAATGAAATGTTGAGTTCTCGAAATTTCCCACATTTAGGAAAGTTTTAGAACCCATGCCACAGCCGAGGCCGCCAATTGATGGCTACTGATAGTAAGTGGAAGTAGTGGCAGACTCAGGCAAATCGAGGTCGCCAATGCTCGCTCTCAAGTTGACAGCTCCTGGGGGTACTTCTTTCAATCGCCTCGTAGGAAGGGCACTCACTCACCTTTACAAAAATCCTAAATTCTCTTCGTTCCCACGTCTAGTTTGCTTGTCATATTCATATTCTGACTTCCTTCTACTATTTCTTTCGAGTGTTGTTCAGTAAATACAGGATGCCTCTAGATACATCTTATCAGTCCAATCTCTACCCTTAGTCGACATTCATAAAATTTTCCCCCCTACCCCCAACCACAAATTTGATTCATGGCTTTAATTGAATCGGTCGGTGGAGATGGGGAGCCCTTTCCCATTTTTACGCGAAGGCAAAAACTATAATTCCGCGAAGGAATATTCCATGTGTATTCCTTGCATTATCCACAACAGAGCCTCTTTTTGATCATCTTTTACAGCCACAGATAAAAGATTCTAGCAACACAATGGGTTGTATTTAACGCCTAGTCTTAATTGGTATTCTCCACATTCTACTCTTAAATTCTCTTCTTCTATGTAAATACACAGTTTTTAAATTACCTGAATGTTGACCATTATGTTTCTCTTCTCAGAATATTCTTTGCATACTGTGCCATGTTTATTTCGTGCTCTCTCCTCTAAGATTATTCTTGACATTTAATCGTATTACTTTGTAATACACACGGGTGTATTAATAATTTATTGTAACTTAGTGGCTGTATAGTTTGTATTGTACTAGAAACTTTCTTTTGTTTACGATCTTCAAATCCAAATTGCATCGTTCACTTCGAGTAATTTATTCCGTTCTAATTTTTATAAATTAATTATATATCCATCATGACAAAGCAAAATTTTAATATTTAGTAGCGTAATTCTAATTGTTATTTTATGTGTATTGTAATTGGTTAAAAGGCTGCTATGTTCATCTTTCGTAAATAAATAAATATATAAATAAATAAAAAATAAAAAATATTCTTGAAAGAAATGTTAAACGTGTGTCTGTTATTCACTTTCAGTCTGTAATGTTGTGCTCTCATCTGCGATCATTATTAAATGAACCTTTAATTGTACAACTTTACGATGTATGATACAAAATCTGGTGATCGATATTGTTACTTCTAGCACGAAGATGAAGGAGGGATTACTACCAATCTATTCCCTAGTATTCGACTTGATTTTTCTATGAAGAATGTTGATTGATAACAAGGGGACGAGATTACACCAGACAGTGATGGCTGCTGTCTTTCACAAGAGAAGTGACATCCTGCCAAATGCTTTATTGTTACGGTTTAAACAGAACGGCATAATAATTATTGAGAAGTACTTTAGCAAAGGTCACACACAAAAATATGATTCTTTTCACTTCAAAGTTGAATGAAAACTGAAGAAGCATTTTTTTTCTTTTTGCATATTATGCTGAATCATGTATAATTGCTTCTTGAAACCCACAATCATACAAACTGTCACACTTGTATAATTTTTTTCAGGAACTGATGTGCTGTATAGACTGTCCCCGGCATCAGTAAAAAAAGGAAGAGCTACAATACAGTTCGGCACCGGCCTCGTATGACACAAAGAATGAAGACTAACTTTGAAGGTATTGCTGTTTATTTTTATGTATACGTAGATAATAATTATTTATGTTAAGAATTACACTTGCCACGCACATCCAGATGAATAGAGCAAACATGAAAAAAGGGAGATAAGCTAATAACAAAGCATCCGCGAAGGAGGAAATGAAATATATGTACAACGCTCCTCTGGAAATGAAGGATGGTTAGATTCTGAAATTCCTGATTACAAAGAACTGCCACTCATATTATGATGAACTGTTATACAGCTAGTTTGTGCTTTGATTGTTTGTGTAAGTATTCCATGTTTCATTTTTAGTAATAATTAATGCTTGAAAAACCTTTGTGGTTAATATAATAAATATAAAGCAGATAATAAAGAATATTCGTTTCAAGTGCGAACACAGTGTTCCGTGCCGACGTAGAACAGTGACCGAATGCAACAAATAAAACAACGTAGGATTCGTTAATCCTCACAAAATAAAAGTGAAAAATTTCGTCAGTTCCTTCAAATTTACAGAAGTTATGAAAACTTGTCTTGGTTTATTCTACGTAAATATAATATCAAGGAAGAAAAATGATTTCGTGTTTTGCACAAATCAATGTATTTTTGTAGAATAAGTAGCTTAAAATCCACCATTAGGTGACATCGCAACTTTCATAAAGCGGTTTGCAGTACGAAGTGGCAGTCCTCAGTTGGAGTGAACGCATATGGTGTTATTAATCTGTTCGAGAATGTTGTATTTATATTGTTTTTTCTTCTATAAAATTCAATGTAAAGGAACTAAGGTGTTTGGTCAGTAAGCCAAGGATTTATTTTTCACCTTGACAACAATTCTTCTTGGACTTAGATGTATCTATTTCCTTACCATTCTGGCGTTCATAATAGCCACTTTATTATATTTACTTAACAGCTTTAGATTTTTTAGTTTCTTGTCTCCTCTTCTTCTCCGAAAGGATTGTAGTGAACGAGAAACTCAGAGAGAGAGAAGGACTGGAAAGAATTTCATTTTGAAAAGTTAAGAGAGGATACAGTGGAGATGCGTGAGAAGAGAATGTTGAGAAAGCTTGAGTTTAGTACGACGATGCTGTGAGTGTGGACTATATCTAAGGAAGGGAGTGTAAAAGGGTTAGTCGTTTCAGTTTGTTAAATGGTGCAGAGTAAAAGCAGCACAGACTGATGCTGGTTGACTGCTGGGGTTAGGAATCTTTTTAAATGTCCTATCGTGCTCCATACTCCAACACACAGTGTATTCCAACTCGCTCCTGCTTTGCACACTCAGATCCTCACTTCGGTGTCGTTCAGAATAATTCCCTCAAATCTCAACTCTACGTTTAAATCCTCCATAGTGCGTTACTTAATATTTTTTGAGTTCACCCAAACATGCAAATTCAACTCAAAGTTTCAAGAAGATTAACTAATTAAACTCATATCACGAACCTATAAATGCAACTTATATCCAGGGTCCGGATTTTGAGGCACTGATAGGTTAGAATAGAAACTTACTTAAGAAAGTAATAAGTATGCTCTAGCCTGTACAGTGGTTTAGCTATGAGATTTGAGTAGATATTCGGGGTACGATCTATAGAACTCTCAAAATTTGTTACTCTTGCTACATTACAGAAGAACGGGTTGCACGACACTTCCTACTAACCATATTGGTTTTGAATTCTAACTTGTTACTGCCTAAAAAAATCAATATGTCTACTTATAACAAAACTAATAAATTTTGATGTCTATGCTGCTGAATACTGCCAACCTCTGAGTTTGGAAAGCACGCAGCACGAAATCGTCCGTTTACCACGACGAGAAAAAGTTGCGAAAAGGCAGGTCAAAAGATGATGTGATCCTTGAACTGTTAGCACCAGCCCACGAACATACTGACTGTAGTACATACGTGTACACTGTGTTGCCTAAACTTTAGGCGCCTGTTCACGAACATATTAATTTTAGTACATGAGTATATACAGTGTTGCCTACGCTGTAGGCGCCAGTCCACGAACTTATTGATTCTAATATGATTAGAGAAAGGAAGAAGTACAGCTGTTTGAGTAACTGATTGATAATAACCACTATGCATAGTTACTTAAAATAATTAGCGCGTTATATTGTATGCTCCTCACATTTAATATTTCATGATACTCAGTTCTAATTATAATGGAGAACATAATTCACCTCCCATGTAGATATAATCTGTGTATACCCACAACAAACATTATGTGCTCTAATGTTTCAGAGAAAAGTATATTTGCGAGCAACTTCTATACTACCACTTGTTCATTCATTTGTTCAGCGACTGTGCATGCATAATAGCATTAAACATGTAGTGCAGAGTTTTGAAACTTCTCTATGGTATTACGGAGACAGACACATGCGCAGTAAAAGGGATCCCAATTCCTAGAATACATGTATCTCGGATTATCTTCGATTAACGTTACATTTAATCTATGATGCCAGAATCGGTTTATACTCGGAAAAACTCTCAGAAATTAGTATTTAAAGCCTTCTGACCTGGATGTTTTGCGTAAAAGTCTAACCTCCAGGCTCTGGGCTACACACTGGTAACAGCCCCCACAAAACACACACTCTCTCATATATAATGTAGGAAGACATTTAAAGAAGAAAACAGGAAATGCATCAACCGTCTCGCCTGGCCTCTTCTTTGCCTTGCGTGCGAGTGCCACTACCACTAAGAGCGTTTGCCAACTTCTTCTCCTTCTTGGCTTGAGAAACTTCCCCTAACTCACTTGCGAAAAAGAATTCACTTTTGATTTAAGATCCCGTGACATCAGCCTCGTTTTAAAGTTCCTTTTCTTCTATTTCTTCATCTTCGTCTTCCCTGCTCATCTCTATGACTAATTGGACACAACTTAGTAAGGAGCACAACAATATATCTGTGGCACCAAAGTCAGGAGGATCGAATACTCTCTGAATGAAAACAGAACGTCTAACATCATTGCAGTTTTATGGAACATTCCAGACGATCCATTAAAGGCATTCTCAGTTCAACAAATGTATGTGCGTTCGATTGTGTGTTATTCCTCTACATCGAATTTTTAGACAGTAATAGGTTGGAATACAAACTAATTTTGTTACAAGGGTGTGTCGTGCAACCCGTTCATCCATAATGTAGCGTGAGTAACATAAATTCTAGGAGTTATATAGGCCGTGCCCTTAATATGTATGCAAATCTCATAGCATAACCGTTGTAACGAGTATACTTGTTACTCGCTTAAGGCGACACTCCGGAGACAAAAATCGATATTTTGGTCATTTGGTGAAATTTGTTTATGACTGAAATTTAAAGAATTGAGTTTTTCTTTTCTTGTCACGAAGTTATTCCGCTGAATTCAAACAATTTACCATTGTAATAATGCTTTGTTTGCCAATTGTAATTTTGCATATAAATCCCATTTTTCTCCCATAACATTCTGCCAAATGTAACAAAATTTGCATGGTATACTTACCAGAGCTATATTAAGAAACGAGCATATGGAATTTTTGATGGCACATTTTTTCAAGTAGTAGGAATTTTTAAGTCCAACATTTTAGAACGTAAAAATTATACAAAATTTAGCACTATATATATTATCTCATTATATAAATGATGTACGGAAAAATCGATACGTAGTGCTTTTAAAAGGAGTATTATACACCTAATTACGAATCTACAACTTGTTAATTAAATTGCATGAAAAAATGGAATTTAAAAATTCAAAAACAAAACTTTATGTTGGAAAAACTATTAATTGTATGTGAAAGAAATGTTCGTGATATCTCAACTTTTATGTAATTGACATTCCCACAGTGTTCCGTGAAAATCCGTGCATTAGGTAAAAATATATCCGGAGTGTCGTCTTAAGGGTACTTGCCCGTGAACATCGTAGAAAATGCTCCACTACTTGCTGATATTCAAGGTACTCCTGCTACTGAAGTTTAGAATGCACAGGGTTATTAGAGGATGGTTTCCTGCTTATACTTCCTCTTAAAACAATAATCACCACCACCATCCCACAAGTTTATAATAATTATGATAATATCACGATAGTTTTAGAAGTATTTTAAACCCATAAATATGTGCTTTCAACAAAAAATTCCTTTTTTCAAATTTTTCATTGTCTTCTCGTAATATTCAATCAATTTTGTCACTTCATTGGGTGGTAAATCTATCTCAAACTGGCAACTTTAGTGGAATGAAATTTGTCATAGATGTTCACCATAATCTAGTATTCTAAAGTAGATCATTATTGTGTTTATAGTGTGCGCGAATTCTACAGTGTGCATTTTTATATTTACAAGCAAAAACTATTGACAATTTTCAGTGCTTGGTCCTAATTAAATATGTGAAATATTTCACATAGGACCCTAAAATTGGTATATATTAATCTAATATTTAGTTAAGTGTTCTGTAAAAAATGTCATATCTCTATTTCTGAAATACATGTACCAACCTTTAAAGTGACAAAATTGATTGAATGTATTTTAGATGCTATTTGTTCGGGGCGTCGACCCATGTGGATCTTTTACCCCTACTGGCACCATATTGTATGACCTGCGTGTAATTGTAATGGCGGTAGTGTGTAATGTTGTGTGTGAGGAGAGGAAGGTTAATGACGGCACAAACACCCAGTCCCCAGGCCAGGGATATTAGTAATTACAATTATAAAACCCTGACCCGGCCGGAAATCGAACCCGGGGCCGTCGGGTGACAGGCGGACACGTTGCGCCCTACACCTCTTCTTCTTCTTCATGTGCCATGTCCTCGCAGAACGTTGGCGATCAGTAGCATGATCTGTTGTTTGTTCATAGCTGTTCTGAACAGAGTAAGCTTTGTCACCGCAAACCTCTGGCTCAAGTTGCCGAGCCATGATGTCCTACTTCTTCCCGGACCACGTTTTCCATTAATTTTCCCTTGGAGTATTACTTGCAGAAGGTGGTATTTAGAGTTCCGCATCATATGACCAAAGTATTCTAGTTTCCTTCTCTTGATGGTAGTGAGAATTTCTGGTTCTTTGTTCATACGGTGCAAAACGTCTATATTGGTCATTTTAGCTGTCCAAGGTATCTTCAGCATCCACATTTCAAATGCTTGCAATCTCTTGCACATGGTCTCAGTTAGTGTCCATGCCTCAACGCCGTACAACAGAATGCTGAAAACGTAGCACCGGAGTAGTCGTGTCCGTAGTGAAATGGAAAGGTCACGGCTTGTCAAAAGTTTCCTAAGTCTCTGAAAAGAAGTTCTGGTCTGCTCAATTCTGCATCGGATCTCGTGAGTAAGGTCCCAGTCATCATTGATGTGATATCCCAGGTATTTAAATGTTGCCACTCTCGCGATCTGTTCCTTCGCTGTTGTGAGATTACCTCGAATGCCATCTTCTTTCCTACTTATAACCATCCACTTGGTCTTCTTTACATTAAGCCTCAAGCCCATTGCCCTACACCGCGGGGCCGGAATTATTGAATGTTACAAAAACTAATTTAAAATTATATTTTAAAAAAGTCATTTTTTGGAAAGGACAATTTTCATGTATTTAAAACATATCTAAAGATAAAGGTAAATTATCATAATTATTATAACCTTGTGCATTCTAAACTGCAGTAGCAGGAGTACCATGATTATAAGCAAACATTGGATCATTTTCTATGATGTTCAGGTACATGTCCCGTTACGTAAGTTTCAATTGTCACCTATCAGTGCCTAAAAATCCGAATTCTAGTTATTATTTGCAAAGCTTTTAAGTACTGAACGGGCATACCACACTTAGGTTTGAGTACTTAGTCGATACCAAAAATTCCTGATGAACGGGCAGAATGTTAACTGTCTGGGTTGGATCAGACAGAATTCACAGAAACTTGGATGAACAATCAATCGTTAATATATCGTGAATTTAATAGTAATAATAATTTTCCATCCTCAAAATGAATGGAGAACAGTCGAAGAAAGACGTGTAATGCAGAAAATGAAATTTTAAATGAATTAGATGAATCTTTTTACTTTTGTAGCAGAGTAACTAACTGTGGTAGAAGTAAGGAAGACATAATATGTAGACTAGCACAAGTACGAAAGGACTTTCTTTAGAAAAGAAATTTGGTCACTTCGATCAGTGATATAGGAATGGGATGTTTTTGATGACTTTCATCTGGAGTGTAGGAATGTATGGAGGTGAAACATGGACTATACCTAGCTCAGAAAGGAAGAAAATAGAAGGTTTTAGAAAATTGTGTCATAGAAGTGTACAGAAGGTGAGATGGATAGATCGAATAACGAATGAAGAGATGGGGAGTCGAACTGATGAGAGGAGAGTGATTTGGCTAAATTTGACGAGAAGAAGCGATATAATGACACAACAAATATTAAGACCCCCAGGACTTGTTCCTTAATTTTGGAAGGAAGTGTGGGTGGTAGGAATGATAGGGGTAGACCAAGGTAGGAATATGACAAGCAGATTAGAGTAGATGTAGAATCAATCAATCAATCAATCAATCAATCAATCAATCAATCAATCAATCAATCAATCAATCAATCAATCAATCAATCAATCAATCAATCAATCAATCAATCAATCAATCAATCAATCAATCAATCAATCAATCAATCAATCAATCAATCAATCAATCAATCAATCAATCAATCAATCAATCAATCAATCAATCAATCAATCAATCAATCAATCAATCAATCAATCAATCAATCAATCAATCAATCAATCAATCAATCAATCAATCAATCAATCAATCAATCAATCAATCAATCAATCAATCAATCAATCAATCAATCAATCAATCAATCAATCAATCAATCAATCAATCAATCAATCAATCAATCAATCAATCAATCAATCAATCAATCAATCAATCAATCAATCAATCAATCAATCAATCAATCAATCAATCAATCAATCAATCAATCAATCAATCAATCAATCAATCAATCAATCAATCAATCAATCAATCAATCAATCAATCCTGATCTGCATTTAGGGCAGTCATCCAGGTGGCAGATGCCTTATCTGTTGTTTCTCTAACCTTTTCTTAAATGATTGCAAAAAAAATTGAAAATTTATTGAACATCTCCTTCGGTAAATTATTCCAATCCTTAACCCTCCTTCCTATAAAAAAAATATTTGCCCCATTTTTCCACTTGAATTCCAAATTTATCTTCATATTGTGATCTTTTCTACCTTTAAGGACATAACTCAAGCGAATTCGTCTACTGATGTCAATCCACGCCTACTCTCCAGTGCCAGCTCGGAACATACCATTTAGTCGAGCAGCTCATTTCCTTTCTCCCAAGTCTGCCCAGCCAAAACTTTTCAAGATTTCTTTTAACGCTACTCTTTTATCGGTAATCACCCAGAACGATTTGAGCTGCTTTTCTTTCGATTTTTTCCAGTTCTTGAATCAAGTCATCCTGATGAGGGTTAAATATACTAGAACCATACTCTAGTTGGAGTTACGTAGAAATTAAACGGTTATCACGGGATCGGCTGGCATACAAAGCTGCATCAAACCAATCGATGGACTAATAACGACCCAAAGACTAAGAACGACAACAGAAATGTGGCCTTAGAATAGCTGAGTGGCTCGGAGCTGACAGCTGATGAAGACGTGAAATGTTTTTGCGTATGCGCTAAAGAAATTTACTGAGAATTGTATGTTATAGTTACATAAAAACTCTCTACCGAAAATAAGACGTTGGCCGCACGAATATAACTTATCTCCCTTCTTCTTACTAGTAATCTCCTTCATGAGGAATCCGACTTATATCTGATGCTGGTGCAGGTTTTCTTCCTCCACGTTGTTTTATCCTGAACCATCTCCTCCACAGGTCCCGCTGTTTCATAATTTCCTGAATGCTGTCGGTCAATCGTCGCCTTCTGGCTCGTTCTCGATCCCTCTTTTCCCTGTTGGGAGCAGTTCACTCGTCTTGATCTATTCTTTTAACATAGTCATACCATCTGAGTCCAGCTTTTCTTACTTGTGCTACGTTAAATCTTCCCTCGAATGTCCACTTGCTCCTACCAATGTCCGTATTTCTACCACACCCAATTTTTCTACTCGTCTCCTTGTTATCTGAAAGTTTTCAACCCCTATTTATCACTTCTAGACTCAACAAGGCCTTGCAAACCGTCCCTTTTCCTTTTTCTGGTATATTCTTGTATATTCTGGTATATTGGTGTCTAACGCCGAATCTCTTCAACCTTATGGAGAATGGCTGGCGAGAGAAGCTTTGAAAGGATGCGGAAATTTCAAGATAGGATGATGCCTCATGAGTACCATCAGGTATGCAGATGACCTGGCCAAAAATCAAAGACAACTGCAACACATGATAAACAGGTTGGAGGAAACTAGAAGACAATAATGACATGGAAATCAACATTGAGAAATCAAAAGGTATGAGGATATCCAAACGGGAGTGACTTTTGAGGATGACTGTTGACAATCCAGAACTGCATAATGTGGAGCAGTAAGCCTCCTGACGGAGCATGCCCACTGCACAAAAGAAATTCTGCATTCAACAACAAGAGGACTTTGTTGACCATCAATTTGAGCTTGGAACTAAGGAAGAAACTGGTGAAGTGCTACATCTGGAGCATTGCACTGTACGGAGAAGAGGCGTAGACTATGACAAAGTGGGAGAAAAATACCTAGGAAGTTATGGCTTTACGTCGCATGGACAGACAGGTCTTACATAGGAAGTTATGAAATGTGGTGTTGGAGGAGAATAGAGATCAGGTGACAAAGGATGACGTACTGAGGAGCGTAGGACAGAAGAACACTATTGTATACAATTCTTCAGAGAAAATTCAACTGGATCGGACACATACTTATACACGAGGGGCTCATATACGACTTCATCGAAGGGAAGATCAAAGAAACTTCAGGAGGAGGAGGAAGAAGAAGAATTAAACATGTGAATGACATGAAAGATGGGAGAAGATACAGCAGACTGAAGGAAGAAGCTGAAAACAGTTAACATTGGCGTAAGAAATTCTCCTACGAAGACACGGACTTGTCATTAGGCAGAATACTGTATAATATTTCTTTAACGAAGTACATTCGATGTCTTCCTCTAATTGAAATATCCTGAAAATGTAGGACCTCTCACTAGAGTCGCACGGGAAAGTTCTCCTTGCACCAGTCTCTCAGTTTCCTAAGCTATCGTCTGTCAGTGCCAGATTTCCTATCTTCTCTCTTAACACCAGTTGTAGGATTTTATATACATCCGGTATCCGAAATATTACAGATTCCACATCTTAGTAGATAGTAATGCTTTTCCTACAATCTAATTCATTCTTGAGTGGTCATATATCGCAACCCATCCAAAAAATGTTGAGCATATTTGTAGTTTATCCATCAATGTGTAAATTTACGTTGCTTAATTAATTACAACCCTATCTTCTTCACAACTATGGACATTCGACTTAGAAGTGTGGTAAACTAGAGATGATGTGACGTCCAAGCAATCTAATCAGTGTGCTTGCTTCGCTTTGAAATGGATTTAATTTTTAACTAGCTTGTCGATATGAATCCGTTGTGTTTCCTTTTCCTAGGTTTGGACTACTTTCACTGGCACAAGATTGAACAAAAATGGAAATAAGAAATATCCTTGTCTAACCCCTGTCTGTCCTACTCGTTGACTGAATGGTCAATGAACTGACCTTCGGTTGAGAGGATCCCGGGTTCTACTCCCGGCCGGGTCGGGGATTTTATCTTCATTGGTTAATTCCATTGGCTCGGCTGCTGGGTGTTTGTGCTGTCCCCAGCATCCCTGAAACTTACACACCACTAATTACACTATCCTCCACCACAATAACACGCAGTGCTTACACATGGGAGATGCCGCCCCCCTTCATCGGAGGGTCTGCCATCACAAGGGCTGCACTCGGCTAGAAACAGCCACACGAAAAAATCCTTGTCTTAATATCCGAAGGTTCAGTAATTTCACCTAAGAACTTAATGCTCGAGCTGGTGTCTGTCTGATATTCTTTCACGTTTTCTTATTTACTCTATACTCTTCCAGCACATCAAAATCATTTTGTCCATATGTGAATTTATTATTGTTATTATTATTACCATTATTATTATTATTATTAGCAAGAGGTAGTATGCCTGTCTCTTATGCCTAGGCTTTTCATTCATTTTAGGGTCAGTTTCAAGGATTTTATTTCTGGAGTGTGGAGTAGAACGGGGTTCATTTAGTACGAGATGTTCTCAAGCTCTTAGTTACAGGAAGAAAGCGGACATTGAGAAGATGTCGCTACTGAGCTAGTGTACATAGACAACACTGGTAGCAGAACGTGGTTCACTTGATACGAGATGTTCTCAAGCTCTTAGTTACAGGAAGAAAGCGGACATTGAGAAGATGTCGCTACTGAGCTAGTGTACATAGACAACACTGGTAGCAGAACGTGGTTCACTTGATACGAGATGTTCTCAAGCTCTTAGTTACAGGAAGAAAGCGGACATTGAGAAGATGACGCTACTGACCTAGTGTACTTAGACAACACTGGTAGCAGAACGTGGTTCACTTGATACAAGCTCTTAGTTACAGGAAGAAAGCGGACATTGAGAAGATGGCGCTACTGACCTAGTGTACTTAGACAACACTGGTAGCAGAACGTGGTTCACTTGATACGAGATGTTCTCAAGCTCTTAGTTACAGGAAGAAAGCGGACATTGAGAAGATGACGCTACTGACCTAGTGTACTTAGACAACACTGGTAGCAGAACGTGGTTCACTTGATACAAGCTCTTAGTTACAGGAAGAAAGCGGACATTGAGAAGATGGCGCTACTGACCTAGTGTACATAGAGGAACACCGGTTTCCATGGTTACAACGCTGTTGGTAAATTGATGACCTTAATTCCAAATACAAACCCCTGCCCAAGAAAACGTATACTTGCTAACATTACAATACATTAGCATACTTAAACATTTAAAACTGAAATAAATGTCCAGAAATCTTAGCAGTTGGTCTATAATAATTTCTCAGCTAATTTGTAAAAGAAGGGAGAAACCTACTTTCTGTACGTATTTGCGTATGATTTTACGCGATATTGGACTTCCGCATTTGGCTGTACTCTGTTAGGAACACGTACTGTGTCGTTTTCTAAGCGACGGCATACACAGGGACAAGACTGGATATGTATGTAATTTGTAGCCGAATTCAACCATTGCATCATATTTGAGGCCAATCAAATCCGAACCGAGTCAAAGCCATTTTCTGCAGGACCCAAGTTCAAACCCAGTGTCTCCCGATTGTAAGCTCACAGTTACTTAATCCAAATCACGTAGCCAACTATGCCTGTTCTTTCCTAATATTTCAAGCAAGCGTTTCACTTTATAATATTTGTATACTTGTTTCACCTGTTGTTGGTATGTCCTTGTTGACTCGCCTCGTACTTTAGTTTTATCTTCAGAAGTAGTAAAATTCAACATATTTCCTGGCTCATCTGACTTCGTATGACTACATTCCGGTAACGTTATTTCCAGACACAGGATTCTTAATTAGTAATAGGTTAGAATGCAAACTAATTTGATTACGAGGAAGTGTCATGTAACCCGTTCTTCAATAATGTAGTAAGAGTAACATAAATTGTAGGAGTTCTATAGCCCGTAATCCTAATGTGTATGCAAATCTCATAGCATAACAGTTGTACAGGGAAGAGTATATTTGTTATCCGCTTCATCAAGTTTGCATTCTAACCTGATCAAAACTTAAAAATCCGGACTCTACTTATTTCATACATGTTCACGGTGAGTTAGCAGATCTTATTAATCCTCCACCCTTGGTAAAAATCTGCCATCACCTTTCCATTTATCTCGCTCTCTATTACTAAGAACTATTCTTCTCGTCCAGCTCCCCCTTGTAAAGGTAATGTAGAGGTTACAAGTGGAGTTAGTGGGAAGGATAGATGGATACGGAAAACAGAAAACACCTCTATGTGTGCGTGAGCCTGTTGTTTCGAAAAGAAAAAAGAACAAAAAAGAGACAGAGAAGAAACGAAACGAAAACAAATGACGAAAGGAACCCGTCCGTAAAGTGCTGCCATCTGTCTTTTAGTTTTAGAATCACGCTTCTGCATTTTGCTTCTTCCCGCCTCTGTAGTCCATTATTCTCTTCTGCGTGTAATTTCCCTGCCTTTTTATGAGGAGAGGTATTTAGATTTATATCAATCAGGTTTTAATTAACAATATTTGAAGTTTTATTACGTTTAATTAAAGGAACGAGCTATGTTATCACCGGACGTTTTTCTGGCGTGTAACCGTCAGCTCTCCACGTCCGCGAAACGCAAGTGCTGTAATTGAAATGTAGCAATTATAGACATGCTATGGCCAACAGTTTCGACTACAAGCTCATTTACGTATATGCATCTTCTGGGTGAATTCGAAGCAAATTTCGAGCACATGATGAAATAAACTAGTGCTGCAAATTTAATTGATTTATCGAACCGATTAACAAATCAATTTTAAAATTCGATTAACCGATTAAAATCATTTTTAATCGAATCGATTAAATTTAACCAAGAGGTGACGTAAACTTCACTTTTCTATGAATTCTAGTCACAGTATTTACTTCTCGTCTGCAGATAAAGATTTAGTAGCCATTCAGGGATGAAATCTTTGAAGCACAGATTTATTACCACAAATGTGTACTCCAGAGAGTTGTGAAAGAGTTACAAATGATATACGATACCACTGAAAGTAATTCATTTTGGTTTCTGTAAGCAAGAAATTTAGCAAGAAACTATAGCGAACAACTTTCAGAAATATTAATTCCAATAAACTGTACACTTGAGGATAAATTTAAGCAGCCCTATCCCTAGCCCACTGCCCCCTGAATGCAGTAGGAAGTTATCTTCCCTTGCGGATAGTTTTGTCGTTGAAATTTAGTTTTTCTATGTAGAAATTTGTCTCGACTGGACTAAGTGCTTCCCAGGAAATGAGGATGTTTAAGCTCGTACCAGAGAAAAATTCTAATGCCGAGGAGAGAAAGATATCCAGCAGTAACTCTGAGAACATTTAGATCTATATTAGTTTCAAACAGAAAATAAAGTGTACTGCTTTCTCTTCTTCTTTTTCTTAATCTGTTTACTCTCCAGGGTTGTTTTTCCCTTGGACTCAGCGAGGGATCCCACCTTAACCGCCTCAAGGGCAGTGACCTGGAGCGTGAGACTTATGGTCGGGGATACAACTGGGGATAAGGGCCAGTAACTCGCCCAGGCTGCCTCACCTGCTATGTTGTACGGGGGCCTTGCGGAGGGACGGGAAGATGAGAAGGGATAGACAAGGAAGAGGGAATGAAGCGACGTGGGCCTTAAGTTAGGTACCATCCTGGCCTTTGCCTGGAGGAGAATTGGGGAAACCACGGAAAGCCACATCGAGGATGGCAATATTTTACTCACATTTTTATATTCGCGTTCCTTCAAACAATTTTTTTCACAAAAACACAGCAGCGATGAGACTCAAACTCACGTCGTGGAGTTTTGTACACAAGCACGATGACCGCTTGACTGCTGTGCAACTCCTAAGTATTAGTAATATGCGTTGCGTTGGAATTGGGGATTTATCAGTTTTTCCGTTGTGGACCTCACATATTTAAGTAAAATTTGTTCGCCTTTTAGTGTTCTATCAGCTACACTTGGTCTGAAGCGAATCCTGCGTCGTGACATTTGACCTCATTTTTTCGAAAATGAAAACGTATTGACATAAACCCGCCTCTGTGGTGTAGCGGTTAATGTGATTAGGTGTCATCCTCGGTTTCAATTTGCGGCTCTGCCACGAAATTTGAAGAGTGGTACGAGGACTGGCAGGGGTCCACTCAGTGTCTGGGGGCGTGTCAACTCAGTAGAGGGTGTTTCGATTCCCCCCTCAGCCATCCTCGAAATGGTTTTCCGTGGCTTCCCACTTCTCCTCGAAGTAAACGTAGGGATGGTACCTAACTTACGACCACGGCTACTTCCTTCCCTCCTACCTGTCTGTCCCTTGCAGTATTCCTATCGCCACACAAGGCCCCCTTTCCGCATAGCAGGTGAGGCTGGCTGGGCGAGGTACTGGTCCCCACCTCAGTTGTATCACACTCCAGGACACTGCCATTGAGGCGGTGTAGGTGGGATCCTCGCTGAGTCCGAGGGAGAAACCAACCCTGTATGGTAAACCGATTAAGAAAGAATTGACATAAACCCTTATACACAAATTAATGTTGAATATCCCCCAAAAAGCATATTGAAACTCGTTGATATCGGTTGGAAGCATGGCATGGACTCTCTTTCTTAGCATTCTCAGATGATAAGGTATGGTACTCCTGAAACTTGTCCGCCTCTGTGGTGTAGTGGTTAGCGTGATTAGCTGCCACCCCCGGAGGTCCGGGTTCGATTCCCGGCTCTGCCACGAAAATTTGAAAAGTGGTACGAGGGCAGGAACGGGGTCCACTCAGCCTCGGGAGGTCAACTGAGTAGAGGTGGGTTCGATTCCCACCTCAGCCATCCTGGAAGTGGTTTTCCGTGGTTTACCTCTTCTCCTCCAGGCGAATGCCGGGATGGTACCTAACTTACGGCCATGGCCGCTTCCTTCTCTCTTCCTTGTCTGTCCCTTCCAATCTTCCCATCCCTCCACAAGGCCCCTGTTCAGCATAGCAGGTGAGGCCACCTGGGTGAGGTACTGGTCATTCTCCCCAGTTGTATCCCCCGACTAAGAGTCTGAAGCTCCAGGACACTGTTCTTGAGGCGGTAGAGGTGGGATCCCTCGCTGAGTCCGAGGGAAAAGCCGAACCTGGAGGGTAAACAGATGATGATGATGATGATGATGACTCCTGAAACTTAAATATATTTGACGTCTCAGTGCAGCGTATTCATTCGTTATGCAACCCGCTGTGCAACTATGTTGGTTGGGCTGCAAATAATACGTCCATATGCTACAGTAATAATATTTTCCATCCATGCTCGAGTTAGGATGTCAACTCGGACTTGAAGCAATGCACTCTTGTCCACCTGCCGAGTTCAGTCTGACTCTGTTCATCTCATGCTCTATTCAAACAATGAACAATGAACCGTACTTTGACGATATTTATACGTCTTGTGTTTTTCTATCACAGATGTCTTCTGAGTTGGGCACGCAGAAGTTTAAAGAAAGCATAAAGGAAGATTATATTTTTTAAATTCTAGGGAATAATAATGAGCCTGACTTTTAAATATATACTGAAGAAAAGTTGCGGTGAAACAACCTCTAGACATTTATCTCACCACTGTCAAGTTATGTTAAAAAGCCAAGAAAAAGCTCTTGCTAATGTTGTCGTTCATTAGCTGTGTAAACACAAGGTATTTTTAGCCTATATCAACAACAGTCGAAACATCCAAAATCACTTGTTAAGCGGAGCGAAAATGCTAACCAGGTTTGAGTGTGTACGCATTGCTAGGGAAATAGTTATCCTGCATAACACGTTCTCAGTCAGTAAGCAGTCTCCGAAACAACTTGAATATTAATACACTAACCCTGTGTATTGATGGAGCTTAAATGGGATTTGAAGTCAGTAACTATCATTATAAATCATTAAACTGCAATGACCGTAGATATGAAGTCGATACAGATGGGAAAGTTGAGTTAAGTATGGCACGATGTAAATTTTAGAGCCTCGAATGGAACTTATATTTGAATTTCTTTCCTCATTGAGCACATTCACCGTAAGAGGAGGAAATTTCATGCATTAAGAGGGTTCGAACGAGGTTATGGCCCATCCTCGTCGCCAATTTTATGTATGAAACATCTTGAGGTAGATAATCAGTAGTAGTTGTAATAACACACGTTATTTTTAAAGTACCACATCAGCTGAGGAGTCGCAATGAATCAGGCGCAGGCTACATGACTGACTCGAGGTCAGATGGGAGTAGCCAATGAGAAGGCTTTATTTGAACGGCCACATGACCCAATGACGTACACATCGTCCAATCCTGACGTAGAGATAATCTAATACAACTCATTTTACCAACATGGTTTACAATCGTAAGTTCTAGAAATAAATCTGAAAATTGTAACAGAATATATTACAATTCTAACATTCGATTCATCCCTCCATATAGAGTTGGCGTCAGGAGCGGCATCCGGCCGTAAAGCAAGGCCAAACCCACATGTGCGACACAGTTCGCACCCGCGACCCCACCGGATGTGGGAGAAGCGGTAGAAGACAAAGAAAAAGAAGAAGAAGAATATTCTAACATTCAATTCTCTTGGATGTATTACATACTGACATAAACTAAAACTATTTAAGCAATTTCACGCTAAACAAACAAAAATTTAAGAATTATAAGTTAAGAATTACTTTGGCGCTGGTTGCTTCTGTGGTTGTGTTTTCGATTTTAAAGGAGATGTTGGCTCCAGTAATTAAGAAGTTTGATCCTTGGACGAAATATTTTAATTGACTACTATGTACAGGTGCTTAAAATAATTATGTTTCTTATATTTAAGATTTCATGACACCAAATTTTAATTATTATCAAATTATAATTCACCTCCCATGTAGAATAAAACTCCGTGGATACCAGAGAAAACATATCCATACGTTGGATTGTTTCTGGGAAAAGCACACTTTCAACGAACTTATAAAGGCTGTATCATAGTTAATAGCGCAAATTGAAACACATGTAAGTACACGGTACAAAAGCAAAGAAGTCTTAGTAAACATGGGTCCACAAACGAGCCGTTTACGAAGTAATTTAGAATTTATGGTTACCAGCCACTTAGTATTGAAGCAGATCAAGCATGGTTAAGCAAGGATGAAGCAAGGATGAAATTGCAACAGGAGAGGAATAATGTAAACACAGACATGGCTGGTGAGGCAAGGTTGTCTGGACTCAGCAATCCGGAGTAGGTCAAACAGAAAAACAATGGCCGTGATGGAATGTGATGTGTCAACAAGGACAGGTGGATGCATGGTGTAGTCTTGCTCCGGAATTGCATAGGTGGTAATATATGTTTATTTTTAAGTATTTATGTCTTTATTATGTATGTTGAAAGGTGGTGAGGGAGAAGTATGGAGAAATGATGGTGTAAATGGCAAGGAAAGTGGGGAAAGGGTGAGATGAACTCACCCATAAGAAGTCGGGGTGGGAAGGGCCCAAGACCAATATACCTATGCTGGACATAACATGAAGACACTGAGGATGGCTACTGGGTGGCCCTATCTGAGGGGTCACATATCCGGAGTATCCGACGGACTTCACGGCATGTCCAAGGAGTACGATTGGGAGTGGAATGGTGAGAAGGAAAAATTGTCATCTGGTTAGATCTTGGGGCCTTCAGGAGGTCTCCACGGGAAGGGCCGGTCGAGTCATCACTGGGAGGGTGGCCTTGTTCTCACCAGGGGTGATGACTTTTTTAAAGTTAGTAGTAGTTTGTGTGTGTGGCTTAAGATGAACGATGTTATTTTTCTCATTCAACGGATCGATTGGGTATTTGTGTACTGTGATCTTGAGAGAAATAATAATAATAATAATAATAATAATAATAAAGTATGGTTACCAGCCACCACTTACTTGATCATGTGTACAAGTCATCCTAGTTAGGAAATGTTATTAGATACTTTGGTAGAAGTGCAGTCATTTTTAATGAACAAGAAAAAAGGCTTACTTATGTTACAGTCACATGTTTCAGTGACTGTACGGCGTAATTGCTTGTAGATACAAGAAGTGCGGACCCATGTGTACTAATACTTTTATGCTTATAGTACCGTGTACTTAGACCTGTTTCAATTTGCGCTATTAATTATGACACAGCTGTATAATACCATGTGTCCATTCTATTGTTAGCATAATAGTATTAAATGTATAGTGCACAATTTTGAAATTTCTCTGTGGTATTGCGAAGTAAAACGCGTGAAACTTAATGGATTAAGAACAGTACTGAAGATCTTAATTCACCGGGCGAGTTGACTGTGCGGTTAGGAGCGCGCAGCTGTGATCTTGCAGATAGTGGGTTCGAACCCCACTGTCGGCAGTCCTGAAGATAGTTTTCCGTTTTCACACCAATCAAATGCTGGGGCTGTACTTTTATTAACACCACGGCCACTTCCTTCCCATTCCTAGGCCTTTCCTATCCCATCGTCACCATAAGACCTATCTGTGTCGGTGCGACGTAAAACAAGTAGCAAGAAAAAATCTTAATTCCTGGAAGACTATCACCCCGGATTCACTTCGATTGATGCTGTATTTCGTTTGCTGCAAGCATTTCAATACACTGTTCTGAAAGTTTAATTCTGTGTTATTGTCGAAATATTCCTCCGTTTTCTGTCCAAAAAATTGCCAGGTAATTCTCTAGTCCATATCTCAAGTCTCTTGTCTGTTAACTTTGTTATGTGTTAAGTTTTTCATCGTCTCATCTTTCTTTATCCTTTTCCTATCGTTTTCCTCATCTTCTGCCTGTCCTTATCATTTTTCATGATCTCATCCATCTCACTGTTGAAACAGACACACTCACACGACCGGGCGAGTTAGCCGTGATGTTAGGGGTGCCCAGCTGTGAGCTTGCATCCAGGAGATAATGGGTTCGAAACCCACTGCCAGTAGCCCTGAAGATGGTTTTCCGTGGTTTCCCATTTTAACACTAGGCTGTACCTTAATGGAGGCCACGGCCACTTCCTTCCCACTCCTAGCCTTTTCCTATCCCACCGTCGCCATAAGACCTGTCTGTGTCGGTGGGATGTAAAGCCACTAGCAAAACAAAAAACAACACTCACACGAGCTAGATTTCACGACCGCTGAGGTTTTTTTTGATGAGACTTGAGCCATCTAGTGCGCGCTCATTGAAACTGACTGCGCAGTGTAATAGGTTACATTTAAAACAATGTCCCAGCTCAAGTGCGGCCAGGAAGAATTTGAGCATGGAGTTTTCTAGCCCTACAACTGTCCACAACTAAGTACCGACCATGTAACTGTAATTGCCTTGTGTAACAGCTTTCATTGAACTAATGCTTCTCAATATTTTTGTCGACTAGTTGCACTCAGCAAATTTATGTATAAAATACTGCCCTTGCAGGTGAACCTGACCATATTACATAGGCCATCCAGAAATTAAGATTCCTTATTTCTTATATTGTAAGCGTATTTATCCGGGAAATATGAGCATGCGCGGCAGATCCATGACGTATCAATCATATACCTGCCGGACAAATCCCGCCTGGTGTCAGTAGCGTAGCAGCAGTGGATCAAATTCTTTCTCCCGCCGTCTGCAAGGTTCGGTCTGTGATAAAGTTTCTGTGGAAATTGCGATGGGCCATTCAAAACAAGAAGCGTGGAATACTCAGTACAGGTGTTGTGCTGACCCATGGCAATTCCCGGAGCTCAGCAGCTGTTCTCTAGGGGTTCGGCTGGGAAGTGTTTGATATCTAATCTTGCTCCCAATGATTTTCATCTTTTCTTGCACTTCAAGAAACTCCTGTTCCCCTGTCAGCATTTTCACACGGAGGAAGAGCTGAAGACGAATGTCACACGCTGGTTCCATTCCCAGGCGGCAGACTTCTATGACACCGGCATAAAAAAGTTGATCCCACGATATGACAAGTGTCTCAATTGTGATGGTGTTTATGTCGGAGAATGCCTATAACACTGCTGTATTGGGTGTCAATAAAGGTTTTTATGTAAATATGGATTCGGTTTTATAAAACAAGGGAACTTAATTTCTGGATGGCCCTCGTAGATATATATAGATAAATATTTATTTATTTATTTATTTATTTATTTATTTATTTATTTATTTATTTATTTATTTATTTATTTATTTATTTATTTATTTATTTATTTATTTAATGATGAACATAACAGTCTTTTGCCCAATTACAATGTTCGCAATGTATAGTACAGTTAACATACACTACTAAAGATGAACTGAAAAAACCCAACACTATACAAAGAATACAATGAACCACCCAAACAACAGAAAGTTGGTAATACAATAAAAATATGAAATTACTAACAATATTAAATAGTTTACAGTTGTGTCTTACACAAAGTAACATATTCAGTTATGCATTTAGTTACCCAGTCTTAGTCTTAGAAGAGAGTACGAAATAAAAATGACACAGTATACAAAATAATACCTTGAAAAAATAAATATAGTGTTTAATTTATAGGTCATTCAAAAGCGATGAATTCAGATAGAAGAAGGGAAATAAAAGAACAACTAGAAGAATAAAATCAGACGTGTACAGAGAGCGGAGATAAAATTCAACAGTACGTATATTATAGGAAATTATCACACACCAGTTCAATGTTGATTTGATTAATGAAAAAGATACAGAAATTATATGTATTTAACTTATTACAAAGTTTCAGAATTTTTTTGAGAGGAGAATTCTTCTGGGCCTCTGTGTGGCATTTCTTAATGTAAAATAAAGTGTTGAACCCACCAGCCTTTCGAAGAACATAAAATGGTACAATTCCAAGCAATTCTTCATCATTCATTTTACTATGCAATATTTTATACAAAAATGAAGTCATGTACATTTTACGTGTTTGTTGTAAATGTTTAACATCAAAGTATATATGCATATATACTATCTGTGTCTGTTCACTTTTAATATTAACCTGTTACTTGTTTTCTTATATCTGACAGGCAGATGGTGGCCTTATGTTGGGTTCATTTTTCTGGTGAAACACTGAGAGGACACATACGTGGATTTTTGTGAGCCTTGAGATTTAATTTATGGATAAGAATACGTACGAGCTTGTCTACGTGCTGTTCAAAACGTTTTAGCACGAGGAGGTCTCAGAGGAGGCTAAATTCATAAAATTGTATGTATCTGTCTTACGATTGGTTTTATAGGAGAATCGCTTGTGAAAAAACGTATTTAGAATCATACTTACAAACAAATATTCAATACCTTTTCCGATACATTGGGATATAGGGGAAACATCATTGGTGATTGTATGGAAGTTTAAGGTCAGGTGCCGGTAACTAGCCATGGAGATTTGCTATGGAAATCAACCCCGTAATGTTTCTAAGCCTTTCTACATCTGCCAGTACGTTTTGAATAGTTGTCTGATTCTTCGTTACTATAATGTAATTTTTAAATCCGTACAAGAGCAGAGAGGAAGGAATTAACACAGAGAGAACAAAATACGCTTATATCTCCGTTTCTATTATTACATCATCAAAAGGAAGGAAAACGGCTTATATAGACCATGTTATACGAGGTAGAAAGTACAGGCTTGTACACTTCATATTACAAGGCAAGATAGGAGGCTGGCAAGGAGCTGGTAGACAACCGGTATCATGGCTCCAAAACATCAAAGCCTGTATTTGTATCACCAACCCTGAGCAACTCTTCAAGTTAGCTGAAGAAATAGGTGCTTTCTCCAGGGTGATCACCAAAGACTGAGGGAACTTGAAGAAGAAGAAGAAGAATATTGTTTCTACATTTTTTGGTGCCGCATCTTCTAAAAGTAAGACAACTATATATTTCAGAATGAATTTTAACACTAATTTTGCATTTAATGTTGACAAGCGTTGTGTGGTCATCAAACGAAAATATTACTTGGCACATGTGAAACTTCCCAAGGTAATTACTGCAGCCATTATAAATACTGCCAACGGCCGTAGCCGTGTTGAAACACCGGATCCCGTGAGATCTCCGAAGTTAAGCAACATTGGGCGTGGTCAGGAGTTGGATGGGTTGCCACGCGCTCTTGGTGGGGGGGGGGGGGAGGGAATGGAGGAGCGGAAAGGAACTGGCCACCCTACCGCACGTAAACTCCGACTCAGGAACACCTCTGCGGAGGTTCGGACCTGCCTTCGGGCAGAACAACCCTTACCTTACCTATTATAAATACTAGGTAGGATAAGCGAATACGTACCTCACCGACAGTTTTAATTGTAACCCAATTTAATTGCTTTATGCGAAGAATGCTCAATAAATGCTCAACAGAGTGAAATCATGTCGTGTTGGTGATTGCCCCGTCTAATACGGGAACAGCAGCTAGTAAAGTGCAAATTCACCGATAATGAGAAAGGCCTTCTAATGCAGGAAATATATGGCAAGTAATGAAGAATATAAAGTACAATTCTCCTTTCTCGGTTTTAGTCAGTCCCCTTTAAGCAATAACCCTCACCCCCACTGGTCGGATATTTGCAGCTAATGGTAGGGTAATATGTCACAGGGTTAGAGAGAGGGAGGCTGGAAAGAAAGCCGACCACTCCTTCCTTTAGAGAGGTAATCACCTGTGCTACTCTGGTAGTGACAGCAACGGCTTCAGCACACAACTTTGCTTTCTTTCGAATTCTTTTATTTAAGGGCTTCAGGAAAAATAAAAAGGAATTCCGAAGGACGAAAGAAAGACAGTTGGGAAAAAGAAGAATGTAAGAGAATTGTTCTCCTTTCGTATTTGAAGCTATTTATATGGGGTAATGTGGGAGTATGTCATCACAGAGCCTTTCAGTAAATCCGGACTGATGCACCATCAGATGTTTTAACCCATTCATTTTCTTGATATTTTACTTGGACAGAGAACTCAGACGAATTGTTCATAACACTTACATACACAAAAAGTAATAGTACTTTTATTGCAGCCAAATGGCCAGAGAAGAAGAAGAAAATTACATACAAATATAAATTATTCAAGTAATTTCAATATGTGCTCTGGCGCCTTGGTTTGCATAGTCATTAATCGATTTGGGTCTTTCCCTGCACAGTTCTATGCGGTAACGTTAACATGTTTTTGCGCATAAGTTGCATTCACGCGTCTCAGCTGGCTCATGGTATGATGTGTTCTTACAGATGAGATGATGAAAACCGTGTACCGCCGGTATAGTAAACACGTACCTCATCTCAAAATTCGATGTTGTCCATGTCCGATCTATCATGGGCCCCGCTCCATAGAACTCTTGGGACATTTCTTCTCTTTTTGTTTCTAATGTTGATAGAAGATTTTCCAAGGCTCTAGTGTTGGGTAGAGTCAAAACTGTCCTTAAATCCTCGATAAGGAGTGTTTCTCTTGCGAGGAGGTAGACGAGTCTTGAGCGTGTAGTCTTTGACACTCCTAGTGCTCTTTTGATGTGTAATGCTTTTGCCCCTTTCTAGTATGGATAGGTTCTTTTCGGTAAGATGTGACCATATAACTTCTATCCCATACGTTAGTATTGGAATTATTTTAGCTCTAAATAGCATCATTGCTGTCTGTAAGTCGAGGATTCTAATGTAGCTTGTCTCATGCATCTCCCTTGTTACTTGCGTTACTTGCTCAGTCATATTCTTAGTGAGACATTCATCGCTTGTTTGCAGCGTGATGCCTAGATATTTGAAATATTTTATATGTTTATTTTCGTCCTCTTAATGCTGATTTCTTCCAAGGCTTTCCTCCTTGTCTAATGACCATCTCAATCTCATGCTATGTCATCTACAGTGTTTTGGAGTTTAATGATGTCTTTTGATCCAATCACTATATCGTCGGCGTATATTACTATGCCCTCTCTTTGGGTTATTCGCATTATTTCTTCTACTGTCAGAATGAATAGTAAAGGGCTTAGTGGATCTCCCTGCAGTACTCCGTTTGTTCAGAGTATCAGCTCTGAGACTGAAAGATGGTCCGCGAATTTTATTTTGTTTATTTTGAGAAGTGTAAGCTCAATGCTCCATATACAATAAGTGAACGACGTACACGCTTAGTTTGATCTTCGTGAAACAGGGGGAATAGGAGGGCAACGAATATTATTATTAATACAATAATAATACAATAGTCTCGAGAATTATGTGTAGCCAGTTCTAGTGGTAGCGTTTAGGCAAATAGTCCGTAAATTTCTAAGGTTTATTTCATTACACCAAAGAAATTGGAATTTCAATGGGCGTTCAATGGCTGAGTTTTAATCACTTTTGTCGAGCAAATTCCAAATAAGTCACAGAGATAATTCAAAGGTCGATTTCTTACAACATGGAGAGTTCAGTGGACGTTTCACTATCCTTCAAAATTTCAAAAATATGAAAATATCTTGATATCCAGAGATTAACAATTATCTACTGATCTATAGAGCAAGTTATGAACAATACTAGTAATAATTTTATGAAATCATCAGCTGGTTGTAGGGATTATGCTTCGGCTCCATTTAGGACATCTGAAAGTCTATTGGGTAACCTATTTTTAAATTTCAATTAATGTGTCACCTGAGATATTGCCCTTGCTTACATCATACAACCTTAATAAAATCCTGTGGTATCTGCCAGATTTGAACCTACAATGTCGGACGCCTGAGACTACCACCTGATCAACCATCCATATAAACAAACAAAGCTATAACTATGTTGTAAAACAAATATTATTATAGTTATTATTAATGTTATTGATATCGTGTACCAGTAACTGCTTTGACTGTTTTTGGAGACGCCGAAGCGCCGGCATGTTGCCCCGTAGGAGTTATCTCACGTGCAAATAAAACTTTACGTACGAGGTTGACGTAATTAAGTACCTTCGCATACCACAAGAACGATCCAGGATCGAACCTGCCAGGCTGGGCTCAGATGGCCAGCGCTTTACCATCTAAGCGACTCTGCCCAGAATTATTATTATTATTATTATTATTATTATTATTATTATTATTATTATTATTATTATTAATGAGTTGTGTAAATTGTAGGAATTCTAAAATATCCCTTATATTTATTTAAATTTCACTGCAGAACCGTTGTGTGCGCTAGAAATCACTTTCTACTTGCTTAAATACGTTTTATTGTAAGATATTAGAGCTTATAAATTCCGGCTTTGAATTATTATGATTATCATTCGAATGACGAACGTAGAGAACTAGCGTTGTGAATTAAAATTAATTACGCGACTCCCATTATTTTGCTTTAGAAGCAACCCAAACCCCCACGGCGCAACAGCTCCGAAGGGCCTTGGCCTGCCAAGCGACCGCTGCTCAGCCGGGAGGCCTGCAGATTATGAGGTATCCTGTGATCAGCACGACGAATCCTCTCGGCCGTTGTTCTTGGCTTCCTTGACCGGGGTCGCCATCTCACCGTCAGATAGCTCCTCAATTGTAATCACGTAGGCTGATTGGACCTCGAAACAGTCCTCAGATCCAGGTAAAAATCCCTGACCTGGTCGGGAATCGAACCCAGGGCTTCGGGTAAGAGGCAGGCACGCTACCCCTACACTGCCGGGACGGCTTTGTTTTATAACGTTGGGTAAATACAATTAATAACCACTTACTGCGGACGACATGCAGTAATACATTCTCACGAAACAAACTAGAATGTCACCTATATCTTAATGCTCCTCAGGACCTGTTCACCTGATGAGTTATACTGAGCACTGTCCCTGGATTGCAGGAGGGCATAACCCTTAGGGGAATTACAAGGATATTTATTTATTTATACCGAAGACGGACATGTCTCCAGAATGTGGGAATTTAGTCTCGGCGAATTCAGAGGTAAAGCTTATGCAATTCCGTATAACTTTCCCCATCACTACAAAAGGGATGCCAACTTTGAAGAGACAAAGTAATTTTAAGTTGTTGCTCTTGCTTTTTGTTGAGAAATTATAAAGTGCAAATCCTCACTCTCGTGAACTTAGTTTCATGATTCTTGCTAAAGTCAGTATTCTGTGCCAGAATGTGGAGAAATACTTAACAGGTAACTCATGAAAGGGTTACTCTTGTCATTGGCAGTGGCAAATTTGAATTCATGTTACATGACGATGATATAATTGTTTAGAGTAATTCCTAGCAAATCAATACCTAGATAAATGAATTGTTTAAAAGATATATATTTGATGGTTATACAGAGGAATGGACAAGATGTTCACTCCATTGATATGAAATGAAGCAGCAGAAAATGACAGATTAATTTAAATTTATCAGTTTCATTGTATAAATAAGTAATAGTATGTGTGTGGTTAAGTGTAAGAAAGGGCCAGGAGCCCTATCTTCGCCACAGATAATGAAGGCTTTGCTGCGAAAGACCTTTTAGTGGAAATCAAAATGCAATTAAAGTGAAAAATCCATTGATAACCTGAAAGAGATCGGCTCTGAGAGAAGACAGAACGAGATAAAATCAGAGGCGAACATATGAGCGACCGAGCAAATGTCACAAACTGAACCGTATTTCTTTAATGGCGGTAAGTCACCATTTTCATATTTCACCTGTACAGATGCGCCTATTGCTTATAAGGGGGTTTAATAGCATTATTACTTGGCATGTAACAGGGCATCAAGCATCGAAATTTGTTTTAAACGGATTGTAGTAATTGAGCGCCGTTTCAAAAATACAGAGTTCCAGAGGTGAGAACAAAATAGTCTTGTGTGTTGTGGTAAATTAAATTAATCCCGGTTCGCTTTACAATAATAATCACGAATTCTCATAACACTGTTGGAAACAATATTACAAGATCACGACTGTATTTTGAGATACAAGGAACAAACCAAGATATGAGAAAATCGGTTTTCCAATCACCACTTCGTGTACTCCCACCATGACAGGGTTAGCTAAACTAAAGTGTTCAATAGCATCAAGGGATTGTATTGCCACACATTCCCCATGTCGATTCAGCGAGGAGATGTTTCTCCAGCGACAAGACTCGCCTACCCAGTAGGATATATGCAGTAAAACAGACACATATGCAAGCCTGTGTACAGATGCAGCAGTTCATTCCAAGTGAACACATGACATTTTTATGAATAACTTTTCAGCTGGGTTACAAAGAATCATGTCACAGACAATGGTAGAAAGGAAGTGAATTCTCATTTCCATTCTCAACATGTGTTCTGTTATTGCTTCGTTTATGAATGATGTTTTCATTATATGTGGTTTCTGCATGGTTTCTATTAACATTTCATTCATTAATGTCTCTTAGTATCGATATAATTTATGTTTTTATAATAGTACTAAAGATTAGGAAATACCTGAATAGTTCAACTGGTTGAGCACCGGCCTTTTGAGCTAAACTTCACAAGACCGATCTTGGCTCCGCCCCGTGGTATTTGAACGTTTTCAAATACGTCAGCCTCATGTCGGTATATTTACTAACACGTAAATGAACTCCTGTGGGACAATATTTCGACTCCTCGGTATCCCCAAAATCCATAAAAATTTAATTAGTGGGACGTAAAGCCAATTAAAGTATTATTAAATATATGTAACAAGTAAGTCATCTATAGAAAGCGTAGAGTTTCTGTACGAGGAATTGCGTATGACTTTTATGGCCGACAGTGTCCGAGGACAAATTCGGCTCGCCAGATGCAGCTATTTTGATTTGATTCCCGTAGGCGACCTGCGCGTCGTGATGAGGATGAAATAATGATGCCAGTGGCTTTACGTCGCACCGACACAGATAGGTCTTACGGCGACGATGGGAGAGGAAAAGCCTAGGAGTTGGAAGGAAGCGGCCGTGGCCTTAATTAAGGTACAGCCCCATCATTTGCCTGGTGTGAAAATGGGAAACCACGGGAAACCATCTTCAGGGCTGCCGACAGTGGGATTCGAACCCACTATCTCCTGGATGCAAGCCCACAGCCGCGCGCCTCTAACCTCACGGCCAACTCGCCCGGTGAGATAATGATGAAGACGACACTTACACCTAGTCCCCGTGCAAGAGAAATTAACCAAATTATGGCTACAATTCCCGACCCATCGAACCAGGGAACCCTGTGACCAAAGGCCAGCACGATAACCATTTACCCATGGAGCCGGTGTGTACAAGGTATTGAACTTCGACTATCAGCTCCCACCACCAGCGGTTACCCTCAAAAATAGTATTTCTCAGCTTTTATAAAATTACTCTTCCTTTACTTCCGAACTTTTAAAACATTGATTCAATTATACCGGAAATAAAATTGTACGCCCGCATGGCAAAAGCGAATAAATGATGAACCCTCAAAGGAGGGAATTTTAAACCATGAATGGTAATAAATAATAGCTCGTCAAGTCTGTGTTGTGATACCGTGGTTGGCCGGCTGAGGTGCTAGTGTACAATTGGAAGGGCGTAACTCAAAAACACACACTTTTGAGATAAATGACTTTAAAGAATTATAACATCAAACACTTTTATCATAAATACATACTTTTGGAATATTATACCTAACTGCGTTCTTGATTATTTCATATTATGTACATCAAAAATATTTATAAATTTTGTAGTTTGTTGTCAGTTTTTACTTTTGAGATACGCCCTTATTCCATTTTGAAGAAACATTTTCATTGAAAATTAATATTATTTACATTGTTGGAAGCATGTAGACAAGTTTTACAGGTTAGAACATTTGACAGGTCACAACATGTCATTAGGGGAATCACTATATCGAGAATTTCCTACTCCCACAGATTCAGCTTCCCGGAACATATTTTCAAACCACGCACGTGGATCTGTGCATACAAAGCTTACTAAATCTTTAACATATTTTAATTTCCCGCGTGTAATACCTACATGAAGGACTCCGACACTACCCAAAGTACACCTACGGACCTTATAATCTTCAATAACTGAAACTTGTCATGAAACGTAATATTATAAGTCTGGCTTCCTGATACAGTTTCTTCAGGAGAATAACATAATATGACTAGGGCCCGGATTTGTATGCAGTAACCGCTTAGAATGCAAACTAATTTGGTTAGTAGGAAGTGTCGGCTACCCGCTCTTCCATAATGTAGCAAGAGTAACAAAAATTATAGGGGTTTTGATGGGCCGTACCCCTATTGTTTATGCAAACCCCGTAGCATAGTCGTTGTGAAGGTAGACTAGACTTGTTACTCGCTTCAGGAAGTTTGCATTCTAACCTATTACTGCATAAACATCCGGGCCCTAAGTATGACATAGAACTTTTGAATTGAAAACTTAAGTCCTTTTGTTTGTAGTGTTCGACTGAGAACGGCAGACCATTCGGATAATAAAGATTTCGTATCCGAATCATCTGAGGTTTCACTTTGTATATATTCACAGTCGTTTGCTAAAATATCAGATGTTTATCCTCCCGAGACTACTCCTCCGTCAGCCGTTTCGCTCCTGATGAGTGATCTGTCCCTGTAAAAATTAAGAGGGGAATTCCTCAAGGCAGTATTATTGGACATGTATGTTTTCTTATATATATAAATGATATGTGTAGAGAAGTGGAATCAGAGATAAAGCTTTTCGCAGATGTTGTTATTATGTACAGAGTAATAAATAAGTTAAAGATTGTGAGCAACTGCAGAATGACCTCGATGCTGTTGTGAGATGGACAGTAGGCAATGGTATGATGATAAACGGGGATAAAAGTCAGGTTGTGAGTTTCACAAGTAGGAAAAGTCCTCTCAGTTTTAATTACCGCGTTGATGGGGTTAAAGTTCCCTTTGGGGATCATTGTAAATACCTAGGTATAAATATAAGAAAAGATCTTCATTGAGGTAATCACATAAATATGATTGTAAAGAAAGGGTACAGATCTCTGCACATGCTTATGAGAGTATTTAGGGCTTGTAGTAAGGATGTAAAGGAGAGAGCATATTTGTCTCTGGTGAGACCTCAACTTGAGTATGGTTTCAGTGTATTGGACCCTCACCAGCATTACCTGATTCAAGAACTGGAAAAAATCAAAAGAAAAGCAGCTCGATTTGTTCTGGGTGATTTCCGACAAAAGAGTAGCGTTACAAAAATGTTTCAAAGTTTGGGCAGGGAAGACTTGGGAGAAAGGAGACGAGCTGCTCGACTAAGTGGTATGTTCCGAGCTGTCAGTGGAGAGATCGCGTGGCAGGACATCAGTAGATGAATAAGTTTGGATGGTGTCTTTAAAAGTAGGAAAGATCACAATATGAAGATAAAGTTGGAATTCAAGAGGACAAACTGGGGCAAATATTCATTTATAGGAAGGGGAGTTAGGGATTGGAATAACTGACCAAGGGAGATGTTCAATACATTTCCAATTTCTTTGCAATCATTTAAGAAAAGGCAAGGAAAACAACATATAGGGGGTCTGCCACCTGGGCGACTGCCCTAAATGCAGATCAGTAGTGATTGAAAAAGTTGAAAGTAGTATCATTGATGAGTGCTGTCTCGCTGTAAGTCAGCATTTGCAGTGTATTTTAAGTCAAACACGAGCAATATTTGGAAGAACAGCGCAACTCAATATAGTTCGTCACACGCTATCTATTGACACTACCGAGAAGCCATTTAGGTGGTATCTAGCACAGCCTCCAAGGAACATAATATATATGCAATTTACCGAATAACGACACAACCTGACTTAGGACCTCCTTCCATCCAAGTCTTCAATTTCTAATCGCTAGACTGAGTCCCACAAGCCTGGATTCAACTCTAAACCTCTCTTTTGCAATCTGCATATGGCGTGAGGCCACATGAAAATATTGATGTTCACTCGTCCATCAAATGGAAAATGTTTACAGTATTTTACCTGAATTATGAAGTTTTCACTTCAATGAAAAAGAATGGCATTCAACAAGGAAGAGAAACCACTTAGTCTGGTGAATCCTTTGTAAAGCAGACCCTCCTCCGACGGTGAGTGCCGTCCGTCGTGTGTCGGACGTTGCATCTTACTCAAGTGGAGGATAGCGCTGGGTGTGGTATGTATTATGGGCATTTCGGAAACAACGTAATATTGTGTTGGAGGAATGAGTGTGTGGAAAGCAGAAATGTTGTAGGGAGCAAAAGCACGAAGCACTGCAGTTAGCAGAATTAAATTTTCATGGTTGAAATCCCAATCCCGGGAATCGAATCTGGGACTCTGGAAACCGAAGATCAAGTCACAGAACATCCTGACATGAAATCGTATCATGCCGTTGTTCAAATAAATCTAAGAATACTTGTAATATGCAAGTAACGATTCTCCCTGTTATTACAGCCCTATGAAGCCCTGGTACGATAGTCACTCCGATGAGGGTGGATGATAATCGCCGAATATGAGAAGCTGTGTCTTATTGTACTGGAAACTGTTTGGGTGTGCTGTGCGAGTTGCACAGATTTCAGGAACAGTACAAACTCGTTGTCCCCGACCTAAGGCAATGAATCGTTTACGATTACCCCTTCAAAAAACTCGCAGAATACAATATACGTTGGTAACTGGTGGCCTTAGTGTTCGGTTTACCTTCCTGTCACAATGTGCCTTGCTAAATACCACGTAAAGTTTACTGGAGAGCCATACTTCTCCACCTGTGTATCGCCGTCAACCTTTTGTCAAAACGTGTTAATGAGGTTTTCCAATATAAATCAGTCGTTTCTTGCTTTATTCATGTTGCGTTTTTTCTTAGGAGTAATTTATTGATCGAATCTTCCAAAGACAAGTATTTCGGAAGTTGTAAGGTGACTAAACTAAAATTTGTCAGCAAACAATGAAGAAATGCTTCATTCCGAAGACGAAGATGCAAACAGAGTTCTTCTTCTTCTTTGAATCTGTCTTGAGACAGGTATCAACTGATCATCCTCCATCATTCTCCATCCTAAGCATCTTGTTTCAGTTGTTTTGATTTGTTTATTTATCATTAACAGAGTTATTAATTCTCCAATTCCGGATGATATAATTCATTTATAGCTTTTCCCTTGTTTGACATCTGTTAACATTCTAAACCTTCTTCTTCCTCTTCCTTTTCTTCCATCTATTTTTCCCTCCATTACCCTCTGTTTAAGACAATTGCTACGTAGTATGTGGCCCAACCAGGATATTTTTCCTTCCTTATGTGTTATGCCGGGCCCGAGGTATAGGGGAAGTGTGCCTGCCGCTAACCCGGTGGCCCCGGCTTCGATTACCGGCCAGGCCAGGGAATTTTACCCGAGGTCCACGCAGTCTGCGTGATTACAATTGAAGAGCTGTCTGACGGTGAGATAGCGGCCCCAGTCTAGAAAGCCAAGAATAACGGCCGAGAGGATCCGTCATGGTGACCACACGACACCTCGTAATCTGCAGGACATCGGGCTGAGCAGTGGTCGCTTGGTAGGCCATAGCCCTTCAGGGCAGTTGCACCTTGGGGTTTGGTTTCTTTATGTTATAATTTCATTATTGATATGAGTAAAGTAAGGAAACTTATGAAATAAAATGGAATATGTTGGTTTCATGTATTCCAAGATAACATAATGGAATACATAATTTTACACAGTGTCGCAAATTAAACTGTGAAGCAAAATAGATCTCAGCGCGTATACTGGATGGTTAAAATCCCACCATCCGGCTGGGAATCGAACTCGGGTCCCGACACTCCAAAGCTAAGACAATGACCACTCAGCCATGGAGCAGTATGCGATACATATATAAGTCTAGCATCAGAATTACAGCTCTGAGTATAATTAAATGAAATAATCTGACGCCTGGCTCTATCGGCAATCACCCAAACGTTTCTGTAAAGCAGTGTCGCATACTACAACTGATTGTGAAGGATCCTACTGGGTCTGTTTAATGTTTGGTCTGTTCTGTCGGTATCAAACCTGTCCTCTCAGTTACTCCTTTGTTTTCCGTTCAATCGTGTCACTACCACCGGCAGCAAGGACTTAGTCATACGGTACGCTGTATTTTCTGTTTAAATTATTAGAGAAAAGAAATACTTCCTCTCAATTACTTTATACCAGTCATTAATTAAGAAAATAATACAGAGTAGTCATATGTGTGTATGCGTAATCGAACTCCTTGCATTCAAACTTCACCATGATCGCAGAGCATAATAATAAAAATAATAGTAATAATACACATTTCTCACGTGAGTTTCAAACCTACAGATGCTATAGAGTACTTATTAAATACTTAAGGTGCTTCCCTTAAAACATTGTTATAAACTGTGGGTTACCGAAATTATACTTCTTTCCAAGTGAGTGGGAAGCATCTGAAAGAACTCGGGTCTCACCTAGCGATGTGCCCTGTGTCCATGTTCACAAGCTCTTACCTGGAATTCTTTTTTCTGCAAGTATCTGCACACTTTGCACCTTTTATTACTAAGGAATCTTACTCTTTCACAATAGAATATCTTAAAAAAGAAAAAAAAACTTTTCTCTTTCCGAAAAGCTAATGATCATGAATATTTCTTTCTATAAATTCAACTTACATACTGAACTGCAACTATACGTCAAAGAATCTTACCTTATCTCCGCAGCATCTTTGGCGACCAAGGCCTGCGGTAACGACTGATGTGACGTCTCTTCCGTCAGACATTTTGTCGCGTTACGTTAGACAAATTTTGAGATGGCCCTCAGCCATAAGACATACTCATTGGCAGTAAGTACACAGCGAGAATATAAGAAACGCATTATTTAAAACACCAAGGACAAGAATGGATACCCTCCCAACCCCGACCAGTTATAACATGAAACTTAGGGTAACGAAATGGAAAATTCCTACGGACACACTTTATAGCATCGCTAGAACCAAGTAAGGAAAAATAAATTTAATTTTACACCGAAAGGGAGAAACACATAAAAATATAAAACCGGGGAGGGGGGTTCCAGACGTGTTAGTTATTTTTATACCCAGTATATATATAATTCGCTGGGGCCATCAAGGACCACGTTAAGTCTTGTTGCATTTGACACTGAACTTGGCCTTCTTTAGGGCCCAAATTTCCCTCATTCTTTGTGAGTGGGCCTGCTTACACTCCTCTATCCAAGGGCACCGTGTCTTCTCTTCGGTTGCTCGTATCAGTTTAGCCAGTTGGTCAATATTTTCTTGCGGAAGCGATCTCTGTTGAGGGCATCTTCAGCTGAGATATGTAGCATTTGCAGGTCTTCTTTGGTATTTATAAACCAGGGAATTGTGGTTTTGGCGTTTGAATAAAAAAGTGAAAGATCTCTTTAGTTAATTTTCTTCCGTCCATTCTTTTCAAATGACCGTAACATCGTGCCCGTCTTTTCTTCATTGTGTGGGTAATTTTCTCTATTTTGCTGTAGACTTCCTCGTTGGATCTCTTTTGATGGATTATATTTCTGCACATCGATCCCAAGATTCCTCTCAAAATTTTGCGCTCTTTTTTCTCCAGTTCTTCAAGGAGTCCTTTGTTAGCATTTAGACACAGGGTTTCGGCTGCATATAGAACTACTGGCTTCAGAAATGTTTCATAGTGACGTATCTTGGTGTTTTGGGAAAGGCAATTTTTATTGTAGATTGCGCGGGATGTTTGGCAGGCTATTTCCAGTTTGCGTACTCGCTCCTGAAGTGCTTCTTTGTCCAGTCCATTTTTCATGATGATCTCACCCAGGTATTTAAATTTGTCTACTCGGGTGATGTCCCCGTATTTTGTATGGAGTTTTGGTGGGGCGTCTTTGATGTTAGTCATTACTTCTGTTTTCTCAAACGATATCTGCAGACCAGTTTGTTCGGCAATTTCCTTTAACGTTTCATCTTGAGCTCTAGCGGTTTCTACGTCGTTTGAAAGAACAGCAATATCATCGGTAAATCCTAAGCAGTCTGTCGTGATCCCCTTGGATTTGGTTCCTAATCTCACCCGCCAGGTTCTGATGATCTTTTCAAGGACGCAGTTGAAGAGTAATCGGGATAGCCCATCACCTTGTCGGACTCCTGTTTTGATGTCAAAGGAATGCGAGAGACATCCGTGGAACTTCACCTTCGATTTTGTATCGGTCAGGGTGGCTCTAATTAATGCCAACAGTTCCAAATCAACTCCAAAATCATTTAAGATGTTTAGCAGGACTTTCCGGTCAATGGAATCGTACGCTTTCTTAAAGTCCACAAAGACAGACATATACTGCTTGGACTTTAGTGTACAATATCTGATGATCGTTTTGAGATTTTGGATCTGTTCGGCTCTTGAGCGACCTTTTCTGGACCCTCCTTAGTATTCACCTATTTGATGTTCGACTTGTGCTTCCAAACGCTCCAGGATGGCAAGTGATAGAATTTTGTAAGTCACGGATAGCAATAATATTCCTCTGTAGCTGTTGATATTCTTCATGCTGCCTTTTTTGTGTAATGGATGGATCAAAGCTATTTTCCAATCTTCGGGTAGGGTCTCCTTGCTCGAAATTTCTTCTATTTGCTTTTGCAAGCTATCATGTGATTCCTCTGGGGCATATTTCCATAGTTCTACTACTGAGTCTTCCCCCGGCGCTTTGTCTGGAATTTGGGTACCTGAGTAAGGGTTCCTTGATCTCAATGGGGCTTTGCGGTTTAGAGCAATTAAGTAAATTCTTGAATTTATAATAATAATAATAATAATAATAATAATAATAATAATAATAATAATAATTATTATTATTATTATAATTATTATTATTATAATATAATTATAATTATATAATTATATAATTATATTATTATTATTATTATTATTATTATTATTATTATTATTATTATTATTATTATTAGCAAATGTACCCGTGCTTCGCTACGGTATTCCACATTGTATAAGGATATCGAGGTAAATTGCTGTACAGTCAGTGAATATGTTTTTCAATTGCATGTCTTTTAGCATTATCCGAGAAACAGCATGGGCAGGTCCCAATACGTTGTTTCCAATGTAAAGTAAAAAATGTGGAGTTGTGATGATAACGGCAGGCTCATTTGCCTACTGCCATTCATAATCGATTTGGGAAGTTTACAATACAATCGCAGGCCCTATTTCCTACTTTCAGATATATTACAGTTGAGTAGTTTTTATTATAATGGCAGGCAACTTCCGTACTACCAGTCAAAACTCAGTTGTGCTGTTATCATTATAATGACAGACCCATTTTCCTAATGCCAGCCAGCTTACTGCCAGTCACACCGAGTTGGTGAGTTTCCATTAAAATAGCAGGCCACTATGCCTAATGCCATTCATATTATAGACAGGTGAGTTTGTTCATAATGGCGGGCACCCTTGCCTACAAGCAAATACAATCAGGTAGACGAGTTTTAAAAAAATTGCATGCTCCCTTGCCTTCTGAAAGTTAAATCGAGAAGGGAATTGTTCATTAAATGGTGGGCCCTCCATACTAATGCCACTTACACAGGAGTTGGAGAAGGACTCCATCCCTACTGCCAGTCAAAGTCGATGTGGGGAGTACTGATTACAACAGCAGACACACCCTTTCTCGATAGCTACAAATCGACATCATAGAATATATATAAATCGACATACAAAAGTAGGCCTATATATATATATATGTGTGTGTGTGTGTTTAAAATGTTGAAGACCTTCATTTACAGATTAACTGCTGCTAAAAGGTACGTCATATCGACAAACGGATTGTACAATAAAATGCCGCATTTAGCGGTCTAAATAGATGGTCCTATGATATTTTCTCGTATCTCATCTATTCGTGGGTCAATTGAGTAAGAAACGTTGAATGGGGGGAAATTTTGATAAGATTTTCTCACGGTGCATTACTTTCCAGATAATTATGTGCTACAAACATAGCATTTGACTCACATATGGCTACTGTGTGGGTCAATTATCGTGTAGAATTTGATGATTCTGTCTTTCCTATAAGTTATTCAAAGTATGAATTATGCGTGTAAAAAGTGCAAAATTTACTTACAATTAAGAAATAGAGACAAATTTAATGTATAAGGGACAGAGATATGACAAAAAGTCATAGGACCAAAGTTGTAGATCACTCCAATTTGAATGGAGGTTGTGCCATCCGTTTTGTGATAGGAGTTACCGATTAGCCACGAAATAGCTCGGAAAGAAGGTTTGCACCGTCATTAAAATTACCTCCATATTTCGGTATTCTTCGGGGAAAAAGTGAAAAATTTAAAGATCCTGGAAGTTTTCCGTCGGTTACAAACGTATAATTTTGCCAGATATTAATCTTCTAGCTCGTCTGGCAGATTGTGCTGCAATCATCATTTTGGGGGAGAGGGGTAAAAATTAGGACTTTCAGGAAACTAAAGCTAAAAAATATCCAAGTTGTCATTATTACCCCTTAAATGGATAGCTGGACGAAAATTTCGCCGCAACAGTCAATGTACAGGCACACGGTCGTTATAACTTTATTTATATAGATAGACTAGCTGATGTACCCTTGCTTCGCTACGGAATTCTACATTGTATACAGAAATGTAGGTTAGGTAGTGTACACGTTGTGAGCGAGACGGTATTAAATAGCATAGCTCTTACCTTTACCCCAGAAACGCGACGGAGTAATCACCAAACGTTTTTTCTCGTATGAAGACTGCGTTAGGGAGTTTTCATTGTAGTGGTAGGCCCGCTTGCGTACCATCAGTCACAATCAGGTTGGGGAATTGCATTATAATGGCAGACACTCACTCTCCACCTGCCTTTTTACATCCTTAGAAAGACTATTTCAGTGATTTTCCCAACTGAAATAAACATAGGTCATTACAATTACGTCAGTAGGATTGGCGCGAGTAAAAGCAATGATGTCACATGAAATACTCGATCAAATAAAAAAAACCACCCATTTTCTTACTTTTAACGAATAGTACTACGCTGCCGATCTAACAGTCCAAAGTTCCTGAGCTGGAATGACCAGGCCGCATACAGCCGTGATCCGTGAACACTCTTAGTCACAAAACATAAATGGTCAGAAACTGTATTCTCTATAACTTTTGTTATGTAGTACTTTTTGATAGGACCAATAACATGGGTATTTAAAAATTAAATTTCAGGCGCCTTCCCCTAAACTACAATTTCATACAGGGCGAATAAAATTGTTTATAACTTAGACTGTAGTTCCTTATTCTCCCACTCTATATACCGACTTTCATTAAATTCTGTTAACCCATTTTCTCGTGGCTCGGCGTTGATATGAACGTGGCAACAAAAATACAAATTCATGAATATCTGTGTTATCAAAGCCGGTACGGTAACAATGTATGACATAATTTAATTCTATATAACTTTAGTTATGTGGTATTTATCGATAGGACCACTAATAATATAAATATTTGAGAATTAAATTTTAAGCCTTCCCCTAAACTACCATTTCGCTCAGCGTGAGTAAAATGATTTAGAGCTTGGATTGTAGTGGCTCGACCCCCCCCCCCCGACTTCACATACAGGTTTTCATTAAATTCTCTTCAGCCGTTTTCTCGTGATGCGTGTACATACATACAGACAGACAGGGAGAAATTAGGGAAAAGTAAAAAGTGCATTTCCTTGTTACTATTGACATGACCGATACAGAAATACCATTCTTTTCCAATCTGAGCAAGGTACAGACAAAACTCTTATTTTATATATATCGAAAAGGAATCAGCTCCATGTACAACACATTTGGGCTATGTCCGCTCGACTTAGCCTGAAAAACCGACCGTTCATGATATTTCCCTTATTAATCCTCCTATCGAAATGATGAACATTAGAAAAAGTTATAGAAATTGATTTCCATTATGGATGGTGGATTTCCATTAATTTTGGATGTGCATATTTTTCGGGAGTGCAAAATCATGGTTTCGGTTTCGGATAAACCCCAGTAAATTTAAGTATTCAGAAATATTTGCCCTAAAACCTACCCAAGGACAGGTGGATTCTAAACATCAAGTTCGGTAGAAGTATATCCAGTAGATTTCAACCTATAAGAACTCAGATGAACAAACAGACAGACAAACAGGCACCAAAGCTGAAAAATATGCAGATGTCATTATTACACCTGAAATAGATAGATAGATAGATAAAGCCTTTATTTTCTGTGGCGAAATTAGGGCTCTTGGCCCTTTCTTACACTTAACCACACACATATTGTTATTATTCCATACAATGACATTGATTAACTTAAAATACCAAGAACTACAAATAACACTAATTTTTAAGACAAAAATATGAATATATACATGCAAAGAAGAATGAAAGAAAAAGTAACTGCCTACATAATACAGGTTTGAGGGGGAAAAATTCAATATACAACGAAAGAAATACGAACGTAAAAATACTAGTAAGCTTAATGAAAATACTGCAGGGAAATTTCGCCAAAATAGTCAATCTACAGATACACGGTCGTTACAATTTTTATTATATATTATTATTTTTTTATTATTATTATTATTAATATTATTATTATTATTATACATCGCAATTGGGAAATATCCCGTAGACTGTGAACACTTACAGTAGTGTGACATTAAAGTAAATTGAAACCTAATTACCCAACAACACCACTACAACGACAAGAGCACAACAAGCAATTCCATGGAAAGTCAATCTTCTTAATTCTCAGTCCTAAGATTGGTTGGCAGCAATTCGTCTTCTCCACTCTTCTCTGTAATCCGCTAATCTCTTCATTTCCACATATGAGCCTGCTCCTACGTCATCTCTGATCTGTTTTGCATATTGCAGTCTAGGTCTTCCTCTTCTTCTTTTACCTTGAATCATTCCTTCCATAACATTAACTCTGAAACCATTGTGCCTATAGTGATGGCCAATTAATTGGTCTCTTCTCTTTCTTATTTTTGCCAAAAAAGGATCTTTCTTCATCTATTCGTCGAAGAACTTCTTCATTTGTGAGCTTTGCTGTCCATGAAATTTTTTCCATCCTCCTCCAGCACCACATCTCAAATGCTTCCAGACGTTTCTTACCACATGTACTAATAGTCCACGTTTTTGAGCCATACAAGGCCACACTCGAGACATAGCACTTAGTCAATCTCTTCTTTGTCTCCACTTTTAAATTCCTTGATGTAAGTAGTATCCTTTTCTTGTAATAAGCAATCTTTGCTTGGGCAATTCTGCTCTTTATATCGAATGAACTTTTGCCATCTGGATGATTTTACTTCCTAAATAGGTAAAGACATTTACTTACTAATTCTGATGTCGACTGCAATATGTTGGCGGTTGCATACCATAATTAGGTCTTTCTTGTATTAATTTTCATGTTATATTTATCTCTCAATATCTTATTCATTCTTATTAATGCACTTTGTAGTTTCTCTTCGTTCTCCTCTATGACAGCTATGTCATCAGCAAATCTTATCATTTTGATTTCTACTCCATTTACCTTTATCCCTTCCATATCCTCTTTACATTCCTCAATGCCTTTCTCAATATACAGTTTGAACAACACTGGTGACTAATTACATCCCTGTCGTACTCCTTTATTTATATAAGCCTCCCATACTTCACCATTTATGTTTATGATGCCTCTTTGGTTGTTATAGAGTTCATATACCATACTATATTCTACAAGAAATACCACTAATTGAACATTGTCTACTAATAAACATGCTTAACGATTTTTTAGTTACGAGATAAACATTATCTCTGTACGCGTGTGTTTATGTTTATTACGAGATACTGTAGTTGCCAGTATTCTGTTAGCTACGCGGTTAAGAGTTGGTTTTCTCAGAGACTAGACCAGTCCACTACGAAATGTTTGGTCGAGTATAAACGCCGAATTATATTCGCTGACTAGTCGAAGTACAATCAAATCAAAATCAGTTTATGTAGGAGAGTCATCAATAAAAAAGAACAATATACCACATTGCATACGAAAAGAATAACAAATGCTATTTATTCGGGGCGTCGACCTAAAAAGATCTTTTGCCTCTACATTGCACCATATGTTGTGAACCTGCGTGTATTTAGAAATGGCAGAAGTGCAAAGTGTTGAATGTGAGGAAAGGTACATTGAGGACGACACAAACACTCAGCCCCAGGCCAGGGATATTAATCATTTACAATTAAAAACCCCTGACCTGGCCGGGAATCGAACCCGTGGCCCCCGGGTGACAGGAGGACGCCTTGCCCCCCACACCGCAGGGCCGAACTACACTGAGGATAGGTGTCGCATTGCTCAGGAGGAAACAGCCTTTATGTCGAAGAGGAGATTACAGCCACTGCCTTCGTGATGTCCAGGCCGTACTGTAACGAGCGCGGGAAAGCAATCAGCTGATCGTTAGGGGGGAAGTTTAGCACATGAGTTAGTAGAGTTAAACATAGATTTTTGCAGTTTTATTGAAATTTTTAATGATGGCCGCATGTTCACTCAAATATATGTGAGAATGAGTCGCCATCGACTGCATTATTAAGTGGAAAGTCGTTAATTAGTGTTGAAAACTTAGTGTGAGCGTGTATTTATATGAAGCCATAGGTTAAGAAGATCGTTCTTCAGTGTTTTAATTTTGTAGTTTATTTGTGTAAAGTTATATTTATAGTGCAAAATTAATTGAGTTAGTGCATTCTGTGTTTTATTATTATCCACGAATTGTATATACTTGAATTAAGATGATCAGTGAGGGGAATCACCATGCCTAAGATTTGCTGTGTGCCTGGCTGCAAAGCCAATTATAAACAAGGAGAGTACACTCCGGTATTTGTGTTTCCTTCTGAAGAGTTAAGTTATGGAAAAAGGCTATTCCCAGGGAGAATTTAATAGTTAATCACAACACAGTTGTGTGTATCAAGCACGTTCCTGAAAATCACATCCTGAGAGAAATAAGAGGGTCCTATCCAGATGGTGAGTTAAATTTTTTATTATGTCATAAACATGGGTAACATTAGGTAGGCTCTATATTTTTATGTAATCAGACCTACGGCTTATCTGAATTCGGTGTATTTGAAAATGCAAGTCTCAACCCCACTGTCGGCAGCCCTGAAGATTGTTTTCCGTGATTTCCCATTTTCACGCCAGGCAAATGCTGGGGCTCTACCTTAATTAAGGCCACGGCCGCTTCCTTCCCATTCCTAGACCTTTCCTGTCCCATCGTCGCCGAAAATCTATCTGTGTCGGTGCGACGAAAAGCAAATAGCAATATATATTATGAGTATCAAACAGCAGTGTGATTTATGTAAGTCTTATCTTCTGACAGATTCAGATCTTATTTATGAATTACCTCCAGAAGTAAGATATCTGAATTTCCTAAATAGAGGGGCTTAAAGTATCCATCAGACATGTTAATAGAACTTGGAATTGAGGTGTACAAAGTATTTTGTGTGTTGGTGTCAGATACATATAAGATGGAATTTCTAAATTCAGACGATCCTTAAGTCTGTCACAAAATCCTTGGCTTTGGAGTCAATGCAGTTGGCAGATTCCCTAGTCATTTGTGACTGCGGGAAGAAATTGGAAGTCCTGGCCGGACAGTGTAGGCCTATATATATTTGGGTGAATATATTTTTAAACAACTTTTCTAAAATTCACACCGACGTGTGTATTCAACAAAGTGCTTCAAAGAGAGCAGACCTACTCCATACTGGTGTAACTTCCTGTGAGAGGTCCAGGAAAGCTGCAGTGTTCACGGAGTGGAAGCAGTGAGGTACAGAAATACAATTTATATTTGCAATAAATAGTAATGGTAATTGGCTGCATGTTTTCAGTCAGTGTGTATGATGTGAATGTTCCAGTTGACCGGAAAATGGATAAAATCGCAAGAATGTGTCTCAAAGTGTTAGGCTGTACTCACGCAAACGAACGTATATACGCGAGAAATAGAACATTACGGAGAAGGATATGCATTGTATGTCAGAATTAACAAATATTTGAGGATAGGTTTTGGTTTTATAAGGTGTTAACAGTTCTTTAACTAATTTAAACGAGTGTGTTATTCAAGCGGAGCGTATGCCTATCGCCTTCAAGTCCCCCCCAAAGCGTGACGTAATCAGAGGTACAGTACGGCCTGGACATTACGAAGGCAGTGTTACAGCCAGCATAGTCCTTTCCTCCGAATGAGAATACTGCATGTATCTGTACAGGAGCACGGTATACCCTTGAAACATGGATACTAGATAAAAACGAAAATAACCACCTTAAGTCCTTTGAGATGTGCTGTTATCGTAAGGTGATAAATACAACGTGGAAAGATAAGATATTGAACGCCAGAGTACCAGATACAAGGCGCCAATAGAGATCAATACTTAACCGTCATCTCGCATGGTGCGATCATACAATACTCTAAACGAATTTAATAAGAGCAGTGGCAGAACAATTTGGTTTCCGAAAAGGCTTTGGGACATGTGAAGCCTCGTTCTGCCTGACGACACTTTAAAAAATTATTGAGACCAGTCTAAGGATGTATACATCTGCTTCATTGATTATGCCTGAGCATTCGAACATTCAGAACTCCCGCAAATTATGAACACTGTAGGAATAGATGGTGAAGATCTTGCATTTGTCAAAAAGCTGTATCAACATCAAGAAGCTTCCGTAAGAGTTGGGAACTCCGAGAGTCTCGCTACTAGGATCAAACAGGGAGAACGGCAAGGAAGAGTATTGTCTCCCCTGCTGTTTAATCTGTACTCTGAGCATATCTTCCGAGCTGGTCTTCAAGAAGCGGAAGATGGAGTGAAGCTCAGCAACAATCTGAGGTACGCAGATGACACTCTCATCTCGGCTGACAGTACAGAGGGTCTTCAACGTCTGATAGACAGAATCGTAGCAAAAGCGGATAAATTTGGTCTCAAAATTAACACCGACAAGACCAAGGGAATGGTCATTTCCAGAACACGCAACGCGCACATTCTTATGACCATTTATGAGGAACCAGTTGAGCAAGTGCGGAAATGTAAGTATCTTGGCAGCTGGATTACTGAGGACCTCGACCCAGATTAAGAGATACGTGTACGAATAGAAATGGCTCGTAGTAGCTTTCTTAAAATGAGGAATCTACTGTGTGGTAGAAGCCTCAGCTTGGAGACACGTCACAAATTCATCAGGTGCTATGTTTATTCATTGCTTATGTACGGCGCTGAAACATGCACTCTGAAGACTGACCACGTCTCCAACACTGCCGTCCTCAAACGCATGTTGATGTGTACAATAAAGGAAAGAATGACAGCCTATTTTGGACATATTATGAGAAATGTACAGTACAACCTAGAAGTCAGTACAACGTAGAAGTCACGATTGAAGGAAATACCCTTGGCTGAAGAACTTAAAGGATAGGATAGGACTAGATTTCTAGAAGACTGATGAGGATAGTCGAACATCGTACAGAATTCGCTGTGATTGTGGCCAAACTTCAGTAATGGAGAAGGCACTACAAGAAGAAGAATTGGCAGAGGGAATAATGTCAATTTAGAAGACCTAGGAATACCCTGATTTAGAAAAATCATAACTGGCACCCAGGGAGTAAATTCTGTATCAATGAAGGAAGCTGCTAAAGACAGAATGATCTGGAAATGTTTTATGGCAATTTATCTGTTTTATTACTATAAACCAATGACGATTATGATGATGGCATGAAAAATAATCAACTCCGTTGATATTGTGGTGAATTTCTTCAGAATATTCTTTCAGGAGTTTGAAGAAACCTTTCAAGATTTTTGCTAGTGGCTTTACGTCGGACCGACACGGACAGGTCTTATGGGATGATGGGATAGGGAAGGGCTTGGAGTGGGAAGGAAGCGGTCGTGGCCTTAATTAAGGTACAGCCCCAGCATTTGCCTGGTGTGAAAATGGGAAACCACGGTAAACCATCCTAAGGGCTGCTGACAATAAGATTCGAACCCACTATCTCCCGGATGCAAACTCACAGTTGCGCGCCCCTAACCGCACGACCAAATCACCCGGCTTTTCAAGTTTCGTCCGTATGTAGAAATATATGTATACCGACTGAGTTGGCCGTGCGGTTAGGGTCGCGCAGCTGTGAGATTGCATTCTGAAGATAGTGGGCTCAAAACCCATTGTTGGCAGCCCTTAAGACGGCTTTCTGTGCTTTCTCATGTTTACACCAGGGAAATGCTGGGACTGTAACTTAATTAAGGCCAGAGTCGCTTACTTCCCACCCCAGCCCTTTTTTTATCCTATCGTCGTCACAAGACCCATCTGTGTCGGTGCGACGTAAAGCAAAATTTTTTGTAAAAGTAAAGACATGAACACTAAACACTATACTAAAACTTACTTGAGTACACGAACTCACTTAGACTGAGCGCTCTGCTGTTTGACCTCAATGTAGCATTAGTATTCTTCGAAACTTCACTCGTTTGAAACCCTCCTAGCGTGGACATCAGTTTTCATGAATTGCCAGTCATTGCTGTTACTGCGAATAAAATCGTCATGACAAAGATAGCGACCCTTCCAGTTTGCATGTAATGTCTTGTAACGCGCGTGTTTTTGGAACGAAACGTCCTTATTGCTGGCTCTGAATTCAAAGAGAGCAGGTATATATGCACTGACTTGCTGTTTGTCTATGATAATGTAAGCCTCTCCTACTGTTTGACGATGCAAAGTAGCGTGCATTATCGTAACTCGGGGCTCCTCATGGCCCTACCATCCCTCCTTCTCATCCCAACCACACCCCCTACCTCCCTGCAGTCAGAGATGTGAGGGATAAACCCATCAGTCAACTACTGTACTCCAGAGATTCTTATTCTACATTTTCTCGCAGTATGTATTTCAGTTCACCTTGCCATTCATAAGCTTCCATTAAGAACAGAATCAAAGGCCTATCCTGGTAGTGTTAAATTGAACAGATTTACATCCCAGGATCTCTGGAACTTTCCAAGGTAATAAAACTAAATTTTGATAGGATATAGACTCAAATCTAACACATTTACTGATCTTCTTTCGTTCTTCTACCTTTAATAGAAATAAATATATGGATTTCTTAAATCCAAGTTATTATATTCTTCAATGTATTGATGTTTAAAAAATCCGCAGTTCCAGCCCTTCAGATAAGCAACTCAATGTTGAAAGCATCCTAGGGATATGAGCTATGAATTTTGGGTAAATAAAATATAATAAAGTACGAGAATATATTCTTTATTTATTTCTAAACATTACAATCCTTTTCTTTATCATCGTCATCCGGTCGATTAGATCACGGCCGACTGGATCCCTCACTGCGCTCCTAGCCAGAGCGATGCATCAAGTCGGCAGTGATTAGACTAGCTGGTTGCCTTTTTCTACCACTACAAGCACTAATGTGAGTCAATGCACTGTTTCACTTAAGCACTCCTACGAGCGCTAGTGTGAGTCAATGCAGAGTTTCACTTGAGCTCTTACAGTATATATACATTCGGTGGGGGCAATATTAAAAAATCACCATGGAGACTGAACGTGGAGGATGTTTGACGTTCTTGAATGTTTTGGTTTCTAAGGAATCAGATGGAACTTTAGGTCAATCGGTTTACCGTAAACCTATCCATACTAATAGATACTTTCATGGGTTCTCTCATCACCATCCTTGCCAAAAGCGTGCTATGCTTAACACTCTTATCAGCCGATCAAGGGAGGTTTGTGAGGAGGATAAATTAAACAGTGAACTTGAGTTCCAAACCAGGACATTTCTGAGCAATGGCTATTCAAGGAAACAGATTGATGAAGTGCTACATTCTAAGCCAAAAGGCAGATTGTCACGTGATTCTCGTCCTATGAGTCTGGCCTTCTTGCCATACGTACAATCTGTCACGGATATGATTAGCAATATTCTCAGAAAGCACAATATCAAGACCATTTTTAAGCATAATATCATCATAGGCAATTGTTTGCGATCTGTCAAAGATCCTATTGGTTTAGACTGCGCTGGAATATATATATGATTCCTTGCTCCTGTGGATCCGTTTATGTTGGCCAGACATGTAGGAAAGTAGCAACAAGGGTTAAAGAACATCGCAGACACTTACGTCTTTGCCAGCCAGAGATGTCTGCTGTGGCAGAACAGCCATACATAATGACCATCAAATGATTTTTGATGCAACGTCTGTCATTTGTAAAGAGAAGCATTTTATTCCCAGAATCATTCGTGAGGCGATAGAAAATGCTAAACGCCCGAATAATTTAAATGAAAGTGACGGCTATATACTGAGTAGATCATGGCTACCCTCCATAGTTAACTCGTCAACATCTTTCTCCGGGACTCTGGAGGCCCTGGAATGAACTATATTTCTAACAGGGTCTCTCTATCTTGAGTCTGGTTACTATGGAGAGACCGTAGCCATTTTGCTTTGTTGTTTCTCTGAAGACGATCCTGGTCGCAGGATCGAAACGCGTCAGCTGGTATTTAATATTATACGACCTAATATCCCCAAATAATTATCATAATGTCATTTACTGGCCGTGAAAGTCTACGTATTAAGATAATATATATCGTTCAACAAATACAGTCTTACTAATAAAAATTCGTTATACAGTTTTTTAACACTTTTATAGCTATACACTGAATAAATCCTGTATAAGCGATGCAGATTTATCTTTCTAATAAAGGTTGAGTAAGCGTTGTGTTACTATACCACACGTATACACTCCTTGCAAGCCGTAGGAATCTCTTTCCGTAGTTCACTGACATATTTCGTCACGTACACTGCCTTTATGATTGCTCTTTCTGCTTATCTGGGAGCAAAACCTTTCGAAAAGCCGTGTCGTAGGACGATTAAACCTTGCATATCGCAAAGGCTTTGGCAACACGAGGTGATAAAACAGGTGACAACCAACGTGATGTTAATAGCAAATTTCCGCGGGTTTATTGAGAGAACTGCGAATAATGGAGACAGTTACACAAAGGACACGGGCCCCTTACCGGGACATTGAAATTTTAAAAAGACCTACTGCTCAGAAAACAGTGAAGCATGTGATACCTTTTTCATTATTATTAGATTATTAGTTGTTTAGTTGTTTCATCGGTACCATTGTGTTATAACGGTCTTACTAATAAATAAATAAAATAAGATGAATTTGTAAAGAACATTGTCTGTAGTCACATAATATCTGCTCTTCATTTTACGTCACCTCAAAAGTAATTATTGATGAAAGCAGTTCTGGCAGCTTGACCATGCAAACTGGGAGTCTGGACTACAATTTCGATATCTTCTTCTTCTGCCACTTCGGGAGGCAAAGATTTATATGGTATATTCTCTTCACCCATATCGACGGCTATGTTATGTAAGACGGCTAGGGCAACAATTCATTAACCTCTTCAGTTCCCATGTATCATATATGATACATAAGGTAAGATTTTCTTTCTCGCCGCCCTGGTGCTGCAACTCCAAGCAGCCTGTTGTATCATGTTCAGTAAGAGTACCGCTATGTGATGCGTGTTTGTTTTCGTGTCTCGGAACGTCCAGTAGGGTTCAGCATTGATTTGAAAACCACCGTTCGTGTATGTTTACATCATGGCACATCGTTGTTCAGATTGTAAAGTATTCCTTTGCTTCAATGCGGAAAGGAACTGCTTTATGGATTTCCACCAAACCTAAAGACAGTAATGAAGAAAATTCACAAAAACTGCAGTTTTTCAAAATGGTTATTGAAATTTTTGAAAATGGCAGGAATACACTAAATTTAGAGTTTTGTGATTTCTGTCCCTGTAAACATTTGTAATATGTAAATAAAGTGCCTATGGATTATTTGTATGCTTATTATTTACAGTGGGAAGGTAAGCAATTTTTTTCATGAGCGTATGGTTCTACTATGTTCAGTCCCATGAATTTTTTTTTTACTGAAATGGTGCTTCATTGAGTCTAAGTTGTCTTTCCCATAAAAAATATGTGAATGTTGTTCATTAATCTATGCTCAGGACTGAAGAGGTTGAAATTCAGGCATACACACCCAAGAGAGATCCAGGGTGACCCTATTGTGCATAACATAAACAGGCGATATCTAAAATATCGTGCGCTAAGTCGTCAAAATTGTCCATTATTTCAATCCACTTCAGTCACTGAACTCGTAATTAATACAATTCGTGAAAATAAAGCACCAATGGTATTCATAATGAGTGCACGGAAATACTCTTGAATGCAATGGATTGTCTTATACAGTTCTTATACTAGGTCCCGCGACTGTATAACCGGTGTATAACAATTGCCATGCATTAACACTACTGCTTATACACGATAGAGCCTATATGCAGTTTATTAGTAAAGTTTTGTGCTGAAGAGGTGTATAAGCTTGGTATACACAGTTGATTAGTAGGACTGTGTATAGTTACAATGTTCGTATACACAGGAGACTTATACGCGGTTTGTTAGTAACAAATTGTACATGAATGGTGTACAAATCTTGTATAAAAGTTATACACCATTTATTAGTAAGACTGACAGTCTAGAAATACCAACTTCTGGAAATGTTCTAGCAACACTCTAAAATCTACAAAATTCCTAATGTTTCTACATGTATCTGGACATTAAATCATTGCATTAAGTTTCCAGGAACCTCCATATGTATCAAAATGCTAGTGGATTGTACAAAATATGTCATGTCTTGATACTTCAAGCAGCGAATATATTTTAGAATGTGTTCGATATAAGGAGATCTTGGTTTTCGTCTACTATGTTTTCCTTTATGTCATCCCTATCCTATGCCCAATAAGATCATTGTAGTACCGGTATATATCCTACTAGGTTACATCTTCGTTCTTGTTCGTTTGTCTTTTATGTCCGACAAATTTTTAGCACTTGATTTTGAAAGCTTCAATCCTGGACTTTCCATTTCATATTCTTCCACTCTCCAAGTCTCACATCCGTACCAAAATATCTCTAGATGTATGTTTTAGAGAACATTTTGCTGACCTGAACACCGAAGCTGTTGGAAGTTAGGAGATTTCTGAAGAATACATTTTGATATCAGCCTTGTTTCTTACGTCAGATGCAAATTCAGGCCTACTTCCGAGGTAATAGAATGTGTTCACCTCTTCAAGATGATTTGTATTTAATTTTATGTTTATGATTTCTTAATTGATCATCATACCAGGTTAAATTTCAATCGATCTAGTCAAACTCAGACTTTTTAAAATCAGGATATTATATATTAAATAAGAGGTATTTGGACCTAATAATTTTGAACACAACTCACTCTCTCACTTGTTACAAATACATTGACTTTTGTAGCATAGTGTGTGCAGCTGAGTGTCACAGCACTTTTCCTTGTTTGGTGATCCCAAGTTTAGCGAGTCAGATACCCGTAAGATGCTGTATACGTAATAAGCGCCTCTTTTTAAACCCACTCTCTGCCTTCCGACGGCTGTTTGTATATGATAATGCAGGTGCTCTTATCAATGCAAAGTATTCACATTATACAAGGCAGCTACACAGTAGAAGCGTTCGTTGCATGTCAGCAAAAGTCTGCGATCCCAGGTAAAAAGGAAAAAAAATCTATATTCTTTACTTCACATCCAAGGTTCTAGGTTCATAAGAAAAGAATATAAAATCAGTGTAATTGTGTTATCTCTGCGATTCCGGATTATAAACAGAGAAAGGTACGAAGTTACCTGTTCACTCGAAAGTTTTATGTATTGTAGTGCATGTGTCATCACAGGTTTCTCCAGATGATTTTGGCAATGATTGAAATAAGTTTTCAACTTAAAAGCCGTGACCTTTTTCCCGGGTTATTTCGTCGTGTTAACACAGTAAATATACCAAATGTTCAACTAACTGTCAATAGCTTTTGTCAATACAATATGATATTGCCTGGGTGGGGCACGGCAAGAATGCGATTTTTATGGCTGTTGAGTCTCCTCCATAATTTGAAGATAAGTAGTATGAAGCAGGTAAAGAAAGATATTCCTCCCATATATTCCAGTGATTACGGACTGTTTTGACAATATCTTATTGCCTCATGACTAGGGAGCGTATTTCCATAACCGGAACTTAGTCCCGCAGTAGTTCTTTAACGTGCTAGTAAATCTTCCGATATGAGGCTGGCGTATTTTAGCATCTTCAAACACCACCGGACTGAGCCAGGATCCAACCTGCCAAGTTGGGGTCAGAAGGCCAGTGCCTCAACCCTCTGAGCCACTCAGCCCAGATAAAAATTACATTTCAAATATTAGACGGCACGTAATTTCAGTAAAAGTTGAATAAATAGTAGGCGTACTTTAGTAACGTGCCCCTAGTGTATATGCAACTCTTTACTCAGCATGGTTATTCGGCCTTGAAGAAACTTCCTTCTCGTTGAAATCTAAGGTGTAACCGCTTACAAATTCGCTCTATAGTCATGACTATACCTCGTATTTTTAGGTGCTAATAGGTTAGAATGCAAAGTAATTTGGTTTGTAGGAACTGTCATGCAACCCGTTGTACCATAATGTAGGAAGAGTAGCATAAATTCAAGGAGTTCCATAGGCTGCACTCCTAATATCTATGCAAATCTCATAGCATAACCGTTGTACAGTGTAGGGTATACTTGTTACTGGCTAAAGCATGTTTGCATTCTAACCTATCAGTACCTAATAATCCGGACTCTAGTCATGACATAAATACTGCCTTTACAAAAACAAAACAATTATCCCAGAAGCTAAGGAATCTCGGGACATTGTCTCTAGCGCAAGCGTGTTCTGTATTCCATGATCGTACGTGAGGGTTTATATCGGGACCAAAAAACGCAAAAAACACGAGGCTGAAAGAACATAATTATGTTGTCTGATTCAAACAACCACAAATTCACAGAGATGGGGCACCCTTTCTCTTTCCTCGACCATGAAATGGTTTTTGACGAAACCACTCTCCAGTATCACGTTCGTAAAGTTAAAAAACAATTCTCATAGTTTATTGTTACTCGCCGCTGCACGACAAGATAATGATGCACTGCTAAAAAGTACAGATGCCCAACAACGTATCGACAGAATTTCAACTGTTTCGCACAAGCGGGTGCCAACATTTTTTGAAGTATTGAACGCTAAGAAAAGCCTTTCTACAGAGAACAAGCACTTTCTGTACACTACTATTATTAGACCATTGATAGAGTATATGTGCTCATTGCAGTCGATAGTCAAGAGAAAGTTTCAAGTTGTCCAGAACCGGACCCATTATCTTATCGTGTCAAAAGGCTGGGTTGAATTCCAAATATCTTCGTAGTCTCATTAGGGAGTAAGTGCATATGACGCTGTTGATGGCGACACTGCCTCCGTGATGTACAGGCCGTACTGTAGCTCGGATGACGTCACGCAGGGAGGCGAACAGATTCTTTAGTCCGATCCGTACAATGCAAGTGCCTTGTAGTTGAGAAATATTCTCAAATGTGGTATCAATAGAACAGGTGAGAACACCTGTAATCGTTTTATATATCATAAGTTAGGTCTAGAGAATATTAGCAGAAGTAGACTTAAAATGTGATGAAGGTGGTCAAATCATAACGACTGTATTACTCGTCCATGTACCCAACAAATCATTATTGTTGGGCATTAATAAAAATATAGAGACAACGAACATGAAGAAATGCAGCTTTTGCGGTTTTTTTACTTCGAACTCGTGGCACTAACCTCCAAGTAATTAAGTTGCATTGCTTGAGATACCTAAATATTGCCTACTATGAATAAATTGTTTAAAGTATATGTATAACACTGCCAGAATCATTTAATAGAAGGTTGGTATTTATAAACTGCACTTAGTTTATAGCTTTCATTACACGTTCTTAATATTACCTAACCCAAGAAATATTCTTCGTAAAAGTTACATTTTCGGTTAGGATTTTCGTCTTCCATAAGTTTCCCCGCACTCATTCGAAATAAATGAAGATGTTGATGTGTATAGTCACATGTATAGTTGGATATTTGTCGTGATGCGTACTACTTTTTCGCATTGTGGCCTTTCAGCTAAATTGTTAACATTATATTTACACAAAAAATGTGCTATACGATATCGATTCAGTGAACAAATTCTATGAGAAGCATTACGTTCCTTGAATTTACATTACTCATCACATAAAAATAACATACGTAACCTACGTGGTCTCATTACGTACCTCAGTAAGAGTTGTTTATATAAATCGTGATGTGTTCAATTCACAGAATAATCATAAAATTCTCTTAACAATAAAGGTCTGTCTTCCAACAGTCACAATTATCGGAAGAACACTCCCAATTACTATGTATACTCATAACATTTTTTTAGCCACACTACTCGAGCAGCTCATGGGCTTGCCGTGCTACCTACAGCACGGCCTGTACATTACAAAGGCAGTGGTTATACGCCTGACAGATGGAGAGTTTAACCTGCGAGTGGTCGCACGTGAGACTTTCTCTCACATTAAACTTCATTTAAAATAAATATATCTTCTATAATTTTGCGGGGCGTAAGAATGAAACGAATTACGGAAATGAGACGTAAAGACTGCGTTAAAAACTGATTATTCGTAAATTACACGAACAAATTACTCCTGAATGGAAATTAGTCACTAGTTCAGTCACATCTCAGTACGTAATATTCACAAGAGTGCCGGGTTGAATGGCTCAGACGGTTAAGGCTCTGGCTCTTTGAGCCCAAGTTGGCAGACTCGATCCTGGGTCACTACGGTGCTATTCGAAGGTGCTCAGATCTGTCATAGTTTCACTGGCATACAAAAGAACTCCTGTCGGACAAAATTTCGGCACCTCGGCATCTGCGAAAACCGTAGAAAGTAGTTATTTGGACGTAAACCAATAACATTGTTATAAACGCAATACAAAAGCAAGAATAAAGTACAATAGGTCTTCTCTCTAACATTTGAGCTAGCTCTAGTTTGTATCAGCGTTTATTCCCTAGCATTCTTTCTAGATTTATAAAATTTTTGAAGACTCGATTATCAGAAATTGCAAATGGAGAACGTTACGGGCATGACTTAAGTCAAACATTAACGCCTGCAACAGGATAAATTCCCCTCCCCCCCTCAACTTCAACATAACACCAACGCCACTGGGAATGCTTACTCTTTACATGTGAATCGCCCTACTCATAACAGTTATAAACTCAGCTGAAATAGGGAACAGTCACCTCCCTTGCATCGCTGAGAAGTAAACTCACAGTACAAAATAGGGTGAGGGAAAATCTCATAAGTTATAGCGCGGGTTGAGCCTTGGTGTTATTCGACAGGAGAAAGCTATGTTCTGACAGCGAGTATCGCCATCTCCCTACCACAATGTCATCATCATTATCATAATAAGATCACCCATTGGCGTCAATCGGAGGCCACAAAACTTACCGACATTACATCCCATTGGGATAATAGAAGGAAAAACCATATAAGAAGAGAGACTTTTTCATAGTTCACTGAAGGGAGACTTTCAGTAATATCCAGGTCACAGCATGGGGGGAGAATGGGGGAGAATGAACGAGGGAGAGTCGTTTGCGAAAGAGATACCTTTTATGCTTTCGGACATTATTTCAATATGGGCAGTTCCATGATGCGGTCTACGCATCAATAACGGAGCCAGCCAGTGTTATCACCAGTTTATCAGTAGAATATGATCTTAGGCTGCCACTGCTGCCGGGTGGCTTGCTGTTTGAAGGAGGAGAAAAGCAATATGAGTGACGTAAGGGAAGCATTGTCACCCTAGACATAAGGTAGAATGAAAAGGTGTCCTAGATCTTAGCTTTGTATCCGTGGTCCGTAGAGAGCTTGGAAATTCTATGCCGTATGTCACTATAATTTTTAATTTAAGACTGGAGTTCAGGTAGGGAGCTGATGATTAAATGAAGATCTAACAACATGCTTATAAATAATATGAGCCGACCTGATTGGCTCAGGCGGTAGAGCGTTGGTCTTCTGAATACACATTAGAGGCTACAAAGCCTGCACTGAAAGTACTATATCTCAACTCGCCCAGCCACCAGTGTTCCTTGTCGTGGAGATAACTCAAGAATAAAACTGCCAACCGTCGGGCGGATTTTCTCTTTCAGATGTTTCCGGAAAAAGAAAATCAAATACTTGGTATTTCAGGTCAGGGTGTACAAATGTGTCATTTGTACGCCATCCTACATGTAACCTAACTCTTGTAAAAGTCCCATGATTTTGTTTAATATATTTTAATTATCTTCTATTAAAAGCTAAGTATGACTATACCCTGTAAATATGTATTGCACATTTGTATAACCTCAAATACGTATTGCGAATATGTCTAACCTCAAAATATGTGCAGTTGAAAACTGTAGAAAACTTTATATAAATATGTAAATTAAGTGTGTTGTTCATCATTATTATTATTTATTATTAGGTTCGTTACGATCACGAGTGACTTGTTCGGTACGTCTTCTTTCTTCCCGATACCTCTTCATTCTCTCACTCCTTCTCTTTCTCTCTGCTTCCGTGATCTGAATCTGGATCCTGGTGTCTGTCCATCTGTGACCTTCCACGAGCTTTTTTGTATTTGGACCTATCCTGTACTGTCATCAGTGGATATTTTTCCTTTATGCCAATAGTCTCCCAGTCTTCTCTGACCTCCTGCATCCACTTATATCCAGTTAAGCAGGTTGCATTCCATATCTTCTTCGTCAGCCTACTGTCATCCATCCTCATGAATATGTCAATATTTTTTAATTTTGGATTGTTGAGTACATTTTTATTTCTAAATTTATGGGGCAGTGAATTATTTTCGAACAGGAAATTCGTAAAAAATATCTATAGCAGGTTGATTTCCCACAACAAGCTCATAGATTCTCAACAAGCGCTAAGCAATAAAGCCCGTGTTCAACTGAAGAGCGGAGAGATTAAACGTCTTTCTGCATGTTTTCCTAAGTTCAGGCACAAGTTTTAAAAACTGTACAAGTAAATTCGCCTCCATACAATTACCATTTGTGATCGTCGTCCGTCTCGTGCTTTGAGCAGAACATCGTAGTGATTTAATAGCTCTTTACCGCGAAAAACCGGTGAAATTTAATAAAGATTGTTGCCGGAACATACTAAGAAATAACTGTGTTCTTAAGATCGTTTTCAAAATGTATACACTAATATATATTCACAAAAAATGTCTCTGAAGCCATCTAGAGCCAACTTTCCTTTTCGATTGGCAGCTTCCAAGCTACGAAACTGCATGGCTAACAGCAGCAGCCCTATAGTGCGGAAACAACTAAAAGGCCGGCGTGTGTGAAAGAGGTCTAACGAAGGAAAACGAAGACTGGTAGAAGCGATGGAGAAAAGGGAAATTAAACAATAAAGAGAGAAATAAATAGGGAAGTAGAATGAATTGGAAACAATTAGGAAGATAGAGTAACGGAGTTTAAGGAAGAATTGTAGAGGAGTCTCATAGTTCCAGTGAGAGTTCTCTTTGTGTAGAGATGTATTCCTGCACGCTAGCAGTTGACTAAGGAGACAAATCTCGTCTCTGTTAGACCTTTAAGAGGATTATGTCTTCCCACAACTTTAATAGCTGTCTAATTGCTGACAACTTTACTTAACACGAGTGGCTTGCTTCACTATTGATTGTATTCAAGACAAACGACAGAACATCGCAGGAAAAGCGTCATCCTAGAGAGCCACTTTCCCTAAATATATATATTTAATTCTACTTTGACGTGGAACAGGCGAGTAGTTTCTGAACCGTTCCTGGATAGATGATCGTCAAAGAAAAAAATAAAATTAAAATTATTTCTGGACTACAAGTACGACATCTAATTTGAAAGCTGAAGGACCATTGTATCACGTAAATAGTGTCCGATTTCAGTATGACATCACTGAATGATGCAACAGTGCTGCCATCTTAAGGAAGGAAAATGGCCATGCCGCGCGGCTAACAATTAATATACTTCTGGTAGCACGTCGCATGAGGTGCTTTTCGATTAGTCTTTGTGGCTGTTTGTCATAATAAGGATACCATCTAAAATTGCGACACTTTTGTTAAAGGAAGCTGCCATTCTGAATTATCTGCAGGCCTTCGGGCTTAGCAGCGGTCGCTTGGTAGGCCAAGGCCTATCAAGGGCTGTGGTGCCATGGGGGATGGACTGAATTATCGGGCAATAAAACCGCATTGAACAACTGCCCTTAAGTAATCGAAACTCAATTAATTGTGAAGTTCATATTCAAACAAGATTCAAAATTCTACTGTCTAAAAATGAACTACTTCATTTCTGTAGATGGAAATAATTCACACCCTACTTTTAAAATCATCCAATTTTCCAGCATTTACTGTCTAAATAAATATTCTGTGACAATATTTTTAATAATAATCTTATTTGAATTACGTCCTACTAACGGATTGTATGGTTTTCGGAGACCCCGAGGTGCCAGAATTTTGTCCCGCAAGCATTATTTTACGTGGCTGTACATTACCGACACGAGCCAGACGTATTGGAACACCTTCAAATAACAGTCTCAGTACCTAGTAGTCAGAATCGAACCTGCCAAATTGAGCTCGAAAGGAGGGAACACTACCGCCTGAACTATAAGTTTCGTTCAGATCAAAAATTAGATGTATAGCTTTTCAGGCGTTTGCTCTGTTAACCAGCATTTCGTCTTAGGTCTGACACTAGACTCTTCAGAGTGGGATGTGTCAGACCCTAACCACTGATGCTGAGGTGTATGCAGGTGAACTTATCAGAAGCCTTTTATTAGGCACAGTCTGATAACTGCATACGGGAGATAAGACTCCACAATGGAATTAATGCCCACCTAGCAATTCCAAATGGAAATTCTAAGTTCCCATGGAGGGAATTAGATATTTTTCCACCAATAGAGCATATCAAAATCAGATCAAAAATTAGAAGTATAGCTTTTCAGGCGTTGGGACAATGGCGGCAGGAGGTTCATGGCGTACGAAGTCCCGAAAATCACCAAATGTTTTGAGACATTGCCCTGTTTGATACAATTGAATCAGCAGGAGCTAAAGGCACTGTATAAGTTTCTGTAACTTTTCGGGAGAAGGGAAAATATTTATAGTTTGACATCAGCAGTGTTGTACGGTATATGCCTACAACGTTATGACACTCACCGTTTCAGATTTAAATGGACTTTTTATAATGATGAACTAACTGGCTTCAGCTGGAAACTTTATATTTAATAATTAAAACAGGGAAAAGAGCCTCCGTGGCTCAGGAGGCAGCGCATCGGCCTCTCACCGCTGGGTTCCGTGGTTCAAATCCTGGTCACTCCATGTGAGATTTGTGCTAGTGAAAGAGGAGGCGGGGCGGCATTTCTCTTCGATTACTCCGGGTTTCCCTGTCATATTTCAATTCAGCAACACTCTCGAAAAATCATTACATTTCATCTGTCTGCCATTAATCTCATTAATCATTGCCTCAGAGGAGTGCGACAGGCTTCGGCAGCCGGAACAATTCTTATCCTCGCCGCTAGACGGGAGCTTCACTCATTGAACCCGAAACAGGCTGTGTACTTTCATTTCATTATCAGATGTTACATTTCTGGCGGTGGATAATCGTCTTCCGTTTCACAATTTCTTTAAATAAATATTTCAAAATGATGACATAATTGCTTGCCGGCCCCACGATGTAGGGGTAGCTTGCCTTCCTCTGACTTGGAGGTCCCGGGTTCGATTCTCGGCCAGTTCAGGGATTTTTACCTGTTTCCGATGGCTGGTTCGAGGTCCAGTCAGCCTAAGCTATTATAATTGAGGAGCTATCTGACGGTGATATGGTGATCTCGGTCTAGAAAACCAAGAATAACGGCCGCGAGGATTCGTCGCACTGACCACGCGTCACCTCATATTCTGCAGGCCTACAGGATGAGCAGTTGCCACTCGGTGGGCCGAGAACCGTTCGAGTTGTAGTGTCCTGGGGAAAGGAAAGGAAGAAATACATAATTCCTTCCAGCCCCTAACTTTATGTTTAATAACAACAAGAAAAATATGATTTAGCATTTATTAGGTAAAATGCAGTGTGTTATCAATTCAAAACTATTTCAGAAGACTTCGTAGTCGAGAACTAATGTCTATAATGTCAATAATAAGAACTCTGAATGTGTCTTAATTTCACCACTTACAGTTATGGGCCTTTTGAAAAGTTCATAATAAAAGCTCAATGCCTCTGGTGTCATAAAATTGACTTGTTTCTTAACATCTTGAATATAGATAGAATGTGTCATTGTAGCAAAACCAGGTAAATGAGGGTTTCTCAGAAAAAAATGTATGTTTCACCAGAGAATCACTAAAAATTGAGGCTTGAACTACTTCTGACATTTCATTAAAGTATCTAAACTGTTTGATAGTTTCAGGGGAGAAGACTTGTTTCCACCGTTCATTTTTATCATCCTTTCCCAGACATATCTGACATCTGATATCAGGTACAGGGTACAGATCTCTGCACACGGTTATGAGGGTATTTAGGGGTTGTAGTAAGAATGTAAAGGAGAGGGCATATGAAGTCTATGGTAAGACCCCAACTAGAGTATGGTTCCAGTGTATGGGACCCTCACCAGGATTACTTGATTCAAGAACTGGAAACAAATCCAAAGAAAAGCACCTCGATTTGATGCGGATGATTTCCAACGTAAGAGTAGCGTCACAAATATGTTGCAAAGTTTGGACTGGGAAGACTTTGGAGAAAGGAGACGAGCTGCTCGACTTAGTGATATGTTCCGATCTATTAGTGGTCAGATGACATGGAATAATATCAGTAGACGAAAATATAAGTGGTGTTTTTAAGAGTAAGAATGATCGCAATATGAAGATAAAGCTGGAATTCAAGAGAACAAATTGGGGCACATATTCATAAGTAGGAAGGGGAGCTAGGGATTGGAATAACTTACCAAAGGAGATGTTCAGTAAATTTCCAATTTCTTTGCAATCATTTAGGAAAAGGGTAGGAGAATAACAGGTAGGGGATCTGACACATGTGCGACTGCCCTAAATGCAGATCAGTACTCATTGATTGATTGATTGATTGATTGATTGATTTATTGATTGACGCAGATCACAGCTCGAGTGCTAATGGTAATTGGTCGCTGTTCGGGCAGAACGTCATATCTCCCCAAGCTCTTGTTACCCATTATTTTCCTTAAGACTGGTCAGCGTCCCAGCCACATATGGATATTTAGTCCATCAGAACAATTTTCGTTGTGTTCATTTTCCTATGATTACGTGTAAAGGAATATGCACCTTACTGTACCTGACTCTAGGAATGTATGTTTGCACGACTTATTTACGCACTCCTTCACTTATAGTTCCTTTACACGTAAGCATAGGAAAATGAACACAAGGAAAATTGTTCTGATGGACTAAATATCCATATGTGGCTGAGAGGCTGACCAGTCTTAAGGGAAATAATGGATAGCAGGAGCATTGTGAGATACAGTATAACATTTTACCTGAACAGCTAGGAACGTATCCCTGCTCTGCTCATTGTTCGCTGAGGCAGCAGTATTTTCACGGAGTTCGTGAGAAGCGCCGGACATAGTTTTGCCACACTGTAGATGATTCTTTTTATTTTTTATATTTTTTTTACAATTTGCTTTACGTCGCAGCGACGCTGATAGGTCTTACGGCTGTGATGGAATAGTAAAGGGCTGGAAGTGGGAAGGAAGCGGCTGTGACATTTATTAATAGAGACCGGAATTTTATGCATTAATAGGTTAGAATGCAAACTTAGTGAAGCGAGAAGCAGGTATAGTCTACCTTCACAACGATTATGCTATGGGGTTTGCATAAACATTAGCGGTAAGGCCCATCAGAACCCCTATAATTTATGTTACTCTTTCTACATTATGGAAGAGCGGGTGGCCGACATTTCCTACTAACCAAATTAGTTTGCAGTCTAACCTATTACCGCATGAAAATCCGGGCTTTATTTATTAAAATACAGCCCGCGCATGGAAACGACGGAAAAGTATCTTCAGGGCCGTCGAACCACTATCTCTCGAATGCAAGCTGGTAGCTACGCGGTATACAGAGAGGAATTAAGTAACGAACTACGGCGCTGAATGGTAAGTAGTTTCTGACATGGTATTTTCCTATTACGTGTACAAAGATTTCTAGTACAAGAAGAGGCCTGACAGAATTAAATTTTTTACTGTTCTATGTGACTCAGTATCAAATCTTTAATTAGGAAAAAATATAAATATAAATAAAATATAAATGGCATAATTTAGTTAGCTATGATCGATTCAACTGGAACGATATATTGAAAAATATAGAATTGTGCCATCATAATCACAAATCATAACCGCTCGGCTTCCTTAAGTGCACGCGCCAGTTGGTTGGGGTTGATAATTGGCGCTTTGGCTTTTGCACGCTTGGGCTATATAGTTAGAATTGAGCTGCACTCAGTTATTCAACCCGAGGAATTCACTTAGTTAGTGTTATTAGAGTAGCTTTGCTAGACGAATGTTCCAAGCTGTCAACACAAGGGTATAAATACTGTTCTGTGAGTGAAAACAGATGTAGGTTGTCTCCATAAAACATTCCGATACTTCTAGTTTCCTACTGTAATGCTTTCCTCTCCAGTGAAGGACACATGTAAATAGCTGAGTGAGTAAGTTAAATTATTTTAACAGCATCTTTAATTTTAACAAGGATATATTTTTGGGCAGGATATCTATCTGGCATTTGCATCAACAATTTCCCGACATGATTGTAACCATGGCAACCATTGTTGCCTAAGTACAGTAGGTCAGTAGCGTCATCATATCACTGTGTCTTTTCTTCCTGCAACTGAGAGCTTGAGAAAATCTCGTATCAAGTGAACCCCCTTCTATTCCTCAGGCCAGAATTAAAATATTTGAACCGGCCGGAAAACGAACCCAGGGCCTTGGAATAAGAGACAGCCACAGTACCCTTATGGCTTTGCTGGCAGGACCTAGTGTTTACAGTGCACTATGTCTTCTGGTACAGGCTGGGGGAATTTTGTTACTTTCATAGATCTGTCTCTGTCTTATCCCTGGCTTTGACAATATGAAAGTGACTGAGGTATGAGCGATGCTAGTAATGCCAATCCTTATGCAGCCAGTGAATGGTGTGAAAATGTTGCTCATAGGGTCGGTTAGTGCATGCATTTCAGCGCTTGGCAGACTGATATGTAGTAGAAACTCTGGCTCGGTGAGGAAAGCAACGGGAAACTACCTCACTCCTCATTTCCCTAGTACGCCTCTTCTATGACAGCTGATGGCGGAGCTGTTGAGGCATCACTGACGGCTGAACATACAGGACCCAATAATAATAATAATAATAATAATAATAATAATAATAATAATAATAATAATAATACAGGGAACACTTACTGACAATTTCAAAGGTGAAATTTATGGGTGAGATATCAAAACCTATTGAGATAAATAAAGGGGTACGGTAAGGTAACGGTTTGTCTCTCCTTCTACTCAACTTTGTTCTAGAGAAAAATGTAAAAATTTGGAATGCAAAGCTTAAAGAGCATAATATTTTTCCAGTAAGTTTGGGGAGAAAATATAAAGCTATTGAAATAAATTGCCTAGCATTTGCAGACGATTTTGCTATATTATTAGAAAACCTAACAAGCGCAACAACACAAATCAATCTCTTGGAAGAAATAGCCAAAAAGGCAGGTTTCAGAAACTCCGTAGAAAAAACAAAATTCATTACAAATATCAAGAATGTTCCAAAATTTCGGCAGCAGATATTGGTCCATTGGAAAGAGTAACGAAACTCAAATATCTTGTAGAAATAATTCCAGAAAATGGTTTAGACAAATCTGCAGTAGAAGAAAGAGTACACAAGATGGACAGAGCATATGGTGTCACAAATAATTTTTATAACAAAAAGTGTCTATCTAAAAATCTTAAAATCAGACACTACACTACACTGGCGAAACCTGAATGCTTATATGCAAGCGAATACCTGGTACTAAACTATACATTAGATAAACTTCAGGTACTAGAAAGGGGAATCATGAGAAAAATCTTGGGCCCTGGGAAAACAGCAGAAGTATGGAAATTAAGAACTAATGATGAAATATACACGAAGACAGAAAACATAACAGAAACCATAAGAAAAAGGACATTGAAATTTTTCGGACATATTTACAGAATGGATGATTCAAGATTAACAAAAAGGATTTTCAAGTACGTATGGGAAAAAAAGGCAACAACTAGCTGGGTTCAAGAAGTAAAGAAAGATTTAGAAAGAAATAATATAAGAGAAGAATAAAGTATGGACGGAGAGATTTTAAGAAAGAGAGTAGTAAGTATGGAAGAATTCCAAGAACGATTGAACAAGAAACCTGGTGCGAAGTGGTCCGAGGATAGAAAGAAACAGCATAGTGAAAGGATGAAAGAATGGAAAGAACGGAATTGAAAACAGCAAAGTATGAATAATTGAACTGAAATTGGCACGTGGTCCTTAGGAGGTTTAGAACGTCCTTCATTGTCTCACAATTCATGAGCCTTGCAATCCCTTCGTGGATCCACTCATTTTTCTGCCGATATTTTGCAACTATTTATCTCCATGTAACTGGAGTCAAAGTATATATTCATTATCTGTATCTCCTGCATGCCGTAAGAGGGGACTGAACCCAAAATCATATAAATGATTCTATGTTTTGCAACGGAGAAAAAATACATGTGTGCGAAGCTTTTTGTGCCTATTTTCTACATTTTAGTGCATTTGAAACATTTTAGTACAAAATTTCAGGCTCCAATCATGTATACCTAGGGATTATTACTCATGCGCAAATTGTTCTAAAAGATGAAATTTTGGTTTGTATCTTTGGATGTATTTGTGGCATAAATGCTCACTCCTTAAGTTTACTTAATGATTGAAACAGTTAATAATTACAATTTTGCTATCCATCAATATATATTTTATGCTGGAGATAAATTGAGGTTATAAAGTTTGGTCGTTGTCGCTTAATCTATCCGGAATTAATGTCGGATATATTACCAAGTGTCTCCATACTCCAACTTGAAAACATTCAGTAACCAGTGGAATGTCGCTTTTCATCTGTTGACAGCTGATTCTACGTAGAGTTCGGCGTTCAGCATAGTGACCGGATTTTTCCGGTAACCGAAACTCAAACTTCGCTACCTACAAAACTATTTGAGGAACATTCCATTAGGCGGCCTCAAGTTTGAGCCATTTCTTAGCTTCCCAACTAGTACAGTTCCGTTTCAAGCACTGGAAAGATTGTTCACTAGTTTTGTCTTTCACACCAGCAGTATTTCGTCAGCCTTACGTGTAATTTTTGAGCATTCGGAATTTTAATCCATATCAATCAAAATTCCGGCCCCGCGGTCTAGAGCTAGCGTGCCTATCTCTTACCCGGAGGCCACGGGTTCGATTCCCGGCCTGGCCAGGGATTTTACCTGGATTTGAGGGATGGTTCAATGTTCAATCAGCCTACATGATTACAATTGAGGAGCTATCTGATGGTGAGATAGAGACCCCGGTCTAGGAAGTCACGAATAATGGCCGAGAGTATTCGTCGTGTTGAGTACACGCCACCTCATAATCTGCATGCCTTGGGGATGAGCAGCGGTGTTCTTGTGCCATGAGGTTTGGATTTGTTTGGTTTGGTTTTATTAATCAAAATAATATTGGAATTAAACAAGAATTTTTTCGAAACATTCATTTGTGAGAGGTCAACATTGGAGGCAAGTGAACTGAATGCATTTGTTTCGCTGATGATATTGCAGTAATAGCATAAAATGCTTAGAGAACTAAAATACAAATGAGAGGAGTACGGAATGGACATAAAAAGAAGCATGATACTTTGAGGCAAAGAAGAAAAAGCAACTATCAGTATAGAGAGAAAAAATAACAAGCAGGTGAATAAGTTTAAATACCTTGGACGTATTATAAGTGAAGTGCTCTACTCTACAACAGGTGTTGAAGTCCGAATCGCCATAGAAGAAAAATATATTTTTGGCCCGCTAGAGGAAGATGTGAGGGAGTTCTGTTTTTACAAGTTGTTCTACCGCCTTGGGATTTGCCTGGTGTGAAAATGTAAGACCACGAAAAACCATCTTCAGGGCTGGTGACAGTAGGATACGAACCCACTATCTCCCGAATGCAAGCTCACAGCTCCGCGCCCCTAACCGCATGGCGAAATCGCCAGGTATCTGAGGATGGGACTAGTACGGTGATGTGTTTGGAGTATAGTTCTATACAGTGCAGAAACATGGACGATGAGGAATGAAGAACAGAGAAGAATAGAGGCATTTGAGATGTGGAGTTGGAGAAGAATAGAAGGAATGGGTTGGGAACGAGGAAGGAGAAGGGAGAAGTATGCTAGCTGTGATTCGAAAATGGAAGCTAAATTCGATAATTCCTAATTTACGACATGATTTTCTATTGCAAGTAGCGATAAAAGGGATGGTAAAAAGGTAAGCTAGGAAGTGGAAGGAGGAGGTAAAAGTTATTAGAAAACATTAAAAAGGAAATGAAAGGTATATAGAGATAAGGAAATGGGCAAAATCCAGTGTAATAGCCATTCAAGCAAGCAACACAATGTTGAAAACATCCTAGGAATGAGATCTGAAAATTGTAGGTAAATAAAATATTATCAAGTATAAGAATATATTCTTTATATATTCCTAAAAATTACAAATCTTTTCTTGATGATGATGCTTGTTGTTTTAAGGGGCCTAACATCGAAGGTCATCGGCCCCAATCTTTTCTTAATCATCGTTATCCGGTCATTTACATTAGCAGTTTGCCTTTTTCTACCACTAGTAGCGCAAATGTGAATCAATGCAGAGTTTCACTTAAGGGGAGTCGGACAGCCCTACCTTGATAACGTTAATTTGACAAAAAAAGATGCCCCGTTAACTCAGGAAGTATTAAGTGTAGAGCTTTGATATGTTTACTACTTATATTTACACCCTTTCCATAAGTACTGAACCAGGATGGGATGGTTGGAGCAAACGATTGTAAAGTTATGAATTTGTTTATTAAATACAAATGTTTTACAAAAAATGTCATTAAAACATATGTAAATCAGAAACTATTTATGTGAAGTGCTTTTATCTGGTTCAGTAGCTGTATTATGGCACAAGGTGACTCTCTACAAACAATGAACTGCCTGTCCAGTGTAGTTTCTGAGATAATGGGTCAAACACGTGGAAAATGGTCATTTTTCAGAATATGATTTCAAAGTAAAACTAAATGTTCACTCGCACATTTACTCACAATAGTGCCTAAAATGCAACTCTATTTAATAGAAACTATTGAAATGTTTGTTATGGCAGTGCTGGAAACCTCCGCGCATAACATTCCAGGTATTTATATTTTCAAAAAGAAACATGTCTAAGTTGCCCAATTTGACACTTATGCATTGACATTTTAAAATATTTCTTCAGAATGCTTCCATGTGTCGTACTAAGATAAATTATACACCATTTTAATCAGCAGAGCCCAAATAATTGCATGAGGCAACATTTGGAAAAAGTCATTTTTTTTTAATTTTTTGGTTTCCGACTCCCCTTAATCCCTTATATCCAGTAATCGGGAGATAGTGGGTTCGAGCCCCACTGTCGGCAGCCCTGAAGATGGTTTTCCGTGGTTTCCCATTTTCACACCAGGCAAATGCCGGGGCTGTACCTCGATTAAGGCCACGGCCACTTGCTTCCACTTCCTAGGCCTTTCCTATCCCATCATCACCATAAGACATATCTGTGTCGGTGCGGCGTAAAGCAAATAGCAAAACAAAAAAAATCCCTTATATCTGCGTTCAGTATGGACATTAAAAGAAAAACAAGAACACGCCTGATGGTACTGAACCAATGAGAGAGTAATGTAAATAATTTGGCTAGGATTGGAATCAAAAAGAAGACGAGTAAAGAAACAAGTGATTTACCGGAACTGCATTTAGGCCGGAAGTGGTTTTCGAAATTTAATTTTTATTTTCATAGATCTATTCAAGACTCGCAATTTGAAAACTTTCCGGGCCCTTTAACCCTTGAAATTTCGGAACAATTGAGGAAATTGCTTAATATTATGTTTTTCGTAATATAGAGACCCCTAATTTTTCAACATTAAAAGCAGAGATGTCACAGCTATGATTGAACCAGCCGATAGGCAGAAAAGGTATGATGCTGAATAGGAATGTGAAAGGATTCTGAGAAATGTTAGAATTTTCCAAGAATTCAAATTAAAATCTTCCGACTTAGCCAAATTGTTAGTCCTCGTAATGTTAAAGAGTATATATAAGTAACTTTTGTTCCCCATGGCACAGGTTCTGAAGTTCTAAGTGAAAGTGGTCTCTCCGCTAAGGGGACGTACCGCCTCTCCGTTCGCACTGTTCCAAGTTGGTAACAAGAGTGTGGGAGTTGAGTATATAGAGCCATCTGTACCTTGCACCATGCCACATGGCTTCTCTTGATTTATATCCAGCAATTAAGCACAACAACAAACAACCCTCGCTGTCTCTAAGGCTAACTAACCTCTCCCCTCTTCGTACATCTGTTACACGTACTCCCATGATAGCTTTTGTGTAGCAACGATGATAAGAAACCCACCAATGTAATGAGGAGAACAATTAATATTCGTTGGAGCTGCTCCATTGGCTGTTCAGTTCCTGAATGTTGGACTGCACGGACAAGAACGGTTGTTAACAAAACCTGAATGTAGATCCGAGATTGTGTGGGTGGTCTTAAAACCTCCTCACATCTGATACACACAGTGACTCAATAAGAACTTCCGCCTCAAGAACCTCTGGATTTGTTTACCATTACAGACCCTGACAGTTACAGCCATAAGTCGCAGCCCTCAGATGTTAACCTAGAGAAAAGGAATATTTACTTACCAACAATTCCTTACTACAGGGAGAAATACCAGATATAGGAAATCGACAGAGTCGGTCTGATGATTGGAGCAAGGGGAACGATTCCCGCTTTTGCCGCTAATATCTGGAAAAAGATGTCTCTGCCAGTTACAACGTTACGGGAGATTGCCATCATAGCCTTAAGGGGCTCACTGATAATTCTAAGAAATCACTGTTACAATTAGGTTACCTTCAACATTTCTCAAGTACAGTATATCTATTTCTCTTCTAAAAATAAATGTAAAAGTATACTTTGTCGCAAGGCGGCCTCTGCATGAGAGGAAGTATTTCATAAAATAAAAATACGGTAAATAGTTCCCTAGATTGCCCACAAGACATTTATACCAATCGCCTCACTATGTGTGAATTCTGTAATCTCATGCATTGTTAATGTCTTTCCCCGTTCTAAACCATCTTCCATGCAATGTTTTTTTCACTTTCATGGCGATGTAAAAATCGCACGGAGATAAGTCAGGTGAGTAAGGCGGATGTTCCTGTGCTTTCCCATCCCCAAAGTTCTAATGCAATATTAACATGGATATGTTTTCGTGGCTCTGGGTCTATCTAAAAATTCTTATTATTATTCTGTGAATCTGTCTTGAGACAGGTACCAGCTCGACATCGTCCATGATTCTCTGTCCTGAATATCTTGTTTCATTTGTTCATAATTCCTACCTCGCTTGACATCTGTTAATATTCCAAATTCTATCTTCCTCTTCCCCTTCCTCTTCGTCTTCCTCTTCTTCCGTCTACTTTTCCCTCCATCACCGTCTGTTGAAGACAATTTCCGCATAGTATGTGGCCCAACCAGGATATATTCCTCTTCCTTATCGTTTTCATCAGGTGTCTTTTCTCTCCTACTCTTCTTAGCACTTCATCATTTATTACTTCAATTTTTTTTCCATTCTTCTCCACAACCTTCGTCTTCTGGCCAGTAGTTTCTTCATTTTCATCGATTGTTGTAATTTCTGTTCTTCTGTTCTTCTCATCTTCCTCAAATCCACTTGCGTATCAAATTTCCTGATTACAGTCCAATCCTACAGATCAGGTTTTTCTCTGCTCTCTTATACTATTTTAATCTCGAACGTTTGATTTGCATAAATTTGTGTATTCGATAACTAAGTCTATAGTTATCCATTCTTTACAAATGGCTTCAAAATTGAATTCGTCCCTGTCTCATGGTTTCAGTAAGTTTAGATATTTTGAAATATATTTCCGAGTTGTGTTTGTAGTAATTTATTCCATTTTTAATTCTTGGCCCTAAGACTTTTCTCAGGATTTTCCTTTTTTTGAAATCTCTAACATTTATGATGTAAGTTGAGAGTTTCTGGAGCATAAATAGCTTCAGGTTTGATCACTGTTAAGTAATGACGAATTTTATTGTTCCAGGACAAGCATTTTTGGTTATAAACATTCTTTGTGTGTTGAAAAGCAATTTCCATATTCTGAATTGTTTAAGCTACTGATGTGTTTCCATTGTCATTTTCAAAGATACATTCACCTAAGCCCTTATACTCGTTTACTATTGCAATTTGATTCATATGAATGGTAATTTCAGGAGGAGCAGCTTAAATATTTGTCATAAATTTAGTTTTTCATAAGATACACTGACTGACAGAGCAAATGCAACACCAAGAAGGAGTGGTCAGAACTTTATGCCAATTGCAGGGTAGACTGACGTCACTGAGGTATGCTCATGATGTTAAATGCGCCGCTGTGCTGCGCACGTAGCGAACGATAAATGGGACACGGCGTTGGCGAATGGCCCACTTCGTACCGTGATTTCTCAGCCGACAGTCATTGTAGAACGTGTTGTCGTGTGCCACAGGACACGTGTATAGCTAAGAATGCCGGGCCGCCGTCAACGGAGGCATTTCCAGCAGACAGACGACTTTACGAGGGGTATGGTGATCTGGCTGAGAAGGGCAGGTTGGTCGCTTCGTCAAATCGCAGCCGATACCCATAGGGATGTGTCCACGGTGCAGCGCCTGTGGCGAAGATGGTTGGCGCAGGGACATGTGGCACGTGCGAGGGGTCCAGGCGCAGCCCGAGTGACGTCAGCACGCGAGGATCGGCGCATCCGCCGCCAAGCGGTGACAGCCCCGCACGCCAAGTCAACCGCCATTCTTCAGCATGTGCAAGACACCCTGGCTGTTCCAATATCGACCAGAACAATTTCCCGTCGATTGGTTGAAGGAGGCCTGCACTCCCGGCGTCCGCTCAGAAGACTACCATTGACTCCACAGCATAGACGTGCACGCCTGGCATGGTGCCGGGCTAGAGCGACTTGGATGAGGGAATGGCGGAACGTCGTGTTCTCCGATGAGTCACGCTTCTGTTCTGTCAGTGATAGTCACCGCAGACGAGTGTGGCGTCGGCGTGGAGAAAGGTCAAATCCGGCAGTAACTGTGGAGCGCTCTACCGCTAGACAACGCGGCATCATGGTTTGGGGCGCTATTGCGTATGATTCCACGTCACCTCTAGTGCGTATTCAAGGCACGTTAAATGCCCACCGCTACGTGCAGCATGTGCTGCGGCCGGTGGCACTCCCGTACCTTCAGGGGCTGCCCAATGCTCTGTTTCAGCAGGATAATGCCCGCCCACACACTGCTCGCATCTTCCAACAGGCTCTACGAGGTGTACAGATGCTTCCGTGGCCAGCGTACTCTCCGGATCTCTCACCAATCGAACACGTGTGGGATCTCATTGGACGCCGTTTGCAAACTCTGCCCCAGCCTCGTACGGACGACCAACTGTGGCAAATGGTTGACAGAGAATGGAGAACCATCCCTCAGGACACCATCCGCACTCTTATTGACTCTGTACCTCGACGTGTTTCTGCGTGCATCGCCGCTCGCGGTGGTCCTACATCCTACTGAGTCGATGCTGTGCGCATTGTGTAACCTGCATATCGGTTTGAAATAAACATCAATTATTCTTCCGTGCCGTCTCTGTTTTTTCCCCAACTTTCATCCCTTTCGAACCACTCCTCCTTGGTGTTGCATTGTCACTGTCAGTCAGTGTATTTTTAGTCCTATTTTTGCTGCTTGCTCTTTCTCCACAACCATATTTGAAAACTTCCCAAGTATGTTGTACCTTTCTTTCTTAATGTTCAAGTTTCAGATCCATATGACACCACACTCCATAAAAACAGTTTAGAACCCATTTCTTAAATTAATAGGGATAGCCTTATATGTCAAAAGCCCTCTCACCTTTCCGAAAGCTTATTTTCACATAACCGAGCTCGATAGCTACAGGTGCTTAAGTGCGGCCAGTATCCAGTATTCGGGAGATAGAGGTTCGAACCCCACTGTCGGCAGCCCTGAAAATCGTTTTCCGTGGTTTCCCATTTTCACACCAGGCAAATGCTGGGGCTGTATCTTAAATAAGGCCACGGCCGCTTCCTTCCCACTCCTAGCCCTTTCCTGTCCCATCGTCGCCGTATGAGCTATCTGTGTCGGTGCGACGTAAAACAACTAGCAAAAAAAAATATTTTCCCATAGATATTCTGCTTCTTACTTCTTCTGTACAGCTTCCATTCCACATTATTCCCCCACCCCCAAATATCTGAATAACTTTTGTTGTTCCAATTTATTTCCGTCTAGTGTTACATTAACAGCGATCACCACCTTTCATATTCTCTCCACCTAAGTCTCGCCAATATTAATTACCGGTTAGGGGCGCGCAGCTGTGAGCTCGCATCCGGGAGATAGTGGGTTCGAATCCCACTGTCGGCAGCCCTGGAGATGGTTTTACGTGTTTTCCCATTTCCACACCAGGCAAATGCTAGGGCTGTACCACTGCCGCTTCCTACCCACTCCTAGCCCTTTACTGTCCCATCGCCCCCATAAGAGCTATCTGTATCGGTGCGACGTAAAGCAAATAGCAAAAAAAAAATATATTAATTTTTAATCTGAACACTTTGCCCACTCAGTCAATATTTTCCAATATGACTTGCAGATTTTTTTCCTGATCTGTAAATTAGCATCACCAATTCCCAACACCAAGGTAACCATGGAAATCAGTCCTCGTCTACGTATAGTCGGTCAGCAACGTCATCTTCTCACCGAGCGATTTCTTCCTGTAAATGAGAGCTTGAGAAAATCTCGTATAAAGTGAACTCCGTTCTACACCTCAGTCCAGAATTAAAATCCATTTACTATCCGGAAAACGATCACAGGGCCTTGGAAGAAGAGATCCGGACGTTACCTCTACACCCCAGGATTGGCTAATAATAATAATAATAATAATAATAATAATAATAATAATAAAACCAACACGATTATCGAACCAGACCTTTCCCTATTTCAAAGATAAGAAAACCGAGTTTACTTGGTTCAAGGAGGTGAGGAGGTGGAAAGGCACCTACAGGAGATGGAAATCACTTTTGAAGATATACAAGATCGCAAGCCACTCAGGAGGAAACTAAAAGACCGCCAGGGTTTTCAGGAAAGGCCAAAGTTAAAGACGAGAAAGACTGACGGAGTAAAGAAATGAGCAACACCGGTAATGCATGAAGGAGCACAGGGCAGACTGCTGAAATAACGTGGTCCTTAGTAGGCCGCTACTAATAAATAATAATAATAATAATAATAATAATAATAATAATAATAATAATAATAATAAGGCATTACAACACAGTAGTGAAGCCAGAATGCCTATATGCAAGCGAGTGTCTGGCATTAAACTATAATTTAGATAAGCTAGAAATACTAGAAAGGCGAATCATGAGGAAAATATTAGGCCCACAAAACACAGCAGAAGGTTGGAAATTACGAAGTAATGCTGAAATATATAAAAAAATAGAAAATATATCAGATGTAATGAGGAAAAGGAGACTTATGTTTTTTGGACATTTATATCGAATGCAAGATAGTAGATTAACCAGTAAGATTTTCAGATATTTGTGGAGTAAGAAATCAACGACAAGCTGGGTCAACGAAGTAAGAAAGGATTTAGAAAAAAACAATATAACAACAGAAGAAATAAATAATAGAGAAGGCTTTCGGTTAAAAGTATTGAAAATAGAAGGATTCCAAGGTAGGAAAGTAAAAACGACTGGTTCAAAGTGGTCTGAAGACAGAAAGAAGAAACATAGTGAACAGATGAAAGCGTACTGGAAGAAAAGGAAAGAACAAAGAAGAAGGAATTGAAATTGGCACGTGATCCTCTGGTGGCCCATTCGAAAGAAGAAGAAGAAGAATAATAATAATAACAATAACAATAATAACAATAACAATAATAATAACAATAACAATAATAATAATAATAATAATAAATTTACGAATTCTAGAATTTTTTTATTTTCTTACAATTCATGAGATTTACCATTCTCTTCTTTCGATTTATTGGACCTCTTTATCTCCGCTGCTGCTGAAGTCAAAGGATCTGTACCTGATGCATATCGTAAATGGATACTAAGAGGGAAACTGTCTCTCTCTCTCTCTCTCTCTCTCTCTCGCCTTATAAGTCCAAAACCTTATGCATTATTCTATGATATTCCGTGTAGCAGAGAAAATGTATCCACGAGATTTTTTGTTTGTTTTACTTTCCTTCTTCTGCTTCTTCCTCTTCTTCTACTATCCTGGCCTTAATTATCCGGCCAGATGCCCTACCTGACGTCAGTCCCATGTGAAGTGATTTATTCACTATTGCGTGTGATGTGTTGTATGGAAATAAATATTAGTATTAAGATGACTACAAAAAAACATCCTCCAAGCTAGGGGAATTAACCAAACTCGGCTAAAATGTCGATCTCGCGGGAAATCGAACACGGACCCTTATGTCCCGGAAGCCACTACAATGATGATTTAGCAAAGGAGTCCGATACTTGAATTATTTTCTTTATTAAAAATAACAATTTACTCGTAAACTTGGCTTGTTAAATGAACACCAATAAAGCAGCATCCTTTCATATTAACAATATTAATTGTCGGGGGGGGGGGGATGGATGTTCTAGATTAAAAATTAAGAAAAGCATATCGTTGTTTATGACCTCTAATCAATTGATTAATTTTCTGTTGGTGTCTGTCTTAATTTTTCTGTTGTGAGCCTTTGAAATTGATGCCGCGAGGAGGGCGTAGCATTATAATATCCTGGCTTGGGTCTGTCAAGGACTCTGGTACAGTGACAAAGTCGTTATTTTGCAAGTGTATAGGACACACTAAAGTTAATGTTCCCATAAAACGAGAATATAACGACTTTATTAACAGGCCATGGAAAAACAAATTCAATTTTTTATCCATTTAAAATTAAAGAGAGTCATTTATATACACGTGCAACAGAGAATCGAAGGGTTGACCATTATTTATTATTTATTAGGAGTGAAACTGTGAAAGAGAATGCAAATTATTAAGAGTATGAAATGATAAATAAGCATGGAAAGTGGGCTTTTACAAAGTTCCAGTTTAGGAAAGAATTTGTTTTCGACTTAAATTCGATTGATTTGGACAGTAGTAGATCAGATTATTAAATGTTAGTGTATGCAAATAATAGCTTAAGGCAGTTTCTACAGTAACATAGCAGAATTGATAATGTTAATTAAAAATAGATTAAATTAGTTATGCATGTTAATTATGAAATTAGCTAATCGTCATAGAGTAATTATGTAATTTTATCTGTGCAAACAATATTTTGAAGTTCCATACAAAGCATGTAGTATTATTTCTAATGTAATAGAATATACTGTGAATTAATAAATTTAAAAAATGTGCAAATAGTTTCTGATGATGTACTTGTATATATCCCTCCGTCAGAGAGGTGAACACACACATATAACCCATCTAATAATAAATTAAAGTTCTTATATTCAGTTCATGTTGTATGTAAAATTAGAAGAAATGTACACTTTCAAATATAATGAGATTTCACATGATCGAATTATGGAGAAACTTTGATAATAAAAATACATTTTGCATAAACGTGTTACCCACCAAATACTATGAAGGCACATAGACTAAATAGTATAGCATATCAACATTTTTGACGAAAGATGATGAGATGAACAGGTGAGAACTTGTGTACAAATGAAAATGAAATGAAAACCTACAACCTGTTTTCCAGTCATTGACCGGATCAGGGATGTAATGAATGAAGCAGATATAGGCTATTAGTACGATGGGGTCGTCACTCCCAAAGTTATTATTAATGACTGATAGATGCTATGAAATGATAATGGAGAGTGTTGCTGGAATGAAAGATGACAGGGAAAACCGGAGTACCCGGAGAAAAACCTGTCCCACCTCCGCTTTGTCCAGCACAAATCTCACATGGAGTGACCGGGATTTGAGCCACGGTATCCAGCGGTGAGAGGCCGACGCGCTGCCGTCTGAGCCACGGAGGCTTGTGTACAAATATACATAGTTAATAAGAGAAATGATATTGATCACAGTTCAGTTACATATTTTACTTAACGTGCATTCAAAATAAGATACTTATAATTTCGTAAATAGTAAAAAAAGATCAATGCTTAAATGAAACTACTAATTAAAATTAAAAAGGTCAATGTAATGATTGATGATAGAACGGATAAATTAACCAGCATAGACATCTTCTAAGAATTTAAGAACGTCTCAGAAATTCTATACCTTGGTATTTTAAGTTTTGGAGGCCGAGACGTGGTATCTTCGTGCTACAGACCTGAAGAAAATCGATTCTTTTGAAATGTGGTGCTGGCGAAGAATTTTGTGCAGACCTCGGACAGCATTTCGCACCAACCATCACTGTTTATTGGCATACTTGTTTTTCGTTACTTTGTTATGTATTGTGTTCTGTTTATGCACTGGCTTTTATTTTTCAATTTGTACTTCACTTGTTTATTATAATGATTATTTTCTCCTTCATGTAAGTTTCATGCTCCAGATTTCTTTACTTTTCTTTATTTAGCTTATCTTTCTTCATTATTTGTTTTCTAACTCTGTTATCTAGATTAATTACCCTTGATTTTGTAATAGACTAGTACAATATCAGAATTCATTTTAGAGTGCCACGAGCGCTAACTTCCAATTAACCTAACCCCATCACACTACAGCCCTGAAGGGCTTTGGCCTACCAAGCGACCGCTGCTCAGCCCGAAGGCCTGCAGATTACGAGTTGTCGTGTGATCAGCACAACGAGTCCTCTCAGCCATTATTCTTGAGTCCTAATATCACCACTGCTAAAATATTCGACACAACATTGATCCGTCCAATACAGATATTCGTAAGTGCCAAGAAACTCGTGAAGGATTGTGTTGTTTCGAAATGTATCCTACTTTCCAGCACACTTTCTCACTTCTCGTTGTCACCACTTACCTGATACTACAGTTGTGGTAGAGTTTCGGTTAACAGTAATGAGCAAAGCCCGGATTTTTATGCAGTAACAGGTTAGATTGCAAACTAATTTGTTTAGTAGGAAGGGTCGGCCACCCGCTGTTCCATAATGTAGCAACAGTAACATAATATTATAGTGGTTCTGATGGGCCGTACCCCTAAAGTATATGCAAAGCCCATAGCACAGTCGTTGTGGAGGTAGACTATACCTGCCAATCGTTTCAGTAAGTTTGCATTCTAACCTATTAAAGCACAAAAATCTGAGCTCTAGTAATGAGCAGGAATCGCACCGCTAACTACATGGAACTATCGTCATTTAAACAGAGCCACCTATAATACACACTACCGGCACAATCACAATCAGCTCCTTATGTCGGAGGTTTAGCTGTTGAAAGGACAGGCTGTTTTGTACAGGACTAGCTATATTATCCGGCACTGCTCAGGCACTATATTAATTGTTTACATCCAGGTACTTTATTACCTGTTAACTATATGTGAAGCGAATTTCTGCGAATTCTTCTTTAAGAAGCTTTTCTTGTGGACACTCGAGATTTTCTTGTGATGACGAAGAGCACAGTTCTCTGCGAAACGTAAATAATTTCACCTTATTTTCTTGACACGGCATAAGCCCAAAAGCCTAATATCATGTCTATACTCCTAACTATCTTTCTTCAACTTTTTCTTATCTGCCGCTCTATCATGACCACAATATGAGAACTGGTTCATCTCTTGCAATACCTGTAAACCTTACTGATGTTTATAACAGCTCCTTCATAATCTCTGCATCCCGGTCATCGAATTCGCTAATTGCGAACATTAGGCACAATCCCTCTCATCGCAAGTTTAAAGTGGCTTGCCGAGAGCATTTGCTGAGTAGATCCCACTGACTTGCTGGATAATTGTTGAGAGGATGAAGGAATGAATGAGATGAATGAATGGCTTCAGTAGTTACGCATTTAAATGTTCGATATTTTGTGCATTTTAAAAGTAAGTACATTATTATTTGTGCTTTCACGGTCCGTACTTATAGACATTATATGGGCCTTTGGGCTTATGCCGTATCAAGAAAGCAAGGTGAAACACTCTACGGTCAGCAGATAACTTTGCTCCGCATCTTCGGACTCAGTACAATCTCAAAATACTTTCTTTTTACAATGAATCATGTACAAATAATCTTCATTTATGTATGTGATGGACTAAAATTTGGTGCGATTTCTGCAGCACCACTACGACAATTTCGTCTCGTAAAGATCGAGATAATTCGAATTTCTTCCGAAATTATTCAAACCAGTATCCAGTATTCGGGAGATAGTAGGTTCGAACCCCACTGTCGGCAGCCCTGAAAATGGTTTTCCATGGTTTCCCATTTTCACACCAGGCAAATGATGGGGCTGTACCTTAATTAAGGCCACGGCCGCTTCCTTCCCACTCCTAGTCCTTTCCTGTCCCATCGTCGCCATAAGACCTATCTGTGTCGGTGCGACGTAAAGCAAATAGCAAAAAAAAAAAAAAAAAAAAAAAAAAATTCAAAGAAATTCGGAATAACACCGCGAGACCCTATTAGAAATCTTATTACTTGTAGGCGCTTCAGATGATTTATCGTATTTATCTGGTCATATTAGGTGATGATGGTCATCTTCTGATCACTCGGGGAAGTAGCAAGAATGTTGTCAAATATACGTTAAGACGTTCGTATGAAGTAGAGATCTTAAAAGTCATCATGGAACCCCTAGTGCAAAGTATGTAATAGAGAATGTCCAACGGGGGATACGCTCTAGAAATTAAGACACGTCTACAACATTCTACAACATGTTTCGAGCTGTCATCGGAGAGATGGCGTGGAATGACATTAGTAGACGAGTACATACATACATACGTATCTTTATTTCCACCATGGTAGATACCATTGGTTAGGTAATAAAGATAAGAAGCCAAGTCTTTTACTATCTATTAAATCTACTCTGTAGCATCCCACACATGCGCACATGTAAGATGATACCTTCACTACAAGCTACACTAAAACCTAACTATCTTATTCTACTGCCTAAGAGCTGGCTGGTCGTGTTGTCTCCCCTGGCAAGGAAAACTGCCCGTAGTAGACGAATAAGTTTGAGTGTGTCTTTAAAAGTAGGAAAGATCACAATATGAAGATAAAGTTAGAATTCAAGAGGTCAAATTGGGGCAAATTTTCGTTTTTACGAAGAGGAGTTAGGGATTGGAATAAGTTACCAAGGGAGATGTTCAATAAATATCCAATTCCCTTGAAATCATTTAAGGAAAGGCTAGGAAAACAACAGATAGGAAATCTGCCACCTTGGCGATTGTCCTAAAAGCAGATCTTGATTGATTGATTGATTGATTGATTGATTCTGAGGAGAAGCTATGGAAGAATGAAAATGCAGGGGTACGTTTTCACCAAGAAGAAACCGCAACCCTTCCTGGGGAAAAAATGTACAAGTGTCAATAATGTAACAATAGGCTCACCTTTTCGCGAATTGTTAATCTTGAAAAGCACAATTGCATCCTCTCAGAGATGAGACTACACAAGTGTACAACATGCAGTAATGCAATCTCACGAAACAAACTACGAAATAACCTATTCTCGTTATTTTGCTTTATTTGCTGAGCTTAGCTTTCATTCTTCTCCATATGTGGTATTTAGGTTAGTTTTCTTTGTTTTTATAATAGAATAGTACATCTCTTTTAGATATGTATTAAATAGTAATTCAAAAGTGTAAGAGAGGACCACGAGCCCCAACTTCGCCACTGCTTAAGTCAAATAAATAAATAAATAAATAAATAAATAAATAAATAAATAAATAAATAAATAAATAAATAAATAAATAAATAACCAACTGACTGACTGACTGACTAAATAAATAAATAAATAAATAAATAAATAAATAAATAAAACAAGTAAATCAATAAATAAACAAATAAATCACTAAATAACTAATTAACTAAATTACTAACTAACTGAGTGAGTGACTGACTGAATGACTGACTGACTGACTGACTATATAAATAAATAAATAAATATATATATAAATAAATAAAATAAATCTACTCAGGACCTGCTCACCTGATGAGTTAAACTCAACATTATCCCTGCATTGCAGGAGGCCATACCCTTAGGGGAATAACAAGGCTATTTATTTCTTATTTATGTTCCCCTTCTAAGTTAGTCTCCTGTGCCCCCCTTGTAAACTTCTCACGGGATCAAGGCACAGTTCCTACCATTGAGCAAGCGCCACCTTGAGAAAATGCCGCCGCCTCTGGTGTAATTACCAGTTTATTTACTGGAAAGTCAGGCAGGTTAATTTCTTGAGCACTGGAAACGTATGAGATGTTGCGCCATCTTTCTTCTCTTCCTTGAAACAGCGCCAACGTCTCTCTTCTCTCTCTCTCTCTCTCTCTCTCTCTCTCTCTCTCTCTCTCTCTCTCTCTCTCTCTCTCTCTCTCACTCTCTCTCTCTCTCTCTCTCTCTCTCTCTCTCTCTCTCTCTCACTCTCTCTCTCTCTTTCCTGTGTTGAAATACAATTCACCGACCTGGTTTCTCCTCGAGAAACACACTGATTATTCTAGGTTAGGACTGTGTTAATGCACTTAAAATCTTGTAAGCCAATTCTCTAGCAATTATTCTGCTGTGTTCTTTCTATCATTGGGCGAACAAAACACTGAGGTTTCAAGCTTCGCGTGAACTGAATCGGGCGGAATTTCTCCTGCGTTAAGAATGAAAGTTTTAGCCGCAGATAGACGAGTGTTATGAAGGGGTCTGGTCGAAGTATTCGGCAGTAATACTAAGGCGGTTGTTACATTGCTACTGCCAATAGAGGACAGACAATTCCTTTTCTTCCATATGGCTGAATGCATGTATTGCTTTCTAAGACATCTCCGTACAGGCCTTGATGGAGATGAAATAATAAGTTACATGTATTGAAACAACGGGAAAGAGTTTCAGTTTACATATAAGATCTAGAGCAGTGGCGGCCACTAGGGCTATGAATGAAATCAGGAACATCACACAACTATCGATCAGCACAGCTATGGACTTGTTTAGGTTAAAGATACTACCTGTTCTGACGTATGGCCTAGAATTAGTGGCAGAATACCTCACGTACAAACAGCTGGAAGAATTGGAGCGAGTAAAGGCTAGAAACCTGAAGAGAATTGTAGGAGTCCCGCAGAATGCAAGATCGAGGCTAGTGTATGAGCTTACCAGGGAGACCTTCTTAATAGAGGATCTGAGATGCGAGCTCATACTTCCAGCTAGTACCAGCTTCAAACAGCTTATACAAGATCTGCATGAGAAGAAAAACAACATACCAGAGGACTTCTATGCAACATCTGCTATGCAAGACAGGACCTGGATGGAAGCTAATCATGATATGCGACACGTGACGACGAGGTTGGCGATCCATGGTTTCCACCACAACAAATCATTTCACGAACCAAATGACGAATGTGTGTGTGAGTTGTGCTTGGAATTCTGTGATAGATACCATATTGTAAAATGCAGGAATAGACAGAAATCCATCGTAGCTTATAGCAAAGAAAGTAATGTGTATGTAATGTAAATGTAATGTAATGGTATTCTGCACGGCATGTGCGCATTTTTCAATAATCATAATAATAATTGGTTTTACGTTCCACTAATTACTGCACGGTTTGAGTGATGAAAGCATTCCTTAGGAGAAAAAAGTACGGGTCACCATACTACGAAAAATGTAAAATTAAGCAATTTCCTCAGTTGTGCCGACATTTGAAGAGATGAATGGCCCAGAAAGGTTTCAAATTGTGAGTCTTGAATAGCACTATCCAAATAAAAAACAACTTTCGTAAATCACGTCCGGCCTAAACTCGCTTGTTTCTTTACTCGTATTCCTCATTATTCAAGTCCTAGCCAAATGAACTTATTTACATAATTCTTTCTCTAATGTATTCTTTGTTTTTGTACCCTCAGGCATTTTGTTTGTTTTGAAACATGTCCACACCGAATGCAGTTATAAGGACCTAAGTGAAACTCTGCGTTGACTCACATTAGTGCTCGTAGTGGTGCTTAAGTGAAACTCTGCGTTGACTCACATTAGCGCTCGTAGTGGTGCTTAAGTGAAACTCTGCATTGACTCACATTAGCGCTCGTAGTGGTGCTTAAGTGAAACTCTGCATTGACTCACATTAGCGCTCGTAATGGTGCTTAAGTGAAACTCTGCATTGACTCACATTAGCGCTCGTAGTGGTGCTTAAGTGAAACTCAGCATTGACTCACATTAGCGCTCGTAGTGGTGCTTAAGTGAAACTCTGCATTGACTCACATTAGCGCTCGTAATGGTGCTTAAGTGAAACTCTGCATTGACTCACATTAGCGCTCGTAGTGGTGCTTAAGTGAAACTCTGCGTTGACTCACATTAGCGCTCGTAGTGGTGCTTAAGTGAAACTCTGCATTGACTCACATTAGCGCTCGTAGAGGTTGACAAAGTCAAACTGCTGACCTAATCGACCGGATAACGATGATTTAAAAAAAAGGATTGTAAATTTTAGGAATAATTAAAGAATATATTCTCATACTTTATTATGTTTTACTTACCAAAAATCCGTAGCTCATATTACTAGGATATTTTTTACACTGAGTTGTTAAGGACTGGAACTGTGGATTTTCCAACATGCCATGATGCCGGAGATTTGTCCCACATGAGTTCTTCAACGTGCTAGTAAATCTACCGATACAAGGCTGACGTATTTGGGCACTTTCAAATACTATACCTAGGACTGAGTCAGGATCGGACCCGTCAACTTGACCTCAGATGGACAGCACTTTACCGCCTGAGCTACTCAGTCCCGCTAACTGTAATACTATATATATATATATATATATATTTTTGCTATGGGCTTTACGTCGCACCGACACAGAAAGGTCTTATGGCGACGATGGGATAGGAAAGGCCTACGAGTTGGAAGGAAGCGGCCGTGGCCTTAATTAAGGTACAGCCCCAGCATTTGCCTGGTGTGAAAATGAGAAACCACGGAAAACCATTTTCAGGGCTGCCGATAGTGGGATTCGAACCTACTATCTCCCGGATGCAAGCTCACAGCCGTGCGCCTCTACGCGCACGGCCAACTCGCCCGGTAATACTATATTTACAAAGGGAGATTAATTAATACACTTCTAACTTCCTTGAAATCTTTTAAGAGATGCCTAGGTAAACAGCTGATAGTATATCCGTCACTTGGGCGACTGCCCTAAATGCAGATCAAAGGTGGTTGATTGATTGATCAAATGATTTATTTATTTATTTATTTATTTATTTATTTATTTATTTATTTATTTTTATTTATTTATTTATTTATTTATTTATTTATTTATTTATTTATTTATTTATTTATTTATTTATTTATTTATATCCTGTACGGGGATGACTTGACTTTCCTTTATTAGAATGTTTTCCTCCAAGAACTCTGTTCTTTCTTACAGAATATCGCTGTTCGGGACTGTGAGCTCAACGCATTAGTTTAGCTATAGTCATGATTTCAGTTAGTAAGCACTTCAAATGAATCATCCGGAAGTGCCATTCGGTCCTCTTGGCGTTCCTCACATCTGACATTTCTTTAGTATTGGTCAATTCCCAAATTAAATCGCCACGTTACATTTCAAGCTTCAAGATTCTGCATTAGATTGCAGGCTTTCTGAACAGTCTGCCACAAAGGCCAAGTCATCACTATAGGAGAAACTCCATACTCAACATATATCTAACTAAATTCCTCACGACCATATTCCAAAGTATCATGTTTCTTTTCTTTATAGGTGAGTGAAACCATCAATGCAAACAACTTTTTATATTTATCAGTAAGTAGAGCCGGGATAAACACGCTAGTAAGTCAGAATGCAAACTTACTGAAGCGCGTATCAAGAATAGGCTACTCTACACAACGGTTAAGTTATGAGTCTTGCATAAACTTGAAGGGTACGGTATATCAGAACCCCTAGAATTTAAGTTACTCTTGCTACGTTAGGAAATATTTATTTTATTAAATATTTATTTAATATTTATTATTTATTTATTTATTATTTATTATTTATCATTTTTATTTATTATTTAATATTTATTAAATAGGAAACAAGAATTATTTTGTATTCTAAGGTATCACTGGCTAATATTCCGAATTTGAGAAGTCGTAATTAGTCTTATAGGCCTATAGCAAGTACTTTCTGCCAATGGATACATATTATTTGAGATCTGAAAGCTCCTTTGACAATTCAACAAGTCCTTTGTTTCCTTCGCATGACAAAGCGACTGTGTATTTATTTTTTTCTGCGCCCAAGTAGATTCTCTGTTATTTCAGCCAGCAAATTCTTCATTTCTTTGTTGACTCTCTCACGCACTTCTTCAGTTTATTTTCCGACAGAGGATAACCTTTCTACAGCTTCTGTTAGCTAATTACTTCCACAAAGATCTTTGAAAGACATGTGGTGAACACACGGATTGGGGATAATCAAAATAACGTCGCTGACAGAGTGCTACAGAAATACAAGCTCTGAGCTTTGTCACAGAATCGTTACGAAAAAGGAATTAAGAAAAATACGTTTGAGAAATGTCACACAAATATTGATAGTTTTATTTAATTATTTGGAGTAGAATTTAATGAAATATTAAGTAGGAGTAAAAGGCTTTTCATACCTAGAAAGTTTTGCCGTCTCCTTTCTATTGGGGATTATATTCAAAGTTCCTTTTCTTACGAACGGCAGCACTTTAGTGCCATAGTGTTTAAAAAAAAAATTTAACTATTGGATTTCCGTCCAGTTGGCCCAGTTTATTACCCTGGTGGAAGACAGAATGGAATTCTTACTTTCCAATCTTTAGTACCCACAGAAAACCTAAAATTATTCAGGGTGACTTCAGTGATCCCAAATAAATCTCCGAAGCCACCTCTGGACAAATACAAACATAGACTCTGAAATGAGCTGGTGAGTCATTTGGTAGTCTCCTTAACACTTCTGTAGCCCCGTGATTCCATATGGCATCATTATATTTCTAAATGTTCTATCCAATTTATTACTCAGATGGATTCCGAGTGACATCATGATAGTTTACCTTGTGCTGTTAGAAGATGGTTGGTAACACTGCAGTAGTCTATCAGGTGATCAGTACAAAATATCGAATTGTTGTCAGCACTGCAAAAGACACCCCCTGTGGGTGGGGGATGCAGACGAATAATACACCCACGGTATCCCCTGCCTGTCGTAAGAAGCGACTAAAAATGGCAACCAAGGAATGCTGAATTTTGATTCAGGAGATTACCTATGACTAGTACGATCACGCTAGGAACACCATGCGTCAACGTTTCTTGCGATTAGTACCACTATGTGAGGAATGCCATGGCTCTGTGGGTGGATCACTATGGGTTTACAGTGCCGGTGGTTAATATCTGCCATTATTCAGGTTTGGCTGGAACACTCCAAACAGAAAAGAAAGCAGGCTAACTTCCCTGGGGAGTTTCAGCATCTGGTTGTGGACATCATGGGTCTGGGCGTTGCCTGTGATGAGTACCAGTAAATGAGCGCACCATGGGTCTTCGTTGCCTGTGATGAGTATCCTCTATGAGGGGAACACCACGGGATAATACGGGTCCCTGTGATGCGAGGAACACCAGCAGTCAATGTTTCTTGTGACTAGTAGAGCTACATGAGGTTCTACTCTCACTAGTGGTAAGTACCATTATGAGGGGCCGTTGACCTGGATTGTGGACCACTTTATTCAACAGGATTGTGCTTTGGAAGCAGTCACTTGCACAGTCTATAACACTGTTTTAAGTAAGTTTCTGGGAACGACCCACTGATTATTTTAAATTAATATTCATCCATTCATTCTTCATTATCAATTTTCGAATTCTAGATTTTTTAAATTACATCCCATCTCATTTCGTACCGTTAGGGGCCGATGACCTAGATCTTAGGCCTCTTTAAACAACAAGCATCATTATCACCATCATCACTACAAAAACCGGTACTCTTAAAGACCTCATGTTATCGCCATAAGACTTCGGTGCGACGTAAAGCCACTAGCAAAGAAAAAAACCTCATGATATGTATAATATGTTGTTTCAATTTCAATTTATTTTCAGTTCACAATTTGTCATAATGGAGAGAAAAGGATAAGTATAAATATATAGTATACTTGTTGTTATTGTTACCTCATCCTATCATTACCTTTTCATTTCTACATGACTACTAAATAAATAAATACATTATCGTATGGCCTCAGCTACCGTGTGCAGACATTTCAATTTGACGCCATCTGGCTGTCTGCTCGTCAATTTTGACGTTCCGTTTTGCTCTAGGCCCACTAGATGGCAGACCGAGTAAACCGAAACTCTCCTGGGCGTCTATGGCTGAGATTTAATTAATTTTGTCGGGTAAACACCAAATGTGTCACCAGAGATCTTTTACATGCGGACATAGTACGACATGGAGTATCGAATGGACTTTTTCCGCCCTTCAAAAATCCGACTACCTCTGCCGGGTTTGAACCCGCTATCTTAGGATCCGGAGGCCAACACTCTACCACTGATCCACAGAGGCAGCTTACATGACTACTGAATTCTACATACAATCTAATTTTTTGTCTATTCATGACTTGGCCTACTTCTTTGTTACAGCAGTGAGAGGGAAGCGACCGGGGCCTTAATAATTAAGGTACATCCACGGCTTTTTACTGGTGTGAAAATAGTAAACCGTGGAAACCCATCTTTAGCGCTGTCGACAGTGGAATGCAAGCTCACAGCTCCGTAACCAAAATCGAGCGGCCCCTTGTTCGATATCAATGTGATTAATTATAAATAATTCATAACTGAATAATGCAGGTGCTGATTTCAATTATCAGGTTCCCGATCATCAAACTACGATCTACGTTTTACTTCACTTGGATTATCGGTCCTGCTTATTCAACAGGACTTTTCTAGTCTCTTTGGAATATCGAGAGAACTGAACATCTCCTGTATAAAGAATTATTCTTGCTTTGTGATATTAACGCAAGTTCTAAAAGTAAAGGGTTCTGTGGATATATGAATCTTAACCAAGGTATATCTGACAGAGAAGACATCTCCTTGCTTCACTAAATCGCAGGAAACATATACCGTTATTAGCCGAATCCATTAGTCATAGCCCGTGGGGACGCGAGGCTAATAATAATTGTATCGGAGATGCTGGGAACACTGGAGCCACCAAGCGGGAAGTAATTGAAGTCTTGTTACCTTCTGTTACCATGACAACGACTACAAGCCAGGCGCTGCTGTATTAGGGCTGCATTCATCTATCATATGAGAGGGAAGTAATTAAGATGAAGTCAAATGAGGTTAAGTATATATACTGAGAAAGTGTTTCCTGGGGTCATACATTGTCCTCGGTACGTCCAGAGTAATGTTTGAATAACATACGTGCCCCCTCATAATAGTGTCATATCTTAGGGAAGATACAGTTGCTGAAAAGACAATTCGTACATGGTATTGTGTAAGTTTCTATTAACAGGTTTTATAGCCCCATCTGTATGCGAGGTGAATTTTATTTAGAAAAAAGAACGTTTAGCCCACCTGGTGGCGATTAAAGATAACCCACTCCCTAATATATCGTAGTGAAATGTCGTATGGCTTTTGGTGCCGAGATATCCCAGATTGGGTTCGGCTCGCCAGGTGCAGGTCTTTCTATTTGACTCCCGTAGGCGATCTGCGCGTCGTGATGCGGATGAAAATGAGGATGAAGACAACACATACACCCAGCCCCCGTTTCTTTGGAATTAACCAATTAAGGTTAAAATCCCCGACCCGGCCGGGAATCGAACCCGGGACCCTCTGAACCGAAGGCCAGTACGCTGACCGTTCAGCCAACGAGGCGGACATATATCGTACTGAGTCGTAGTGAAAAGAAATTGCATTCCGTCATATATCGTACTAGATCTTACCTGTATTTTAGGAACGTATACCTCTGCCATCTCTTGGTGAATTTTAGATTTAACTGCTGGAACTCTTAGCACAGAGCATTTAGAATTTTTTTTTTTTTTTTTTTTCTAGGGGTTTTACGTCGCACCGACACAGATAGGTCTTATGGCTACGATGGGATAGGAAAGGCCTGGGAGTTGGAAGGAAGCGGCCGTGGCCTTAATTAAGGTACAGCCCCAGCATTTGCCTGGTGTGAAAATGGGAAACCACGGAAAACCATCTTCAGGGCTGCCGATAGTGGGATTCGAACCTACTATCTCCCGGATGCAAGCTCATAGAAAAAATTGGTATGTATCATAACGTTTAGTCTTCTTTGGAGAGTAGTTTAAATGCGTTTGGAAATATGTGATGCACGTATCGCGACAAGGTCGCAGTCGATGTAAACAGAAATGGCGGCACGGTGAGCGGTGGGTTGTGTTATGAATATCGTATTTTCAGGACTAATGTGTTGATTTAAAAGCTTATATCGATGAAATTGATAGCTGCAGCAGTGGTAGTAGTGATTTGGAATAAAAATGGGAGGATTTGAAGATGAGAAGTGTTAAATTCAGGAAGATGATCGACCTCAGCCGACGAAGATATCTCAACAAATTAGGCCTACGCCTGAATAATAGTCTAATGGTTTGGATTCTATCGCATCCGATCCCTTCACTGAATATCAAGGTGTTTTGCACAACTCTCTTGTAGGATCAAGTGTGTTCGACTAGTTTTCATTGTATTTTAGAGGGGACTTTTTTCAACTTTCGGCAGGCAATACAAAGCAGTACGCGAAAATGAAGCAACAGAATAAAGAGGCTCAAAAATGGGAACCTTCTAGTACGTAATTTGTATTATAGTGAAAATAAAATTTTCAAATTAAATATGTCCTCAGAAATAAAAACAAAACTGTTTTATTTCAACTATGAGTTACGTCTCCGCCGTTGTTCAAATCGCCCGCTATACATTTCCAAATTATTTTAATCTGTCAGAATTAATCCACCCAATTTTGGTATTAATATTTTAATTTTCTTTTGCAAGAATGTTACATGCCTTAAAAATTACAGTTGTATAGGAGTAGTAGTTTTATACTCTTCAAACGTTGGCTCTACAGATCTAGAGCTAAAGAAAAGATGTCTGGAAAGTTGCATTTGAGTAATCTCAAAGATCCGAGGGAGAGGGTTAAGGCGTCAAGTATCTTCATGGTCTGACACCGTGGTTATCCGGTTCGAGTTCCGCTGGTCGAAAAATTTTCCACCGTCAGAATGTTGGGTAGGAGAAGAGATGGCATACAACTTCTACTCGCTATGTTGCGTGTCAGAAGCATGGATTCCATTCCAATCCTCTCCTCTCTGCTCATAAGGAGTGAGTGCATGTGGTAATTCTTCTGCCTTGAGCAGACCCCTCGGTGCTATTCAACAGGCGTAGGTTGTGTGTCCCAACCAGGTTTCACACTCTTTCTTCCTATTCTCCCCGACACGTAAGCCTATGCACTAATGGTACAACCCTACTCTTTCCCCCCATTTAATACTGAAGTTAGTGATTTTTAGTTATTTTCTAACTGTAGGGTTCGATTTAGTGTCGCTCACCACAGAATTTAGGGACCCTACATGCCGGCGAAGATATCTCAACAAATTAGGCCTACGCCTGAACAATGGTCTAATAGTTTGGATTCTATCGCATCCGATCCTTTCACTGAATATCAAGCTGTTTTGCACAACTCACTGGTAGGATCAAGTGTGTTCGACTAGTTTTCATTGTATTTTAGAGGGGACTTTTTGTCAACTTTCGGCAGGCAATACAAAGCAGTACGCGAAAATGAAGCAACAGCAGAGGCTCAAAAATGGGAACCTTCAAGTACGTAATAATAATAAGAATCTGTTACGCGGGAAATATGTTTGCGGAAGTTCAAAATCGATTATTGTGTAAATCATTATTGCCTAAATTTGTTTTAACTTAGTTTTTAACTGGTCATGGAAAATTTCACTCTTATTTAGAACGCTTTAAACTTAATGTTACAGACAGCTACTTGTGCATCATTTAATATTTGAGTGTCCAGTGTTTGAAATGAGAAGATATTTTTTACGATTCCAGCTGAATGGTTGTAACCTACAATTTTCTAAACCACTGTATCATGTACTCAAGACACAACGTGCAGTTTCTCACATTCTTTAACAAAATATGTTGTGAACTAAATTTATAAGAGCGTACCTCTGTTATGATTTTAAACTATAACCCTAATATACCTCTGGTAAAACAGGGTTTCTGTACTGTTTTTTATATTAAAAATAATAGTAATACCTCTTCTGATGACGTTGACGTCAGGAAGGGCATCCGGTAGTAAAACTGAATACGTCGATTCTTCTCACTTCATTTCCGCTCCGGTAGAAGAACGGGACAAGGGATGGACTTACACTCAGCGATTTACAGTGCATGACATTCTTTTTAAATATTTGAAGTATTCTGATTGTGTCTTTTAATTGTGCATTTAATAAGTAACTATTATATTAAACATAACTCATACTAAAAGGAATACACTAAATTCTTCTTCTCCTTCTACCACTTTTCCCACATCTGTAGAGTCACAGGTGTGAACTGTGTCGCACATGTGGATGTAGTCCTGTTTAACGGCCGGATGCTCTTCATGACGCCAACCGTATATGGAGAGATGTAATCGCTATTGCTTATTTCTGTGACGGTTGGTAGTGTGGTGTTTTGTCTGAATACGAAGAGGAGAGAGTTGTTGAAGCAAAGCATAAAGATCCAGTCCCCGAGCCAGAAGTATTACTCAGACTAGTTAAAATCCCCCACCCGAACGGGAACCGAACCCGGGACCCTCTGAAACGAAAGCCTCATCACTGACCGTTCAATGAGTGGAACACTTTTATAAATTCAATACTTTAATACTATTACATATTTTATAAATATTACATAGTTATGTACATATTTCACTGATATTAACTACACTTTAATATTGAAAATATTTCTTATCAGACAAAGTAGGGGTCCTCATACTACGAAAAACGTAAAATTAAGCAATTTCCTCAATTGTGCCGGAAGTTGAAGAGCTAAAGAGCTCGGGAGTCATGGACAGCTCTATCAAACTAAAAAGCACATTTCGAAAATCACTTCAGGCCTAAATGCAGTTCCGGCAAAACAGCCTAAAATCGCTTTTTTTCTTTACTCGTTTTTCCTTTGGATTGAAATCTTTTCCAAATAAACTTATTTGCATAATTCTTTCTGTAATGTGTTCCTTGGTTCAATATCGTCAGGCGTGTTTTGATTTTTGAATATTGACCACAGCGAATGTAGTTATAAGGGCTTAAGTGATAGTCTGCATTAGCTGACATTAGCGTTCGTAGTGGTGCTTAAGTGAAACAATGCATTGACTCACATTAGCGCTCGTAGTGGTGCTTAAGTGAAACAATGCATTGACTCACATTAGCGCTCGTATTGGTGCTTAAGTGAAACAATGCATTGACTCACATTAGCGCTCGTAGTGGTGCTTAAGTGAAACAATGCATTGACTCACATTAGCGCTCGCAGTAGTGCTTAAGTGAAACAATGCATTGACTCACATTAGCGCTCGTAGTAGTGCTTAAGTGAAACAATGCATTGACTCACATTAGCGCTCGCAGTAGTGCTTAAGTGAAACAATGCATTGACTCACATTAGCGCTCGTAGTGGTTCTTAAGTGAAACAATGCATTGACTCACATTAGCGCTCGTAGTGGTTCTTAAGTGAAACAATGCATTGACTCACATTATCGCTCAGAGTGGTGCTTAAGTGAAGCAATGCATTGACTCACATTAGCGCTCGTAGTAGTGCTTAAGTGAAACAATGCATTGACTCACATTAGCGCTCGTAGTGGTGCTTAAGTGAAACAATGCATTGACTCAAATTAGCGCTCGTAGTGGTAGAAAAAAGCTAACTGCTAATCGAATTGACTGCGTAACGAGAATTAAGAAAAGGATTGCAATGTTTCGGAATAAATAAAGAATACATTCTCATCCTTTATTATATTTCATTTATTTGAAATTCGTAGCTTATATCCCTAGGTAATAAGTGACTAATAGGGGGACCACGGCTCCCCTAGATGATTGTTTTCCACTTATGCTATGCTCCTCACTTTCATATACCCTATCCGACCTTCCCTGATCAATTCTCTATCATCCCTGACAGTACTACGTTTACCAGACCAAAAGTCTTTCAGTTTTACGCCTTATTGATCACCGCCACCACGCTGGCATTAAACTAGAGAATAATTGCAATCGGAATTTAAAACTCGCGCAGTTGTATTCTTAAACTGTGTGCAAGAAGCTATTAATTTAGCTATTTTCATCATGTGAAGTCATGACGTTGAAGCATAGAGACGCCTATAAGCCTCCCTTTTTTTCGGTGCTTGAGTTTACAATTCATGCTGTTGGAAGAAAGTCATTAATAAAGGTCCTTATGAAGAGAAATAAGAAGGCAAGCAGGCAGAAAGAGTGAGAGAGAAGGAGAGTGCGAGAAATTTGGCAAAGCTTCACAGAGAACACGATAATATAACGAGGAGAATTAAGCAAGTTCTTCAATTATGTTTAATTTATCCGACAAGAAACAAATTAATGAAGCATTTTACCCTTGTTTACTTTCACAGCAACACTTTAAAAGTTACTGAGCTCACTGTCTATGGCATTTCAAGTTCGGAACATCCTTCATGTCTAGGAAAGGAGACTTTCAAGTCTTCTGTTGTCGTCCGGAAAATTACTCAACCTATGGCTGTCTCGAGAGATGTGGAGAAGTGTCTCGTTTATAACATGAGTTCAGTCTCGTGCAAGAGCGGGTAGATCTTGTGTCCTAACGAAAGTCGGTACAGTTTTCAGTGAAAAATATTTTGCGTTCTTTTGCAGAATTCTCGACCATTTTCTTTACAGCACCGACCGCCATCCTAAGCGTTCTCGTGGGCTTATGGATGGGAACTCTAATGCTATGACCCACACTCAAGGTACTAACTGCACAGTTGCGGCATTGGGCAGTTCACACGTGACGGTATCAGGTGATGTCATGCGATTTTGCAGTACCACCCACATCAATGCTTGAGCATTTGCGAACATTGACCACGACTGCATTGTGGAAGTAGATGCGCGATCCCTTTCCTTCCTGCGGGTCAGGGTTCAATTTCGGCCTCATTCGGTCAGCATGCGCGGTCTATCCCGTCCTGTTTCTTGAAGTATGAATTTGTTTTCTGTCTGAGAGTCTATCTGCAATTAGTGTTATGAATACAGTCAAACTTTTAGAACTCGACGTAGAAAACTGAACGTTCATGGAGGGCTCTCCGGCTTTATAGCTAAATGGTTAGCGTGCTGGTCTTTGGTCACAGGGGTGCCGGGTTCGATTCCCGGCAGGGTCGGGAATTTTAACAATAATTGGTTAATTCCCCTGGCACGGGCACTGGGTGTATGTGTCGTCTTCATCACCATTTCATCCTCATCACGACGCGCAGGTCGCCTACGGGAGTCAAATCAAAAGACCAGCACCTGGCGAGCCGAAGTCCTCGGACACATGCCGGGACTAAAAGCCATACGCTACTTCATGGAGGGCTGTAACGAGCGGCATCTCTCGTTACATTACTGGATGCAGCCGAAGAAGGGCGTGTTTGCGATGAATCCTCAGCTACGTATTCTTAACTTTGATCACAGAATTGTAGACATGAGCTCGCCCTCTCGGCTTAGTCCAGAAACATATCCATGATTCTGCACTTTTTCCGTGTAACGCAAAAAATGTGCCATACGTTATCGCTTCTGGTACACTGATTTTAAATATTCCTATTATGTGTGGTTATGTTTTCCTGTTGCTACTTCAAAATCACGTCCCCGAAAATCAATTACGGCAACTTGACTTTCTATATGGGTGGATCAAGTGAAAACCATACAGGTACCTTAGAATGAATCCAATAAAATTTACTTCAAAAGTAATCTCCAAAGTTATACGAACACTTGATCAATTGTTTCACCAGGTAATGCTACCCTGCTCGTGGAATTCTTAGGCTGAAATTGAAACCAGTTGCGAACAAGTATAAGTGCGATACGTTGAATGCCTTTCAAGACCTCTTGTTCCTGAAGCTCCGGGTTCATGTTCCGGCCAAGGTATTTTCATATTACGCTGTTAATTCCCTTATTTTGAAGACTGCTGTTCCCAACATTCGTCCATCTTATAAATAGATGCAGATTCGATCACATCTTGTTTGCGTGTCTTCGGGTGGATCCACGTCCGTAGGCTATACGGGAGCACGGTCCTCCATCACCTCCATTACTTCACCCCTGGTCTGCATTTATCGCAATCGCCCAAGTGGCTGATTCCCTACCTATTTCATCACCTTTTTTCTTTTTTTATATTTGTTCGGGGCGTCGACCCATGTGGATTTATTGCCCCAACTGGCACCATATTGTATGAATCTGCGTGTAATTGGAATGGCGGTAGTGTGGAATGTTATGTGTGAGGTAAGGAAGATTAAGGACGTCACAAATAGCCAGTCCCCAAGCCAGCGATATTAATCATTACAATTAAAAAAGCCTGACACGGCCGTGAATCGAACCCAGGGCCGCCGGGTGACAGGCGCACGCGTTGTCCCCTACACCGCGGGGACGGATTGGTTCTTTACCTAGTCTTTTCATAAATAACTGCAAAACAATTTGGAAGTTAATTGAACATTTCCCTTAATAAATTATTCCAATCACAAATATTTACCACAGTTTGCCCCCTTGAATTCTAACTTTCATATTGTGATCTTTCCTACTTGTAAAAACACCGCTCAAAACTATTCGTGTATTAATGTCATTCCACGCTATCTCTCCGCTGACAGCTTGGAACGAACCACTTAGTCGAGCTGTTCGTTTCCTTTCTTCCAAGTCTTCCCAGCCCAACGTTTGCAACATTTTCGTAATGCTACCCTTTTGTCGGAAATCAGCCTGAAATAATCCAGCTGCTTTCTTTGGATTGTTCCTATTCTGGAATTCAGTAATCCTGGCGAGGGTCCTTACACTGCAACTGTTGGTGTTTTAATTACAGCATACCAGGTGTATGCATAGGACTTTGCCCTTTTTTGCGGTAAAGAAAACTCGTAATTTTCTGTTTATATAAAATATTGGCAATCGGCTTCTACACACTTCGCCCATCTTTCAGGTAAGTTATGAATACCATACCAGAAAAACTGCTTGTCTTTTGCGGCAAACCATTCATCTGCCATTTTCCAACTTCCTCGAAATAGCTGCTTTGCGAGCGCGTGCCTAATTGATGCGAAGAGGTGATAGTCAGATGGCGCCAGGTCAGGGCAGTACGGTGGGTGCGGAAGGATGTCCCAGCCAAGCGATTTTAAGGTGTCCTTCACTGGTTTTGCTGTGTGAGACGGCACATTGTCGTGCAACAAAATCACGTTGCCATGTCTTCTGGCCCATGCCGGTCGTCTTTCGATCATGCGTGATTTAAATGCATCATTTGTTAGCGATAGTGTTGTGCATTAACGGTTTTGCCAGGCTTCAAGAGTTCATAATACACAATACCGCTACCAGAGCGCGCACTGTCTTTCACATTGAAATCATCACGTTTAAATAATAATTGTCGAAACCATGTCTCACATGTTCTAATCGATGGCGAGTGTTCAACAGATGTTTCTACCAGCAAACGATGACTTTCCATAGCCTTTTCCTTTTGTTTAAATAAGAAAAGCACAGCGTGCCACAAATGTTGCTTTATCAGGCACAAACGTCGACATGATCACTGATCAATACAACTGTTGCCGACCTTCCTTGGTTAACTCTAGTTCTTTGCCGACCCCGACGCTATTAGGTTTCCGAGGGCTAGGGAGTCTTTCATTTTTCACGCGCTTCGCGGCCCTTGTCTTCCTTTGGCCGATACTTTCATTTTTCGAAGTGTCGGGTCCCTTCCAGTTTTTCTCTCTGATTAATGTTGTACAGTAAAGAGGATGGCTGCTTAGTTGTACTTCCTCTTAAAACAATAATCACCACCACTACCAACTTGACGGTAATTTGGAAGCACATAACTAAACAAATGTTAAATGCATCTCAGCAACCATCCATATATTGCAAATCGTGAGACCAAATAATTAAAAAACGACAAAAATCTTCATATTTCATGAAACAAATTGTCGTTTTACTCAAAAATGAGTATTTATTTAGCTTAAGGTACAAGTTAAGCCGCTCACAGATTGAGCAACGTTATGTAAAATAACAAATCATTTAAAAAACAGAATAAATATAAAAAGTCAAGATAAAATACAAAGTAGAAAAGTACAGAAAAATAGAAAAAACTACATAAACACAGATATAGATATAGATACAAGTAGATGCATAAGTTGTCCGCTTCTGTGCCGTAGTGGTTAGTGTAATTAGCTGACACCTCCAGAGGCCCGGGTCCGATTTCCGGCTCACTCAAGAAATTTGAAAATTTGTAGGGCCTATGAGGGTTGGAACGGTATTCACTCAGTTTCGGGAGCACAACTGAGTAGAGGGGGGTACGATTCCCTCCTCAGTCATCCTCGAAGTGGTTTCCCGTAGTTTCCCACTTCTCCTCCAGGCAAATGCCTGGATGGTACCTAATTTAAGGTCACGGCTGCTTCCTTCCCTCCTCGTTTTCTATCCCTTCCCAGTGCCGGGAATTGAACCGGGGCCTCCGGGGGTGGCAGCTAATCACACTAACCACTACACTACAGAGGCGGACGTCAATAATAATAATAATAATAATAATAATAATAATAATAATAATAATAATGTTTGGGTCACGTAGCTGTCAGCTTGCATTCAGGGAGTAGTGGTTTCGAACCCCGCTGTCGGCAGATCTGTACATTCTATACCTGAGAGTTAAGCCAACGTAAGTCACATTTTATTTTACAGAAGAGAGTGACTTGTGACTTAGGCAATAAATGTTCATCATTGTTCTTTATATATTTTGTGTAATTCCGACCACTAATATAATTTAAACTTAAAATTGTTAGTTATTTTGTTATTGCAATAAAAGTAAAATGACAATGGACTTATGTTTAGATGGCTCTAAATTTCATAAAATGGCTAAAATGTGACTTACGTTGCTTTAGCTCTCAGGCACAGAAGTATTCACACCGGTAATCACCCTTAAATTTCAATACATAATCATTTTTTCTACATTATGAAAAAGTTGAGATAGGATTTAGTTGTGAATTATTTAAGAATCTGAATAGACCGGCGAATGTTTTCGGATGAGGATAGTATCTTGGCGCCCTTCCCCTATTACGAGTTATCAATTTCTCTTGGTCCCTGTCTTCTATGAAACTGTGCCAAGCTCTCCCTCCTTGCCTTTCTTTTTTATTCGTCCACCCCTCCCGTTACAGCGAGCCAACACACATTCTCTGTAGCCCGCTTGCGGTCTTCCGTGTAGCGATCGTCTTCTAGGCTGCACTGTCTTGATTCAGTTTTATCAAGATAGTTATATGTATCTCGCATCCTACCGGCTATTGAATTCGCATCTGCCCGCCTGGTCTACCTCTTTACCTACTAATCTGAATCACACTCATTCTTCTGTGCCAGTGCTAGAGCCAGATTATCGAATCTTGTGCAGCAATCAGATACTGGATAACTTAAACCATCGCTCGTTATCTACCCGCAGGAAAGTAGCTGGCCTTAGACTCATGTAAAATGCTGTTAACGGCTTATTTCGTTCTCCTGAACCTGCATCCTTCTTTTCCGTACATTTCTTACTTAACTAAAAAGCTAGCTTACCTCCTTCATATTCCTTTTTCTTCTTTTCATTGCTGTCCTCGCTATTGTACATAATGTAATATTTATTTATTTATTTATTTATTTATTTATTTATTTATTTATTTATTTATTTATTTATTTATTTATTTATTTATTTATTTATTTGGTACTGTTCTATATCGTTACTTATGTGTCATATCTGTATTTATCTTACTGTGTCTACCTATAAATTCTTCTCTCCGTTTTACTTTCAATCTTCAATTTTCCTGGTTCTTTTCCTTTCCTTTATGTTTTATTGCTAAGTGTCGTGTCTCTACAGTTATTTTGTTAGTTTTCAACTTTCTTCTGCTATTTTTATCATGAGACGATTTATCCTCATTGTTATTTCACTTTTTGTTTGCCTTGTGCTACTCCATTGTAAATATATTTTTCAATGCGGAACCCTGTAATTCGGCTTCTCGCTGTTTGGGTTTCCCTGATAAATAAATATATAAGTAAATTAATAAACTTCAACCTGAAGACATTTTGAATCGCAATATATATAGAAAGAAAATTGACAAGTGGGAAGTTACTCCAGAGAATGAAGTACCAAAAAGAGCAGGTACCAAGTGGACGGAAGAACGGAAAAGGATCTTTAGTCAACAGATGGAAGCATCCTGGATCCTCCGCAAACGAAATCGTAAATAAAGCTTCGTGTGTTCCAAAAGGGACCATTCACGTATAATAATAATAATAATAATAATAAACAAATAAATACATAAGGAAATAAATAAATGAATGAATGAATGAAAAAAATACACAAATAAATACATACATACATAAATAAATTATACTTTGTATTATACAATTCATGGTATCATTGATAGTGTCCCTTCAGCTCCCAACTGCCTTATATGACCTTAAAAATCTTACCTTATCGTGCCTGTTAGAATACTTTGTTCAGATGGAAATCATACTTTTGAGTGTTCACGCAGTTAATAAAATATTCCACAGTCCTAGTCCTTTGGACAAGCAACTGAACATTGAGAATATTCCTGCACGAAATGTGGAGAAGGGAACATTTTGGGCGTGAAGGAAAAGTAAGCCATGATATTGCTTACAATCACTATTCACAAATCAAAAGGAACCTCCTTCGACAAAGTAGTCTATAAATACGATAAGTCTCATGAGATTGGCTTGGTTTATCGAGAACTCCCACGCTGGAGGATATCTTCCTGGCAAACACGAAGAAGCATCATAGTTTTTCTGGTTCATCACTATATTTCACCACTTTAAGTATTTTCTACTTTCGAAATCGATTGTTAACCTATTAGGTCGTGCTATACGTGCATAATACGTGTTGAACAGATGTTAAATACAGAAGAAAAATGGCCAACCAGTGGGATCCGAACCCACAATGCGGTCGTGAAAATTCAACATACATTTTTCCACTTTTCTAACCAATTATTTGCAACTAAACGTTTACTTGTTGGCGGTATAATGGCGCACAACATTCTCACGTGATTCATGTTTATATAACATAACCTCAAACCGGAAACTCGTTGCTTGACTAACTCTACCACTAGTAACGCTATTGTCACATTGTACATGACCCACTTCAGATGGAAGTGGAGACCTCCGTTTTGCGGAATTCAAAAGTATGGCAGACAATTGTTTTAACAAAAGATCAATCTATTTATTGAAATATTTAAAATGAACAACGGATATTGTTTTGACAAGTTGCTTTACGTCGCACCGAGACATAGATAGGCTTTATGGCGACGATGGGATAAGAAAGGGCTAGGAGTGGGAATGAAGTGGCCCTGGCCTTATTTAAGGTACAGCCCCAACATTTTCCTGGTGTGAAAATGGGAAACAATGGAAAACCATATTCAGGGCTGCCGGCAGTGGGGTTCGAACCCGCTGTCTCCTGAATACTGGATAGGCCCTACTGGCCGCACTTAAACTACTGCAGCTATCAAGCTCGGTCATCGGATAATCATTGTGGAAGAAGTTCATTTTAAAAAATGGCCATTTTTACGGGTTTTTCGTGAATGACATTTGGACATTTTTCTTTTTCCATTTGATAGAACTCTATAGAACACGCGCTATGACACTTTCACCATTTCTATATTCAATACTTTAGTCACAATTTAGTGAAATAGCTTAACATTACGTTTTTGCTACAGTGGGGCCCTATAGTGTGTGATCTAAGAAACATTTTCAATGTTATATCCATGTTGCTTTCTCAGTCTTTAGAACAAATATTAAAATTCAGAATAATAATGGCATATCCCAACCAATCTTTTATTCTATTTTCTCGATTTTGGCCATCCCAATGCAACGGAACGTAACACTATGCATTCATCTTGAGCCTTCTTTTCTTGACTTCCAATTATTCTTCATCCTTTTACTTTGCTGTTTCCCCTTCTCTTGTATCTAGATGTTATTATATTTCCTCTTCTTCTTCTCCTGGAAAAACTTCAAATTTTGTACTAATTATCTAAAGATTTTTCTATCTTCTATTATATATTCGGTTATACCAACCTCTTCTTTATTTATTATCTTTTAATATGTGAAGCCATCTCTTTACAGTTTCGACTCAGTTAATTTAAAATGTTAGGTTCTTCAGTCTTCCAAACCTAATTTTGAGAAAATAAATTTATGAACTAGCTGAAAGAGAAAAATCCACAGGCAAGCAACTCATTGTTGAAAACATCCTTAGGGATATGAGCTAAGAATTTTAGGAAAATGAAATATAATAAAGTATGGGAATATATGCATTTATACCTAAATATTACAATCCTTTTCTTAATCATCGTTATCAGGTCGATTAGATTTGCAGTTTGCCTTTTTCTACCACTACGAGCGCTAATGTGTCAGTGCATTATTTCACTGAAACACCGCTACGAGCGCTAATGTGAGTCAATGCAGGCTCTCACTTAAGCCCTTTATAACTACATTGGGTGTGGACATTATTCAAGAAATAAAAAATCGTCTCAGTGTATTGAACCAACGGACACATTACAGGAAGAATTATGTAAATACACTGACTAACAGTGACAATGCAACACCAAGGAGGAGTGGTTCGAAAGGGATGAAAGTTGGGGAAAAAACAGAGACGGCACGGACGAATAATTGATGTTTATTTCAAACCGATATGCAGGTTACACAATGCGCACGGCATCGACTCAGTAGGATGTAGGACCACCGCGAGCGGCGATGCACGCAGAAACACGTCCAGGTACAGAGTCAATAAGAGTACGGATGGTGTCCTGAGGGATGGTTCTCCATTCTCTGTAAACCATTTGCCACAGTTGGTCGTCCGTACGAGGCTGGGGCAGAGTTTGCAAACGGCGTCCAATGAGATCCCACACGTGTTCGATTGGTGAGAGATCCGGAGAGTACGCTGGAAACGGAAGCATCTGTACACCTCGTAGAGCCTGTTGGGAGATGCGAGCAGTGTGTGGGCGGGCATTATCCTGCTGAAACAGAGCATTGGGCAGCCCCTGAAGGTACGGGAGTGCCACCGGCCGCAGCACATGCTGCACGTAGCGGTGGCATTTAACGTGCCTTGAATACGCACTAGAGGTGACGTGGAATCATACGCAATAGCGCCCCAAACCATGATGCCGCGTTGTCTAGCGGTAGGGCGCTCCACAGTTACTGCCGGATTTGACCTTTCTCCACGCCGACGCCACACTCGTCTGCGGTGACTATCACTGACAGAACAGAAGCGTGACTCATCGGAGAACACGACGTTCCGCCATTCCCTCATCCAAGTCGCTCTAGCCCGGCACCATGCCAGGCGTGCACGTCTATGCTGTGGAGTCAATGGTAGTCTTCTGAGCGGACGCCGGGAGTGCAGGCCTCCTTCAACCAATCGACGGGAAATTGTTCTGGTCGATATTGGAACAGCCAGGGTGTTTTGCACATGCTGAAGAATGGGTGTTGACGTGGCTTGCGGGACTGCCACCGCTTGGCGGCGGATGCGCCGATGCTCGCGTGCTGACGTCACTCGGGCTGCGCCTGGACCCCTCGCACGTGCCACATGTCCCTGCGCCAACCATCTTCGCCACAGGCGCTGCACCGTGGACACATCCCTATGGGTATCGGCTGTGATTTGACGAAGCGACCAACCTGCCCTTCTCAGCCCGATCACCATACCCCTCGTAAAGTCGTCTGTCTGCTGGAAATGCCTCCGTTGACGGCGGCCTGGCATTCTTAGCTAAACACGTGTCCTGTGGCACACGACAACACGTTCTACAATGACTGTCGGCTGAGAAATCACGGTACGAAGTGGGCCATTCGCCAACGCCGTGTCCCATTTATCGTTCGCTACGTGCGCAGCACAGCGGCGCATTTCACATCATGAGCATACCTCAGTGACGTCAGTCTACCCTGCAATTGGCATAAAATTCTGACCACTCCTTCGTGGTGTTGCATTTGCTCTGTCAGTCCGTGTATGTTAATTCGGCTAGGATTTGGTTAAAAGAGGAAACGAATAAAAAAACAAGCAGTTTTTCTGGAACTACATTTAGGCCGGGAGGTTTTTTTAAATTTGTTCCTTAGTTTGATAGAGCTATACAAGACCTTTCCGGGCCCTTTAACCCTTCAACTTTCAATACAATTGAGGAAATTGTTTAGTTTAACGTTTTCCGTACTATGGGGACCACTACTTTGCCTGCTAAGAAATATTTTCAATAATAAAATGTATAAATAATTGCAAAATAATGAATAATGAGCTGAAAAATAATAACAATAAATAACATAACCTTAGATATGGGTGGAATGATGCTTGGAATGACATTCCTAGAGATAACACGATTTGTTATTTGTCTCAATGGCTGATGGCGTATTGTAGGTTCTTTTAAACACGATTGTGCAATACCTTCTATCTTTAGCTCAGAGCTTGTTCAATTATGATGTACGTACGGCACGTTGATAAATTCTTTGGAAGTGCATAGCAAGAAATTTCGTAAAAAAAAAAATAGAGAACTATCACATCCATCAAAGATTTCTCGTATCCTTGTAAACATATGTGATTTTCGAAAGCGACTTTCAACTTATTGGGTCGTGTTCCGTACATTTAGTACGTGCTGAAGAGATGTTAAGTACAGAACAAAAATGGTCAACCAGATACCAGTGGGATCCGACTCCACAGCCTCCCGATTTCGCGGCGGTTGCTCTACTAATTGAGCTATGCTGGGTTCGTATCCCACTGGTGTTTGGTTGGCCATTTTTGTTCTGTACTTAACATCTCTTCAGCACGTACTAAATGTACGGAACACGACCTAATAGGTTGAAAGTCGGTTTAGATTACAATGTGGTCGTGAAAATTCAATAATCATGTGTGATTTTAATTGTTGTAAATATAGTAAATAAAGTTAGTATAGTTAAAAGTTAATCTTCTGTTTGAAACTAACAATTTTTCAGTAAATCATGAAAATGAAGTAATCTTCGTATCGTATCGTAATCTGTTTACCCTACAGGGTCGGTTTTTCCCTCGGAATCTGCGAGGGATCCCATCTTTACCGCCTCAAGGTCAGTGTCCTGGAGCTTCAGACTCTGGGTCGGGGATACAACTGGGGAGGATGACCAGTACCTGGCTCAGGCGGCCTCACCTGCTATGCTGAACAGGGGCCTTGCGCGGGGATGGGAAGATAGTAATGGACAGACAAGGAAGAGGGAAGGAAGCGGCCGTGGCCTTAAGTTAGGTACCATCCCAGCATTTGCCTGGAAGAGAAGTGGGGAAACAACGGAAAACCACTTCCAGGATGGCTGAGGTGGAAATCGAACCCAGCTCTACTCAGTTGACCTCCCGAGGCTGAGTGGACCCCGTTCCATCCCTCGTACCACTTTTTCAAATTTCGTGGCAGAGCCGGGAATCGAACCCGGACCTCCGGGGCTGGCAGGCACTACACCAGAGAGGCGGACTGAAGTTATCTGACAGTACTAAATCATTGGGATCGATTCGCGAGGAAATTGACGAGTAGTTTATGAAAAACACAGCAGGCAAATAAAGCATAGGAACAGCCACAAGATCACCTATCAAAGCGATAGACTAATTGACCAACAAATCAATCAAGGTAGTACACAAATCAAGCAGAAGGTAACAACTAACCAAGCAAATCATTACGGAACAAAACTGTCAGTAGCGTCAACCACTATAGAACATGAACCAATATGAATCATAATATCTAGTGGAATTAATTTAGAAGGCGTGTTGAAATGTCATTAACTCCAGAAATGAGATATCTCGAAGTCATTGCGCAGGATTTTCTATCAGATGGAAATATCCTCTCAGTATTTAATTCATAGATCACGCGTGGTTTAAAGAACCAGGAACCTTATCTCATGTAAATCTGCGTTTATGGTCGTCGGTAAGAATAATTCTTCTTCGAGTGAGCGATGCCTGTGTGGTGTCCTCATCATTGAGAATTACAACATGATGTCTAGTAGCTGTGTGTACTTCAGTGTCTTTACTGATGTGTGCAACTCATATTTATTTGGGACGGGAGCTAAAAAGATGCTTTCTACGGAAACATTTACCTCGCACTCCTCTTTCTTAATCTTCCCCTTTGCTCAAACCTGTGGGGTCGCGGGTGCGACGATTTGTCCCTGTTTTACAACTTGATGTCCTAAGTGAGGCCAGCCCTGTGTGGAAGCTTTCTGTGGTGGAACCGTGCCTAACAACAAATTTTCGACTGCAGCGCCCCTAGCGGAAGAGACGATTATTCATCGGTAGGAGAAACACCAGAATAACATCAGCTGTCGTTGTTTACTTATTGAAACGTGTTGTGAATACGTATAATTTGAATTAATCAGCTATGTCGAATGCTGTAGGCATTCTACTTTGAGGAAAGGAAGAGAGCTTAATGATAGCCATCACATATATCAGGTTGAAGAAAAACTTTCAAGAGAAGTATCTGGTTTATGTTAGAGAGAGACAAATGTTAGTCAAACCCCATACAATATTAACATCAAGGTAAGAATTTTAAAAAATTCTGAATTTAGATCCTTTGGTTACGTGAACGAATCCGATCCACGAAATGACACGGTATTATTTGTCCCAAATGAAATATAATAATTGTTTTTACTCAAATAAAGTATAAAATCTGCGGTAAATTAAGAAAAAGTACGAAATATTTTACTTGTAGACGATAATATGGATACATACTTTACTACCTTACAACTATTTTTTCCTGCTACGTCGCAGCGCTTCCGTACATGTTTTGTCTGTCTAACACTTTCGTGTGTAAAATTGTCAGTTTCTGAATCACATTTTGAATTATCACTGAGCAAAATATAAATTACAAAACAGTACGTTTACATTTCCCTGGTCATATGAAAATGGTAAATTACCAGTCTGAATACCTATACTACAAACAGTTTGGGGAGATTGTGATTCAGGACAAGAATTTTCCTTGCACTTCACTTTGTCTCCCTTTCCTCCTCTCGTAATTGACTGTTAGATTTCTCTGTATTTCGTCCTCATTAGTTCTTCCTGGTAATATATGCAAAGTAGGTTTATATCCAGGGCTACCAGGGTCTCTGGTAGGTGTTCCATCAATGAAGTGTCGGATGCAGATCCTGGAATTACTGGCAGGAACCCACGGTTTTCCATCAAGTGCTGAACAATTTAAAGATGTTATCCATGCTTCCCTTCTGATCTTATGGGTAGCTGCGGCTGGAAAAGGAAAAAAATTCGTTCCTGGTGGGCTGTTTTAGTAGGTGTAATTACAACCGTACACGGAACAGTTCACGTGACATTTACTGCGTTTACTGGTTCTATGAATTTCGTTCATGCTTAGAGAATATGCTGAAAGAACCTAATCAAAACGTAGGCTACCTCAGTAAGCAATGTGAACAGTCAAAGACTTACAGCTAGTAAAATAAAAAAAACACTATTCACTAACTCGATGGTAAAAAATGCTCCTACCAGTTACTTCAGATTAAGCCACCAGATGGCAGCACTCGCTATACGCAAGGTCCCTATTGTCTGAATAGGAGAGTGTTGGAGCAAACAAAAATACCTAATCCAGGAACGAGAATAATTAATGTGACGCGATTAAAATCCCCCACCCGCCGGGAATCGAACCCGGGATCCTCTGAACAGAAGACCCCAACGCTGAACATTAAACTGTGGAGTCGGACACCATTGACCCCAATCTGAGGTACGGAATTGCAAAATGTCAACTGATAAGATTTATCAATTATTTTCTTTTTTTTTTCATTTTCTCTCGAGATGCTGAACACATCGTTCTCAACATTTTGTGTTGAACATCGGATCGACACAACGGAGCAAAATATGTCATATACTGACGTCTTGATGGTTTGAACACGATCTCTGACCTCGAGCAAATGTAATAAAATATTTTCAAAAGTACTTTTAAAAATATTGCTTCACATCGCACTGACACAGATAGTTCTTATGGCGATGATGGGATAGGAAAGGGAGTTAATTAAGGTACAGCCCAAGCATTTGCCTGGTGTGAAAATGCGAAACCACGGAAAACCATAATCAGGGCTGTGGACAGTGGGGTTCGAACCCTCTATTTCGAATGCAAGCTGACAGCTGCGTGCCCCTAACGGTACTGCAACTAGATTTGTGGGTGCCACATAAAGTAAAAGAACATCCATGGT